>NC_031976.2:32646718-32953218 GCF_001858045.2 Oreochromis niloticus
TCTGTTGTTTTACCCCATCTTAAGCCCTAGTGAAAAATGATTGAGATATTTTAAGAAAATTATTCTGTCTGTTATTTGAATTCAATTAATAATTCACACAGGGGAATGAGTTTAGGATCTCTCTATTACACACTATCCTTGCCAATTCAATAATGCATGATTATAGTTTTTCAAGGTAGCATAGATTTTGTTAGATTTGTCCAAAGGGCTTATGTCCATTGGAAGTATATTGCAACTTATCACTGAGTCATTTTCCTGCAGCTGGAAGCTCTTTTTCAGGAACTTCTATGACAACTGAAGCAAAGGGTTGCATGTCTTGAGGGGAAGATTTCATTCCACTGTTATTAAGTAGGCGTTGGTGCAAAGCGAATTAAAGAAGACTGAGCAAGTACAATGTTTTTAACAGTATTCAAAAATCATGAAACTGATTTAATATATTAATTCACTTTAAGGTTTCACTTAAAAAAATTGTCACTATACAGAGATATTTAATGATACTTACAGTTTTCTATAAAATAAAAAAAAGTAAAGGGAATATTCCTTTTAAGTTTAAGCAGCATTTCAATAAGAAGAAATGGAAACATTGTTACTACAAAATACGTTTAGAAAGATCCATTTTTCTTTTTGTAGTTTTATTATAAAGAATCAAATGTTGCGTTAGGGTAAAGAACGTGCACACGGTCTTTAGAGCTGAGACAATGCAACATACGGTTTCCATTCGTATTATAACTGATTAATTCTTATCGGATGATGTATAAATTAAAATTGAAATTTTCCTTTTTCTGTGTTTAATATGCATACTATTTGTGTTGCAGGGAATTTACCTAGGAAAAATATATGGTAAATTATATTCTTTATGAATCTTAAATTAAAGGATTTCTTGATTTTCTTGATTTATTGTCCTTTCTACTCATTTCGGTTTGACCCCAGTTTTTGCTTTAATTCTTCACAGCAAAGATTCGACAAGGTGCTAGAAACCTTCTTAGAGATTTGGGTCCATATTGACATGATAGTATCACACAGAAGCTGTAAATTTGTCAGCTACACACCCTGTGATGGGAATCTCCCATTCCATCACATTATAAAGGTCTTCTATTGGACTAATATCTGGTGACTGTAGAGGGCATTTGAGCAAGTCAGTTGTTGTGTTCAAGAAACCAGTTTAAAATTATTTGAGCTTTGCTCTGACCTCTGATATCAAAAAGTGGTATTTTCACCCAGAGAACTGTCGCTGACTTCATAGTTTCTTCTTTCTGGACCATTCTCTGTAAACCCCAAAGATGGTTGTGTGGGAAATTCCCAGTTGATCAGCAGTTCCTCATATAGTCAGACTAGCCCATCTGACATTGACATTTGAATCCTTTTTCTTCGCCGTTCTAATGCTTTGTTTAAGCTTCAGGAGGTTGTTTTGACCATGTCTACTTGCCTAAATCCTCTGAAATTATACCATGCTATTGGTTAATTAGATACTTGTGTTAATAAACAGATGAATGTACTTCTCTTTTGATATCACTTTAAGAATACAAGCAAAGTCTGCAGTTTTATAAATCTCCAGTTAATAAACTTCAGTGCAAAGCTAAGAATGCCATCTTAATACTGATATTTAAAATGTACCCATTGTTTATCTATCATCCTTTTTGATGCTTTGCCTTTGCTCCAGATTTAGTTTCAAGGTCACAATATATAATAAAAAGTAACATATGAGACATCAGTACAATGTGTGAAGAGAGAAATGTCAAAGCGTGACTGTTTTTATATAACAGCAGTAATAGGTGTTTTATGAACAAAGATCTATATACTTATGTCACTGCTGTGACCTTAAAGAAACTACATGTTTAACCAGCTTTATTGCCAGAGAAATAACATAATTAATGAACAGCACTAATTATGAAATGAGGGGATTTTGTTGATGAAATGCTGGGGTCATATTCTCTCTCTCCTTCCATTTTCTCCTTCTTTCTATCTCTTGTATTTGCACCTTGGGGTGATTACCAGGGTGAAGGTGTGAAGATTTGACACTCGGCAGATAGATTCATTTACTGCCACTGCCGGACCTGGAGGTGATAATGAGGTCGAGGATTAAAAGCAGACAATCAGTCGGCCCGTGACGAGGGCCGCGCCACCTCCTCCCCCTCATGCCACTCCTCCTCGACCGCCTTGTTAAAATATACTGGTCCCTTTCCCCCCCATTTTTTGCTGATCTCCCATGTAATTACACACTAATCTCTAACTCTGAGGGGAGAGATGGATGATGAGAGAAACAAGGAAAGAGAGGCAGAGAAGCAGAGAGTTGAGAAATTAATAACTTTGTTTTTTGTGTACAGTTTCATTCTTTTATACTCTTAACTTTTTTCGTGTTCTAACCAGTGCTCAGATTTGGCACAACCCTGGTACAGTTTACACTTCTATCATTTTTTTAAACAATGTAACTCATATGAAATAAAGTGACAGCAAATTGAAGCAAAATAACAGCCACAAGAAAGATAGTTTTTCTGTCTTCCCTTAAGAATGATTGGTAAAAATGTTCTGGCTTGATAGTTGTACATTTCCTAAACAATCAGCTCAGCCTTTTTGTTTTCTTTGTTATCAGTTTGTAATTATTTTTCCAGTGTTTAGCACATTTTACTTAAACAATACTTGTTTGAATTTCCCTACAGCTTACAAATCCTTGTTGAAATTACCTACCCTAATTGATATAAGCTGCTCTAAGACTTAATTGCAATGTGTAACACCAGAAAAAACAGTGCACAATAGAACCCAGTGTAATCACATGCGGTGTGATAGTCTTGAACCATTGTTCCACCACAACGATATGAAGAATTCAACATGCACAATAAGAATAACAGTACTAAACAGAACAATGCATTTATTATAGTCTTGTTTCAAGCCTCATTTTATATAGTATCCACACATTGTGGCTATAGCATGGTTAAATCTAGGAAAAGAAGGCCATGTAGACTGTATATAAACAATGGGCATGTTAAAGTGTCCCTGGATAAGATACTAAACGGGAATCAGAATGTCAGTTATCAAATAATCTGCTATATTAATGTGCATGTGGATGTTTGGATGAGGCTTGTCAAATAGAAGTGTAACCGTAGAAGAACACTGTGAAAATACCAGTCCATTAACCCTAACCTCACCTAACCAGAATTGTTTAAGAGTGTTAAAATGAAGACTTTATATATAGGCCACCATTTGTACTTGTCTAAATAACTGCATTTAAAATGTCCATTGTGGCTGTAGCTATCATTGAGCTTAGTTGGGATAAGATTTGTTAACCTGGTAATCAAGAAAATGAATGAAACACTTGTTATAGATTGAAAAGCTCTTTCTTTTTTACCATCTGGCCGGGGCCCTTCTGTGTGGAGTTTGCCCCTCACGTCTGTGTAGGTATTCTCTCTGTACTCCAGTTTCCTCCCACAGTCCAAAGTCTTGCAGTTACTGGTGATTCTAAATTGGCTGTACGTGTGAATGTGAGTATGAATAGTTGTCTGTGTCTCTGTGTAAGTCCTGCCACAGGCTGGGGACCTGTCCAGGGTGTACCCTGCCTCTTTCTCTATGGCAGCTGGGATAGGCTCCAGCCCCCTGCGACCCAGAATTGGATAAAAAGAGAATGGTTGGATGGATAAATGGCAGTTTGTTGTTCTCTAGCTTTCAGGTGTGTGTTAACTCAATACCACAGTCTTCCCAGGAGTGGGTATTTCATCAAAATTCAGCCCAGGGTTAGACCATGTAATGCTGAAAAAAAGACTGCTACATCTACAGCCCTCAGGCAGCATGTTAAATGTTAAGGTTCATGGCAGTACTATTAGAGAAAGGCTAATATGGCTAGGGAGAAAGCCTCTTCTCTCTAAATAAAACTAACAAAAAATTAACAACTAACAAAAAAATTTCTGTGACAAATGAGACCAAAGTGGAGATGCCTGGTCATCATGCACAGTCCCACGTTTGGAGAAAATTAATCACAGCATATCGGCACAAACACTTCATGCTCATTGTCAATGATTTGGGTTTCTTTTGCAACCACAGAACCTGTGCATTTGGCAGTCACTGAGCATGAACTCTTTAATATACTGAAGTATCCTAGAGTCAAATTTTGAGATCATCTGTCCTTAAAGCTAAAGCCTGACTGAAATTGGGTCAGCAAATCTGTAACAGAGTGGCTGAAAATGTTGCAATAGTCCAGTCAAGTCCAGATATCAATGCAATTGAAATGCTGTGAAGGGACGTTAAGGGAGCTGGAAATAAATAAATGCTGCAAACCTTGATGAACTGAAGTAATGTTGTAAAGAAGAATGGGGAAAAATGTCTGAGACTGATAAAGTCATACAGAAAGCAATTACTTCATTATGTTGCTGCTAAAGGTAGTTCTTCACGTTGCTGAATCATGGGTTGAAACCAAGATTGCATAGAGTCCTGTGAAAACTTTCTTATTCATATAACTGTATGTTAAATATGATTTACATTCAGGTTTTTCCAATTGGCATCACTTTTTACTAAAACAATGATAACATGATAAAAACAATGACGTCTCTGGGCAGCATTTTCCACGTTAATCAGATGATTTTAGATCTGTGAGGGAAAACATCTGATTTGGGACCTTTCAGCTGCAGCGTGAAAACTGCTGTGGCCTCACCTGCAATGTTTGTTTGTTCTGTGGCATCCGTCATGGCACCTTGATGTTCCGCTGATATTTGCTCTGCTTACCCGGATCTATTTTTGGTCCTGAGACATCTAACACCGTCAGCACACTCCTCCAGAGCCTCTCTGCCCCTGTGTGCCCACAGGTTCTTGCTGTGCTGTGTAACCATCCTGAGTTAACCTTTCCTGAAGGCACAGGGAAGCCCAGGCATGAAGCACTCTTTAGCATAATGAGTATGTTCATCAAAGCACTTCGTTGTGCTGGATGGGGCTGCTGGATTCACCAACGCACACACACCAGACAGCCCATGTTAATGTGTGTGTATGCATGTAGGTGTGTATGCATTTCCTGCTGAGCTGGAAGCAGTGCCACAGGTGATGGCACTATTACACACACTCAATTACACACACACACAAGCATGGTGGACCTCAGTGGAGGCTGCCCTCATTTGAGGATGAAATCATTTCTGCGACCAAAGTGTCATCTATAATTAATGACCATTTGTGTGTAATTTAGAGGGATCTCACCTGTGGCCCTGTCCTCAGCTCAGTGGGAGCACACACAGACACATACGCAACAAAAAAGGTATAAACTGAAGTAAACGTGCAGGCAGAAATGTGCACATAGGTGGCAAGCTTTAGGAACGTAAAAAGATAAATAAACAATTAAGTGATGAAATTTTAACCCGTTCACATTGATACTTATACATTAAACTAAATCACACGGCCACCAAACAAACTGAAACTGACAGCTCCCTGCTGATGTGTTGCTGATGTGTAAACCGTAGAGAAATGTGTTACTAAAGTGCCTGAAGCCATGTAAATAATATGAAACCATTAATTAACAGCATTATTGCGCTGAGTTTATTTAAGGTGTGTAAAAACCCTAGAATGTCTTTTATTTCAGCTGTTAAAGACTGACTTTTATTTACAAAATAAAATATTTAACTCAACCTATGAACAAAACATAACCCAAAGCACTACCACTGTTAACTTTGTTCATCTAAGTAACGTTAATTTAATTAGGGTTTAGAGCATGTAGATGTGTGGATAGACATTTTAAGGAAGTGAGTCACAGTGAGTACAGTATAGCAGAGATTCAGCGTCTTGAACTGGCGGGAAAGTAGTAGTACAGTGGTCCCTCACTATAACGCGGTTCACCTTTCGCGGCCTCGCTGTTTCGCGCAGTACAGAATGCGTTCAACTTGTCAAATTTACATAAATCTTTGATCGCTAGCAGTGTGACTCTGACGTGCTCTATATTTGTAAGTTTTCTCCCCAACAAACACAACAATGCCGACGAAACTTCATCCATCCATCCATCCATTCGCTTCCGCGTATCCTTTTCAGGGTCGCAGGGGGCGCTGGAGCCTAGCCTATCCCAGCTGTCATAGGGCAAGAGGCGGGATACACCCTGGACAGGTCGCCAGTCTGTCGCAGGGCCAACACACAGGGACAGACAACCATTCGCACTCACATTCACACCTAGTGGCAATTTGAATTATCCTATCCCCACAAGCTGCATGTCTTTGGACGGTGGGAGGAAGCCGGAGTACCCGGAGGGAACCCACGCAAACACGGGGAGAACATGCAAACTCCACACAGAAAGACCCCGGCCTGATGGTGGAATTGAACTCAGGATCTTCTTGCTGTGCGGCAACAGTGCTAACCACCGTGCTGCCGTATTATTATTATTATTACTATTATTGATTCATTAATGTTGAATTCCCTGGCACCTGCTCTATTCCCATGATCTGGACCTGAAAACAGGGTTTGATCTTTGTTTCCATTCTACAATACTGGACTTATTTTTCTACGAAGGTTTGAACTTTGAGTGTTTAAACAAGAGAGAAAAGTGAGAAAATGTTCATGCCTGTCTGAGAAAAGTGTATAAAGTGTGTAGTGAGGGGTTTTACAGCCTTAAAACATCTATAATAATTATAAAAAATAAAGCTGGCTACTTCGCAGATTTAATATATCGCGGGTTATTTTTAGAACATAACTCCCGCGATAAACGAGGGACTGAAATGGGTAGTAGTGCAAAATGGGCAGGTCCCAAGTTTTCTCAATGTTGAAGCAAGTGACTGAATAACCACAAACACCTGTGGACAAAAATATTGGGCCACGCCTCTGAATCTTTGAATTCAGGTGTTTTTAGTACAGTTAGCTCAGGTGTATAGCATGACCTAGCCATGCAGGCTGCCTATACAAACATTTGTGAAAGAATGGGCCATTCTAAAGAGTTCACTGAAGTTGAGTGTGTTATATTATTGCATGAACCAAATTTGACAAATTTCTTCTTGATATTCTTCAATCAACTGTAAGTGGAAGTATTTGAAACCACCATGGCTTACAGAACTTGAACGCTCTGCTGACTCTGCTGGCTTTACAATCAGCACAGCTGTACACCCAGCAGCTTTATGGCTTTGGTTTCCATGGCCCAACAGCTCCTGTATGTGTAATGTATAGGTGGCCAAATACTTTGGCTATATAGTATATGTTTGAGGGTTACCTAGGCAACCAGTGCTTGGAAAGTCCACTTCAGCAGCCTTTAGTGACAAGGTGATACACGACGAGCAAATCACTTCCTGTGTGTGCACATGAGCTTAATTTAATTATGTGAATTTCAAAGACATGGTCTTAGCGAGGCCTTACTTTGGCACACAATTAATTTGTTTGCTTTTGTTTATTTACTTGTTTTTTTTTTTGGATACCCAGTAATTATTTACATCTATGTAACATACATATATGTGTATATATACATATATATATATATATATATATATATATATGCATATATAGATATATATAATATCCATATTTCTATATCTACATAGACTTCTGCTTCAAGTGTAGTCAATAATTTAATTTAAAATAAGTTTATGTCGGTTACCAATGAATGCTGACAATTGTAAAGTTAAGTACAGGAACAGAACCACATCATGTGTACAGCTGAAACAACATACTTTATTGTTTCATATTCACTTGGCCACTGAAATGGTGAAGCGTACAGCTCGGCTTGCGTAACTAGTTTCTGTGTTAACCAAAGAGATTTAGGATGTCTGGCTCATCATTTCACTTACAGCAATTCAAGATTTCATATATCAGTTTTATCACTAGTTTTTTGTTAAGAAAAAAACACACACCCTTGAATCCATTGCAGTGCAGCAGAATACATTTTTCAAGCTGCTTGCTACATCTCTGAAGGCAAGAAGATGCACCATGGGTCATTTCTCAAACTGCCATTCGGAGTTGGAGCGCTCCAGGCAGTGTCATGTTAAACAAAACAGTGCATTGATGCAATGCACAAAGAGTTGGTTATGTCAATGTGATATTTATCACCTCTGATCAAGAAGAAATTAGTGTGAAAATAAGGTCGTAGATCATTGTGGGTTAGATTAAGTGTCAGAGGGGGGGCAAAAAAAATCAATGACCATGTGCTTCATGTTCAGTGTGGCCACTCAAAAGTGCATCTAAAGGTGCTGTGGCCTCGGGACAGCAATGCTACACTGAAGCTTATCACCTATGACATCCTTTATTTGTAACCAAGCAGCGGCAGTTTTATAAACATTGTTCAGATTCAGGCTGTTTTGTTGCTTTTGGCTTGTAATGTTTTTCTAAAGCGCTTTTCTTTTTACCTCTTACTCACAGTTTGTATTTTCCCTCCCTCTTTCAGGTTGGTTTTGTGATTTGTCTGTGCAAATAAACCACACCTCAGTCACTCTGGAAACCTGAGCCACTGTTTTCTTTTGGCCTGCCAGCTGTATGTACTACAGCTGATCTCACATGTACACCGCTAAAGTTATTACTGCAGTGCACTTTGCATTGATACACTGCAGCTACAATCGCAACAGAGGTGCTGCAGCTACTCGGAGAACTACAAACCTGCTGCACATGTTATTACTGCTGATGTTTTGGGTTTTTTACATCCTTAAAATACAAATTGCTCTCACCAGCAATATAGTTTACTTCAAAGATGCCTGCAAGGATTCGACAGCATAACATCAGCCAACATTTAAGTAAATGGGTACTTTATGTTTACTTTTATTACACTTAACATAGAGTGAGGTGCTCCTAATCCTCCTTAAAAGTATCATCTTGTTCAAATGGTCTCCCTACTAATCTCTATTGAAGATGCTCCTCATAGTCAGTCTGTCAGATGAATCCAGCATTTGGCATCGGCAGCAGATAACAAATGACAGGGCGATCTAGCCAATGAGATTCTCCTAATTATCTAATGACCAGGGACATAAGGTGATTTGTTGCCCCAATGAGCTTGTTAGGTTAAGTGGTGGGGATCGACAGGGATGTTGTCTCTTGCTGTATCTCTTATTAGTGTTTTTTGCTTTCCTGCATTTGACTGTAGTTTTTCGGGGTCACTTGCTATGAAAACCAAGAAATATTTTTCCTTTCATCATACTCATGATACAATACTCTTGGGATGTGATCCGTTATACACACAATATGTTCCAGAATGATCATCTATGGAAAATCCCAGTATTTGTGTAACTGAAGATGAAAAATTACCCCCAAATAGGTCTCACTTGGTCTGCTTTCTAGCTATATTCTCTTATATAAGTTAGTCAACTTTCAGTTACTTTAGGTTATGAAGCAGTACCTTTTGTTATGCTAATGTTATCATTTGTTTTTTCCATCTCCTCCTCACCTTATTTGCTTTTTTCAAACTGCCATAGAAGTACATATCCATATTTCATCATAGACCATAATACTAGAAGGAACATGAGATACTGTTTCCTCAACATTTTGCTCACAACGAAACAGTACAATGCAGATTTCAGATTCTGTGCTTTTATACTACTACTACTAATTTTGCCCCTCCCCCTTCCTTGTTTGACTTAATAGGCATATCCATTTTTTATCTGTCAAAAATGAACCAAAGATATCATGTTTGTTTGTTTCCGCCTGTCTTACTGTGTGGTGTACAAGTTAGTAATTAATAGTTATGATAAGGAATAGGATACAAAGCACTTTGAAAGCACTTTCTTAACTCAACAATTAACACAATCACAGTGATTCATCCGATTTTACGCTGATCCCTCTGGAGCTAGAAACTTTTTGTTAAAACTTCTGTCTATTACTTAGTAATTGTCCCCAGAAAGATGATTTTGGCTTGTAAATCTTGGTGCCTCTTCTCATTATGATGTGTTCACATTAAATATTAAACAAAGTTTATTTATTTGGTTAGTTTTAAACTTTGGGTTTTATTCCTTTACGTTACAATATTCATATTCAACACTTCCCTATGTTACTATGTCACAACCAAGCTGGTGAATTTAAATGAGGAGTGATGTGAGGAGCAATGCTGTGTTTGACAGCTAAGATGCTGATTGCAAAATGTAACAGTTGTATTTGTTATTTCACTTTGTTTTCTCACCGTTTTCGTCGTGCCTCCATATGTTCTACATTTGCACATTTTGGAACAAGTGAGAGGTTATATCTCCAGTTAAAAATGTTAATTTATAAAAACTCTCTCAGTTTATGGCACTTTGACACAATCTGTGTCTGTTAACTCTATTTGTCAGTGAATGCAGTTGTTCTCTTTAAAACTCTTAATTTGTATTACTTCTAAATATGCCTTCAGCTATATATATATATATATATATATATACATATATATATATATATATTAGGGGTGCAACGATACACAAAATTCACGGTTCAGTTCGGTTCGATACTTTGGTGTCACGGTTCGATATTTTTTTGATACAAAAAAAATGTTCATGCCTTTTTAATTTGTCATTTATTAAATATATATTTTAACTCAAAAGTACAGTTTTTAAATTTAATGTTGCTGAAACAACAAAATAATTTTAAAAAAGAGAGTTTATTACAGAGAAATGGCTCTTTCCAAAATAAAAGCTATACTATACGCTTCTTCTGGGCTATATTCTCAGCAGCATATTAAACATATCAGGTCCCCATGAGGAGAATCATGTGCTAACGGCTGTCTAAATGACGCAGGTAATGTTTGTAGCATGCGTGCTTGTTGTTTTTGTCTGCTTCCACTTGTCTTTGCACTAGGATGATGTCGGCGTAAATGTGCAGTCATATTTGTTGTGTTCCCGCTAGTGCTGTCAGTGTTAATCTCGTTAAAATGACATTAACGCCATAACGCGGCAAATCTCCGTTAACGAGTTACCGCGGATCGCCCCGTGCGGGGCTGGACGGCGTCAACACGTTAACAAGCTAACTGCGCTAACGCACTAGTTCCCACCAATTGAGCATTGCGTGGCACATCCGACATACTGTTTCACTTTTGTCCATGACGCGCTTACCATCAGGGTCATGCTTCACATGAAAACCAAGATAGTTCCAAATGCCAGATCTGAATGAGGGTGGGGGACGTTCAATTTCGGGTAGCGTTGAGGCAGTTGCCATGTTGCAACGAGCTTAGCTTCTGTCTTGCTAGCTTGCGCTGCGCTCAGTGGATCTGCACTCAACAGTGCAGCCTAGGCGGGGTAGTCGAACGCAGATCCACTGACCGCTCAACACAGACAGCATCGTCAGAAGAAAAGTTGATAAAATAAATAAAAAAATTTGTGTTGTTCGATACATATGCGTACCGAACCGAAAGCACTGTATTGAACGGTTCAATATCGAGTATTGTTGCACCCCTAATATGTATATATATATGTATACACACATATATATATATATATACATATATATATATGTATCTGTTACATATATATGTATATATATAGAGCTCAAAACACAGCAAAACGAGTTTCAGTACAACAGCAGTAAGAATGGAAGGTCCAAAACATTGCATGTAGTGTATCTGGGTCCATTCTCTGCATTAACCACAAGATTTGATTACGCTTTTCAGAGTACCCACCTTCATTTGTTTATTTGCAAATTTGCACAGGTTTTGTTTATGTGTTCTCCTGGGCTTTCCCTCTCGTCTGTCCAGTTTACAGACTGATGATGACGATGGCGGTGTGGTGGTGGTGGAGGAGATGTAGGAATGTGTTATGTAAATTCTCCCAGCATGGCCCTGGTCATCCTTATACCTCTTACCACCTTCCTCTGCTTTCTTTCCTCTGCTATTGACCATGTTGCACATTATAAATCAAGTGTACCTTGCTAGTACTCTAATGAAAGCTCATTTATAAAGTGGCTAAATGGTCCTGACAAAAGTCCTAATGAGGAAATCAATAATTCAGTGATTGTTGCTGTGCTTATACTAATACGTTCCTCTTGTAGTGCTTTGATTCCAGCTAGGAAAGGAACATTTGTTACTGTATTCAGTTCTGCTTGTCAGCATTGTTGTAGTTTTTTTTTCTTTCCTTGAATCTTTGAGATAAATGATGTCCCGTTAGAAACATCAAAAGCTGTCTCACATGTTCTTCAATATCCAATAAACTTCCTTTTGATGAGAAAAGAGTGAAGAAATGTAAAAATATTTTCACTTGAATTGTTAATACGAAACATTACTGTGGTATTTGCTCAGCACAAATCACTGTGATTAATGAGAGGTTTGATGTTTTTATTGAATTGCTTGCAATGACCATTTTTTCTCCACCATCCGACCATGTACTCCACTGAAGTACTTTTCACTGAAGTCACCAGGAGGGGGTTTGGTTATTTGCCAAAAAAAAGAAAGTTGAGAAGAAACATGTCGAGTAATTCATCTCATAGCACAGTGAAAAAAGTTAGTGTTGACTTATTGTACAGTTCACTTTCACTGCTGTAAACATAGCCGTATGTAAAAAAAATCTATGCGCTAATTCACTGTATTTTTTTCACAGTGTCATAACCTGTTAAGCAGTTATTTTTATTAGTATTTTTATTAGTAAGTTTTCCATGACTGTCTTAAAATAACCTCTAGGCTTCTTTTACTCCATCCACATTGCCCTATAAACACAATCATTGTGAAGCTGATGACCTGATCTAACCAGTTTGGCTTAAAGAAAATAAGTTCAAAGATCCAGCCTCCTCTAATTGCATGAAACCGAGTTAGTGATCAGTAATAGTTCTTTCAAGTCTTGTTTAAAGCAAAGTTGATGAATTATTTTTGTTCAGGAGTTTGAATTATTTAAGAAATAAAATAAATAATGCAGTATTCAAATTACCCTTGATATGCAGTTTTATTTTCATCTGTTTTACACAAAGATGCACATATTAATGTGTTACTTTATTAATGAAAATCAAATTACAGTTACAGTTTTATTTTATTTGTGTACCTGAGAGAAAATACAATACAGTATAGCAGTGTTTGGACAGATGGTGACTCACCCCTGCAAGGTCATTGATCATCAGCCTTTGGGACTGGAGTGTACACTGTAGGAAGCCTGGGGAGCAGCACCCCAGTCCTCTGTTAATTGCCAGGGCAGGTAGATTACCCTCTTATGCCCCTCCCTGCTTCTTAATGTTGGGCACGGCCACCCGAAGTGCTCCGTCAGATGCCTCCTTAACTAGCTTTGAATTCAGTGATTAATGAAACACATTATACTTCTTTTGGATTAATGGCTGTGTGGTTTTAGCACGCTGTAAATGGTAAAAGTACATTTCCTGTGTAGATTAAAAGATTCTTTTTCAAACATGATTCAAACACAAACTCACCTTTATGGAGTGGTCTTCTATTTTTTTTTATATAATCCAGTATATAGGAGACTAAAGACAGAGAGCACAAGCTTCAGATTTTGATGTGGGGAAAACACTCCCATGTTTCCTTTTTTCTCAGTCCCTTTGCAGTTCCTGTTGTTTTGTTTTTTTCAGAACAAAGAATAAGCTGTGGTACTTTGAGTTCGGCACTTCGGAGACCTTTTCGGCCACATGTAAGAAGCTCCACGACTTTCTGGAGGTTGAGGTAACTCAAACCATGTATTTTGTTTTTTGGAGACTTTTCCAAGAAAAGAAACAAAAGCAAAGGCATATATTTTGAAATTTGCTGCTTTGTAACTTATTCTTCTTTTTCTCAGCTCTTAGATACGAAGCAATCATGTATTCTTTATTATTAAGGGTATTTCACTAGCAGTCAGGTAAGAATATTGATGTCATTTAAGATATTCTCGTCTTCTGCTGCGCCATAAATAGCACTAATGTATACTAGTTTCAGATTCACCCAGACAAAGTGTGGATGTGTGAAGGCTATCTGTGCACCTCCCCACCCACTTCTCACATAACCTTAGTGTAACACACAGGTAATTAGCCCTACACGACCCTGCTGTGTGTGATATTGAGTGATAATGAAGATGGTGTCTATACAATTCATCTTCCCTCTTCTCAGAGCTATCCACACAGTGCAGAGGTCTTCATTAATTAGGGCTGAGTAGTGCCTACATTACTGAAAAAGGACAGGTAGGGAGATGATGAGACATCCCTGAGTGATAAAATGCACCATTTAGAGTAATATATAATACAATATTACTGGGTTAACACAGAATAACTATGAGGACACTTGCCCCTTCATGCTGGGCTCTTTTAAGCATAATTAAAATGAGTGCTGGATAGGTCAAGCAGTTAGTACAAACTGTACTTATGTTTTAAAGTTAAAACAGCCAGGTGCTCTGGTGTTCTCCCATCTTTCTAATATTCTGATTCCTAGATCTCTACTTAATAAGATTAAGTATATATTAGCTATGTGCCTAAATTAAACCAAATAGTGGAGAGTAAGCAGAAACTAAAACTTGAATTATCTTAAGAACACTTTAGAAATAAAGATTTGGTTTTAGGTTATAAGAGTAATATTTGAGTAATATTTTGTAATTGAGCTTATTTCAACCCTATTTTTCTAATAAAGTAGTTTTTATACTTTACTGAACAGTAACTGAAAACAGAACTACACAAAGTGGACTTCCAGTTCACTGATTGAAAAATTCATATCTTACCTTGTCTTTCAAAGATGACCTCCCTGTGCTTACTAATATTTTTAAGAGCAGTGTCACGTTATGGCACAACAGCAGCATTGACACTGTGGGGTGAAAACTGCAAGAATCAAAGGTTCGTCTCACTTAGACAAAGCAACATATTCTGGTTTAGACGTTGGGGAAAAACACTGTTTAGGGTTATCATCTTATAGACTATTTCAGTATCAAATTGTAGTACAAAGCTTGTGATGAAACGGATTGTATCTGTCCTTCTCTTTCTGTGTTCTCTTAAAAGTGTGATGGTGTTACTCTGGACCTTAGCAGTATTTCCTTGGAAGGCATTGCCATTCTCAACATTCCCAGCATGCATGGTGGCTCCAACCTTTGGGGTGAAAGCAAGAAGAGGAGGGGCAATCGCAAGGGAGGAAAGAAGGGTCAAGACAAAAGGACACCTGTGCTCGACCCCAAAGAACTCATGTTTGCGGTTCAAGGTAGCTCTGACACCCGAATTTTACAGTTGATTACATAAATGCTGAAGTCTGTGTGGTTAGAAAGCTTAATTACATTACGAATCTTAACTCACAGAGAAAATTTGTTATTGCTAACTAAAATGCTCCAATAACCTGTGTTATACTTGGCTAAAAGCCACATTTAGCAACATAGCTTGAAGAACCATTTCGGTTTTTTTGGTAAGTAGCCACTTTGGTGGCAACTTATTGGACGTGAAATTTTGTCCAGGCAGTCCTGATGGGCTTTGGTGATCCATTCGGCTTAAATTAATACTGTATGTGGGTAACCCTAACTGAGCTGCATGCCCAATTAGTACAGCTAGGACTAAAATTGATACATTGTTTCACTCGGTGTTGCCCACTGCGCAAAGGAGTTACACTACTCGTCACATTACTTTGCGTTACTGTAGAAACAAGCCTAAGCATGTCTGCTCATCACTGCCTTTATTTCCTGCTAAATTTCAGGCTCTGGCTGCTGGGCTGGGGTCTGCATGCACTCAGCTTTAACACAACACTGGGGTTTTTCCCTAGCTTTGTGTTAGCATGTTTTCTGTGCACATGCTTGCAGAGTGCCAGTGTAGTGTTAGCCGAATAATGTGGCTGTGTCTGTCTGTGAGGCAGTTTGCATTTGCACGCTTGTCCTTTCATGCAGTCAAAATAAAAGTAATGTTCGTATCCCTATTCCTCAAAAGCTGTAGACCAGCGGTCCCCAACCTTTTTTGCGCCACGGACCGGTTTATGCCCGACAATATTTTCACGGACCGGCAATAAGGTGTCGCGGATAAATACAACAAAATAAAACTAGTGCCGGTACCGAAAAAAAGAAGATTTATTCATAACACACGTGAAAAGAGCCAGGAAAACCGAGTTAACGATAAAAACGATAACAAAATAACGCTGAAAACCGATAAAAACCCTGAAAACCATACATTTCACACCTGAGCCTCAACTCTCGCGGCCCGGTACCAAACGACTCACGGACCGGTACCGGTCCGAGGCCCGGGGGTTGGGGACCGCTGCTGTAGACCACTCCAGCATTTTCCTCCTCCTGCACATAAACTTAAATCAGCTGACTGTTTTGGAGGGTTTTTTGTTATCAACTTGGTGTCCAGATAAATGAAGAACCTTTGTAACACGAGTAACAAAATAATTGTAATTGTAATTTGTGACTGAAAATGTATTGTGATTAATATAACACATTATTTTGGAAGCCATTACACACACTATTTTTTCAATAGTTGAACATTTCTGGCTAAACGAAATGACTAAAAAAGGGCTAAGGCTTAAGGGTTTACAGAAAAATCTGTTTTAAGAGGTGTTGGCATGTTGTAACGTAATTGGTGAGTCATCAACAGCAGTTAAACCTCTGCATGCTACATACCATGGTTGGTTGGCTCTGTTAAACAATAATAGTGCAAGTTAAACAGCTTTGACGGTGTAGGAGGTTCTTCTCCCTGAAGCCCACATCAGACACTAACAGTCTGTGTCCTTGCTCCTATCAGACAGATCAAAGACTAAACTTTGGGCCAAACTTTTCCTGAGCACATTAATATTTCACTGATGACAAGGTGAATCACAGCCAGCAGGTTTTGTTTGCAAAGAAGAGGTACAATCATGTCACAGTTTGGAACTGTCACTTGTGTATTAATGGTCTGTGTGGGCACCAGTGGACAGGCTCTGTTAATAGGAGCTGACTGAGTGGGGTGTTGGGCATACCCCTGAATCCATTTACGTCAAAAGGAAGCCCATCAATGGGAATATATGAATGAACGAAACACAATGAGTCAGCTGCTCTGTGGTAACTGGTGAAATCGTGTGAGCCGCTTTAGGGAGTTAATAGCAAAGGGTAGAAAATATCCGGAAAACAGAATGTTCTGGTACTGCAGTGGAAAATTACAGATAATATAATCTTTCTTTCAAATACATAGTAAGAACTATATATATGGCTTAATATATCATCAGTGCACACGTATTTTCAGTTATTGTAGTCCTGTTGAAAGGGAATACAATTTAGTTCTACTTTTAGTTAAGCTTTCAAATCAATATGTCCCCATTTTAGTCATGTTTACAACATAGCTTGAATGACAACGGGTTGTTAATCTGTTCTTTATTGAAATCATTTTATTACTAATCTTTGCTGTTGAGGAGTCTTTCTAAATTCTTTTGTAGACTCACAGCCGTGAATTCTGGATTTACTTGGCTTTTGTATTTTATTTCTATCATGTCTAACTGTGCCTGTTCAGGTGATGCACAGTATGTTTTTTAGGTTTCCTGCTGAGATGCTGTGTTTGTACCTGGGGATGAAGTGGATGTTACAATCAGTGTCTGGCTTTGAGACATGACGAGCCAGTGAGGATCTCCAGATATGGCTGCCAGTGATCCCTTATGAGACTTCACTGGCCATAGCACAATTTGTGGAAAATAAAAGCCCTCTGTGAAGCGCACTATGAAGCATTCATTCTTTTTAGTTGTGATTCAATTTTCTGTTTCCTTTGGTGCTGTTTTGCCTTTAAAGATTGTTAAAGGCAGCACATTTTAAATTAGACTTTTTTCACAGTCACAGCATTTATTGTGCAAAATAAATGTGTTTTATGTTGTCTGAAAAGCTGTGAGGGAAACATTCTCCAGCATTTTCGTCGGTAGGATTGCCCTGTAGCATACTCTGCTATGTAATCTTGGATATCAAACATGACCATCATTTAGAAAAGAAATGCAGTGTTGTATTTAATATGACTTCTAATTTGCAACCAGGCCCATAAAATTATCAAGGACATGTTCACCGTTGGCAGTTTTCTCACAGACTTCCATACAACCAGACTTCTTTTTTGGACGACCCCCTGCTGACAAGTTTGAAAAATCAAGGTTTAAGGATTTCAGCGTAGACTTCAGCTTAAACCCAGAGGCGGTGTCTCTTTTTTTTTATATGCAGTCCATGCACTATACCAACAAGCACTGTTGCATGTTGGAATGCAAAATCATAATAAAAAGGAACCATGTGGCACATGTGCACTGTGAGGGACATATCTGATCAATGCAAAGCCCAGCTTTGCTATGATGAACACTCCATTTATCCCTGAAAAAAAAATCAATCACTTCTGTGTTTGTATTTTAAAAAAATAGAGGCCACAGTCTAAACCTGGAAAGGCACTTAGTGTGAGTGGGGAGTATTTCCCTTTGTTTATGTGTGTCCATACCCATTTGAGCCTGTGTATTGATGCGGGTGGGTGTGTTTGTGTTGTCCACCTGTACTGTATATCTTAGAATAGATGCCCTTGTGGAAGGTGCCCTCAAGGTGAGCAGCCAAACTTGTTAGATCAAGAGAACAGCGTATTTAGAGGTAAACACAGGAGTGCATTAGCCCAGAGGGGGCACCGCAGAGGGTGACGCACAGGACTGTTGGCAGAGATTATTTTTTGTCAAGCTGTATGTGTAGTTGCATCTGTGTGTGGATGGGTGGGCTGGTGGGTGGCTAGGGGATGAAAAAAAAAAAAAAAACCTGACCTTTCGGGAGCTGTTAAATCGTCCCGCTGGTGACGCCAGGAGACAAGCCCCTCAGGTGGAAGGGAATGGCTGCAGAGTGAATTATTTAGAATAGGGGCTTCATGTGTGGGTGGAGGGGTTGATGCTTGGGACTGATCCCCCGTGACAAGCCCCATGAAGCTTTCATTGGAGGATCGGCCTCCACATGCCCTCCCTCCTTATTCCGCCATTCCTCTTTAGTTTTACTTTCAGCAGATCGGCTGCTGGTCCTGCTCTGCTCCGTCACTGTCTGTCTTTTATTCCTCTGCTCTCACCCTGTCGCTCCACATGTGTCAGTGCAGCCACTGGCCTGGACAGGTAGTTGTGTGACAGTGACAAGGACGTTGTTTCTAATCTCTCTCTCTGATGGAAAGACGCGGCTAAGATTAAAGTCCCAGTGTGCTGCTTTTTCATGTCCCATACGGACACTGGTTCATATAATTGTCTCAATCACTATCACTTGTAGTGTTTATCAATTTGAAATCCTGACTTCTTGACCTACGTAAGGGACATTGATTCGAGATTAAATAAATAAGATGATTTGGTTTATATTTGGTCATAGACTGCTTATCATGTCTTTTTATAATTTGCCCTCTTTCTTGCATAAACGGTTAGGTGATTCAGTTTTTCTCCCAGTTTATCTCTGAGAACATGTTGGTCTTTTACTATATTTAGGAGTGTGTGATTTGTATTGTAGATCCAGGTGAATCATTTGAACCTAAATGGAATAATGGATGGTGATTCAAGAAGAAAAAATGGAAATTCACAAAAAAATCACACTAGATAAAATATGATTTCAGTCCATTAAGACCCTTATTGAAGTCACGTGTCCTCATTTCTTAGAAAGAGATGAAAATATGACTAATTTTAAGTTTTGCCTGAAGGCCATTTCTCCTCCAAGACGAGTGCTGTTGTATTATTTTGCCATATTTCATGAAATTTCATGGAGAGGTGGAACATGGACAGATTAAAAAAAGATTCTGATCAGAATCAATTCTCTTACAATTCTGAGACAGACAATAGCCTCTGTAGTTTCAGTTATTTTTTTATCATTTTGAAAACTAGTTTTTTCAACACTCAATTTGAAAGAACAATTTTTACCCGAAGGTTCATTTCAGGCTTTTGTAAAAATGAGACCAAATGCTGCTATCGGGAAATACAATACAATTTGATTCGTAAAGGTAAGAGTTTGTTGAGTTTTAAACAGTTTCTTTATTCTGTTTAGTTGTGCTAATGGAGATATTTTAATTTCCTTTCGACTGCAGATCCAGGCAAGATATCAGCATCAATGCAAATAAGTGTACACTGCAAGGCACCGGAGTGTAAGAAAGTCTGCAAACTCATTTTCAGAAAAGAAAGTAAACTTAAGTTACAGTATGTCAACTTGTATATTGCGGGTGAGCAATATATTAATTAGCACAACTAACATTAATGATTAGTCACAACCTTAATATACTGTGTCAGCATCTTTACATTTAAATTAAAAGGGTTTAAATTAAAAAGGTTTTAAATTAAATATACTTGATAAATCTTGGTTTAGCTGACTTTAGAATAAGTAAACTTAGAAAATGTAATTTTGAAAACTTATTTGGACTTTTAAAAAGTACTTATATGGGAGACAGATGTTGTACAACATCAGAAATGGATCTCAACTCTAACCACACTACTCTTCTAGAGTACCGTGCAAAAGACTTGAGCCACATCTCATTTCTTTACATTTTACTAGGACACACCCTCCGCTGTGATTTACATATGGCTGTAGACATTCAGTATTGTACCTCTGACCTTACCTCTTCCATACATTTGGATTCAGCTCTCCATAAGACCCACTGCCACACATTTTTAGCCCAGTTCTTTTGACATTTGACATCTCAGTCTTTTTAACCTTCCACCGAGACCATTTCTAATGGGGACTCAGTGAAGAGCAGATAGATTAACTGAAGGCCTATATCAGGTCTTAATTGGCTTTCAGATGCTGTTCATCTGTACATAGTTGGACTGCCACTTCTCCTTTTGTCCTCTATTTTACACGAAAGAAGGCCTGAAAGGTCTAAAAATAAAACTAAATAAAAGTAACTGAGTGATATACAGTACTGTATGTCGCTGCAGCAACACGATTTACAACAAGAATTCACAAAATAATAGGATCATTTTTTTCATTGGGTTTGGTCTTTAAGTCTTTGAGACATCTTAAAAGTTATAACTTAAAACAAATTTGTGTCTGTGAGTGTGTTTCTGTGTGTGTGTGTGTGTGTGTGTGTGTGTGTGTGTGTATGTGTGTGTGTGTGTTTGTGTTGGCTGCACAGGGTCCTCCTGCCCTTCTTAAAGCAGCACAGCTACAGCCTTTGCATTCTTTCCCAAGCTAAGAGCTCTAGAATATAATAGATCTTTGTGGCTTGGGGCAAACAGGAATCCCTATCGCTGTGGTGATGCTGTCCATCATACATGTCACCATGGGCCTGCATGAGCAGTTCACATCAACGTGAGAAGTCACGTGACGGGGGGAGCAACTTTAAAGCTCAGTGTCAGGGAGGTCAACCTGCTCTGGATTGTATGTGTACACACTCTTCCACTCCGACCCTGGAAAGTGCTACACTCAAAGTCCAGCGCTGAGATAGGGGCAGACGCATGTCCATCACCATGGTGACAGCTGGACACCACAGCTCGGCGGCGGCAACAGCATCTCACCGCAACAGCAACATTGCCCACGACACTCCTTCAGGAAACCAACACGACTCGCGTACACACGGCATTGCGGGGCTAACACGCTCACACGCACCAAGTGCCTAAAAATGGGTCTTAGTTTCAATTAGTGTCTGTATACTACCAACAGCGAGGCAGCAGCTTCTTAATTTGTGGAGGGATGAGTTGATGGAGAGTCGGAGGCAGAGCGGGCCTCCGAAACAGATGGGCCCTGCGTGACACTGGGCTTCCAGCAGGGGCAAAATCAATGCTCATAACTGAAAAACAGAAGAGAAATTAATAATTATATTATCACAAGATTGCTTTGCATTGCCGGTGCAATCTAATTAATAGCTGTTTTGTTTGTAGCTTGTTGCCTTTTTTCTATCTTTTTTTTTAAACAGTGAATATTAAATATTTCAGCAACAGAAGGCAAACTCTGAAGTGAGGAACATCACATGTCATGTTCTTTTATTCTTCCTCACCTCCTTCTCACTTTCCTCTTCCCTTCCTCGCTTTTGTACTTTGTTTCATATGTCTTCTCACTCGTACAAGTCTTTTTGCATTGTTTACCTCTTATGTCAATGGTAGCTACGCTCAAAAGCAGCAGCGATACTACAACATAATGAGGACAAAACTTGGCTGGACTTTGCATGGTTAAAAAAGTGTTTTCTCTTTGCTTTGTTGCTTTTGTTTGATTTTGTCTCAGACCTGTCTGACCAGCTCTTGGAAGTTGTGGGACTCGAAGGAGCCATGGAGATGGGTCAGATCTACACTGGCCTGAAGAGCGCTGGAAGGCGCTTGGCACAGTGCTCCTCTGTGACTATCAGGTCAGTCTTTAACAGTGTTTTGTGCCTGTTTCTTCCAATTGTTATATTGTTTTTAGCTTATTAGGGTAGCAAATGCTATGGCATATAAGAAAGAGCATAAAAATGTGATCAATACTAAAATTAAGGTGATGGTTTTTACGCATCCTGGTGCAGCATGCTTTTGTTTGGTTTTATTGTGAATATTTGTTACAGCATGTTTTCTCGTTCTTCACTTACAGAACCAGTAAATCCCTTCCAATGCAGATTGATGGTGAACCTTGGATGCAGACTCCCTGCACTGTAAGTTGAACTGCGTTTCCACAAATGGTTCTTCCAAACTGGAGACAGTTATATGCCGATATGAATCAAACTGTAAGGGCAGTGAAAGAAGAATCAAGCAAAGTATTTTGTAATCTCCATTTACAAAAAAAATTTGCAAATCACAAAAAATTAATGATATGTTTTACATATGGAATCTGCAGTCTGACAATCACAGTAATGCTTGAGAATTTTTCCAGCATGTGGCAACGAGTATCTATGATTCATTCTGTAAATTCAAGATTTCAAAAGGTTTTATGTTTGTTTGTTTTTTATTCTGAGGTTAAAGAGTAACATCAGACTGTTTGAGGAACCTCTGAGGAATTCAATTCAATTCAGTTCAATTCAATTTTATTTATATAGCGCCAAATGACAACAACAGTCGCCTCAAGGCGCTTTATATTGTACAGTAGATCCTACAATAATAGATACAGAGAAAAACCCAACAATCATTTGACCCCCTATGAGCAAGCACTTTGGCGACAGTGGGAAGGAAAAACTCTTTTAACAGGAAGAAACCTCCGGCAGAACCAGGCTCAGGGAGGGGCGACCATCTGCTGTGACCGGTTGGGGTGAAAGAAGGAAAACGGGATAAAGACATGCAATAGGAGGAAACACAATGTTACTGTTGTGTGGGAGATCTTGAGTTCTACTATGAAAATGCCTCACACGGGCATCGTGAAGATAAAAAAGAAGAGTAAAAAGTTAAATGCTTGTTAGGTGAAAGACAATGGTTTTGAAACCACATCAGCTTTTTAACTGTATGCTACCAAAACCTGCTCTAATGCAACTGCATTATAAAACCAAAACAGAAAACTAAAAAGAAACAAAGAAATCTTGTAGGAGGTATTGGTTTATAGATGTTATGGTCTAAGATGTTGAGATATCCAGGAGTCATTAATGCGACTCACCTTAGTGACTGATTGAATCTTCTTTCTGCTTTCATTGACTTCTTTTTCATACTAATACAGTATATATGATTTCTGTGTAAATGGGGTAAATTTTCTGTCAGTGACAGTCTGACAAACAAACCAAAAGCTGATACATGTTTTAAAAAGTATGAAATATATATGCTTTAATAGTAAGATTAATATAACAATTCAGCTGTCACTGCTTTATATTCTAGTGCATTAATTTATGATAACAAATTCTTAATGATTCAAGTCTTACTTCTTCTAATTTGCTCGTCGCCTAGATCGCAAACATGTACCTCGATAAGTGTTTTCTCTCTGTCCAAGTTGCTCGTTTTTCAAAAGAAACTCCTCAGTTTGCGTTGATTACGGTTGTGTTTAGCTTTAATTAGAACACCACTGCAGATGAAGTGCTGCCGAGATTTACATATGGATCGCCCAGCCATGACAAAACAAGTGGCCTGCAAGTGCTCTTGTATCTGCTGGCACAACTACACAGAGCCAAGTTGGGCTCTGACGATACATAATTGTGCTGCAATGATTTCCAGGGAAAGTTTTTCATTCTGTATGTCTGAACTGAATCTGAATCACTTAACGCGTTAAATGCCTACAAAAACATCACAGTTCAAATTGGATGTTGTTCCACTAATTATTAACAACAGCAGCAATGCATACGCATCTCAGTCTCTGCATGCATATCATGTTTAACACTATCAACCATTTACGTTTTTAAGCGAAATGCAGCATGTGTCACTCTGATGAGTAGATCTAAAATAACTGGCACCATATTTCCAGATTTGATTCTGGTAAAATGCACCTTCATTAGGGTCTAAGTAAAATCACCCCTCGATTTTCTTAATTTGGATGATTAGTTGTGGCCTGGTAGCTCATTACATCCATGCTTCATTTGAGCAAATTATTTTATTTTCTGTCTAAAAGCCATATTGTTCCATGGGCCCTTGAACCACATAAAGACTTAATGCTGCATCTTAAAGAAACAGAGCTTGATTACCAGCCAAATTTATTTCAGGTATCACTTTAGATCTTTTTTCTTTTTTTGGCCACTGTCTTGTCTATAACGACTATCATGTTTATGGCAAAGTACTTGATAAACATTAACTTCAATCATGTTTAATGATGGCAGAAAGCCCACAAAAGCTAAGTAATTGCTCCAGAGTCAGAGTGCAAGCACAATAAATGGCAGCTTTCCTTTGAAGTGAATGTGGTCCTTTGAATGCAGATGGTAGCATTTCCCCTCCCCATTACTGCGTGTAGACTCTTAGTGCGACTCTATAATGATGTGCTTAATATGACAACCCTTGATGGTTGATATTTGGGGTTCCATCGATCTACAGTTGCAACTCCTAAAAGAAATTGCATCATTGCGGGCAAACAGGATATTGTCAGATAATATAAAATTCAGTCTTTACAGTAATCCACAATAATATGTTATCGGAGTCACGAACCCCAGGGATTCTCAAAGTTTGTTGTAGTCAGGACGTTCAAATATGCATTCATAAGCCAGTTGACAAGAACCCATATGGACGCAACATCCATATGGAGGATTTTTTTTAATTGTTAGTGCATTGCTGAATTCACTTCTGTGGGGATAAAGTGCTGGGTATAATGAACAGTGGATAGAGACCTTATTATTTCATGAGGATAACCTTCAGAGATTTAAAAGAAAGGTAAACATAATTCACAAAAGTCATTTGTTGATTATGGAGGCATTTTCATTTTATTGGTAAAAGTCTACTGTAAATGAGCTGTGAAAACTAAATAATAGTTTAAATACCATTGCGTTTGTTGTGTTTGTGTTTATTATAGTTGTTGATTGTGGCATCAAATCAATATATATATGAAGTATATGTGCCATAAAATTAGCACATTATGTTTATCTGAAAACAAGAAATGTCGTACAAAAAAACCAAAACAGACCAAACAAAAAAACATAGTTTCACAGCATCATGGGAGCTGTTTCAAAAACACGTGTGACATGCATTGTGCACTAAACCAATTAAATACAACAATAACAAAAATAATTATAGTCAGGTGTGCATATATATTTCAGTGGTTTTAGTCTAAATCAGGGGTGTCAAACATAAGGTCCGTGGGCCAGAATCGGCCCGTCAAATACTTCAATCTGGTCAGCTGGATGACTTTGGAAAAAGTGAAGGAGAACAGAAATTTTGTACTTTAATTGTTTTTTCATAGCTTTACAAAGGAGTCGTAAACCTTTTCAAACTGACTGATCCTAAAGACTTTCTTTTTCATCGGTTTTTTGTTTTAGCTTTAGCCGACTGCACTTATTATATACAGGTTTCATTTAAGTCATTTCTTGATCCAACATGTCTGGCAGTCATCCGGCCTGGGTGTGGCGAGTATTTTTTTGCTTAATAAATGAAGTGATCATTTTACAAACACAGTTTTGTGTTTACTTGGGTTGATTTTGTCAAATGTTAAAATTAGTTTGGTAGTGTAATAGATGCAATTATGAGACATATGCAAAAAACTAAGAAATAAGGAAGGGAGCAAATACTTTTTCACTGCACTGTACACAGCAGGCGTGCTAGAGTAAACAAATAATAAGAGTGAGTGATGTAAGAAATTGAGTATGGCTTACAACAATTTGTAAAGCAAAAAGACAAATTGACAAGACATCAGTTTTTTTTCATCGTGGATTAAAGAGTGAATACATGCAGGTAAATACTCCCTATAAGCCAGGCAAATTTGGGAAAACTCCCTTTATAGTCTACTGTATAGTAAGCACTGAGTGATTTCATATAGCTACTGAAAAAAGCTATGTGAAGCTGTTAACAGACAGCTTAAATCACATTTCTTTTCTGAGCTAAATCTCAGTTCTTTTTTTTCTTATACCAGATTGAGATCATTCACAAGAACCAAGCTCCCATGCTAATGGGACCACCACAAGGGCGAAGCTTCTTCTCTTCACTGATCAGACGAACTCGCACTGAGAGCAAAGACTGAACCTTCAAGACCTCCGAGTGCTCACACACACCTGCAGGGCAGTAGTCACCGGTTGATCTTAGCTGGGCTTGTTTGTAAAGGAGCCCTTTGTCTGATTGATGGCCCAGCATACAGTAGCAAAGTGTAGGATCAGGATGTGTCGCCTGCAGCATGGAGATGTCACTGAGAAGCCCACATTGGATCCAAAGCGAGGCGAGTTTAGGACTGACACTTTCTTCTACAGTCTGTGGTGTACTTTCGCTCCAAAAATATTGAAGCTATTTATGGAAGTTCACTTCTGTTCTTCTTCTATTTTCTAAACTTCTGTTTTTATTTTTGCTGTTGTGCTGTGTGCCATGTGGAACAAACCCACAGTTGAATGTGTTTTGTGAGATGTATTTATTTATTTATTTATTTATTCATATTTAACTGCTATTGATGTTTTCTAATGTTTTATTTTTGTATTTGCATACCCCTGATGCATGATGGACAGTGAAAGAGGCTGCTGCTGTTGGAGATGACATATCTGGAGTTTGCATCTGATTTTTCCCAAAGTGTTTAGTAAAAAGTGAAGTGTCTCTACCCAACATCTCTTCTACGCTTCACTCATGAATGACTTCAAATAGTGCAAAGACAGAGAATCTGCTTTCGTTTCATGTTTCCTGCAAGTCATCCTTGTCATATTTTGATTGGCTGTTTTGCTCCTCCGTCAGTGGAAAGATTAGGAATGATTATTGATTGCTCATAAAAAATGCATGACACTCTTTGTTTTACGTCGCACGAGAGATTTCCAGACAGTTTTACCAGATCTGTGCACACTTTCTGTTGCATGAGTGGCCATGATCTCTTTTGACACTTATGGAAATTGATCATTTTTGAATCTGCATCTACAGCACAGTTCCATTTCAACCACATCATCCTTTATCTGCATTTTTATGGGATCCTGTGCTTTCTTAACAGGTACTCAGGCATATTAGAATGAAAATATTTGAAAAGCCACAGAAAACAACAATATTTATCTTGACTTTCTATTGCTACGACACTTGTATAGTTATGTTCACAAGAAGCAGCTTGACCTTCTATGGTAACTGATTTTTTTCTGTTGTTTGTTGATGAGGGTTTACGGTCCGCTGCACATATAAGTGTCCATTAAACAGTGAAAGACTACCTACAAAATTACTATTGACATTCATGTATATACAGTGCTGTGCAAATTTCTCATTTTTTTATACTTTGCTTCTAAGGAGCCAGACTGTCTTTCATTTTTTTATAGTGCTCCTGAGCAACAATTCTACAGGCTTTCAAAGTTTTTCTTTGGATATTGGCTGTTTTTACACTCATTTTCAATCCGGTTCAATTTTCAGAAGATTATTTTGTTTGATTGTTTAACCACTTAACACTGATTTTTAAATCATTCAGTGTTGTCTACATAACAGACAAGTTAGCAAAGAGGCAGTTTTAATTTTTAACTTTAGCACGTTGTTAATAGCATGATCCCATTTCTTTAGTTGAATCTAAAAAAAAAAAGTTAATGCCAAAGATAACTTAGTTTACTGGCATAAAATAGTGTTTTGGACCAACATGGGGATTATTAGCGAAAAATCTGACTTATCTTAGCATGTCGTGCACTATGTCCTTAAAACAGCATATGAAAGTCATGTCCTTCAGAAACAGCAAAAACACCTGAGTCAGGTCTCTTTGTCAGTAAAGACCTGACCCAGAGACCGAAAAGATGCATCTGGCCTTTCAATTGATCCATCTCCTTTCGGCAAAGCCTCATCATAAATGTTCTCAGTAAGAAGGTGGCTGTCAAGAAGCCATTCTTAAAGAAGGGAAACAAATCACAAAAAACAGGACTATAAATCAGCGGTAACAGGTCTTCTGGAGTTGATATTTTAACTCAAAATGTTACATTTTGAGTTAAAATATGTCTGGAGCAGGTCAGGAGAGAGCTACCACAGTGAGTATCTACAGGCATCTGTAATACACAGTGGAGGCTCTGTCATGGTTTGCGGCTGCATTTCAGCCAGTGGTGTTGGGGATTTTGCCAAAATTGGAATTATGAACGCGCAAAACTACCAGCTGATTTTAATCCACCATGCAGTACCATCTGGAAAGCATTGTATTGGCAAAAGCTTAATTCTTCAGCGTGACAATGATCCCAAACTCACTGCCAATGCAGTAGAAGTATACGTGGATAGAAAAACACAAAACAAAACACTAAGTAATGGCTTGGCCTCCGTAGAGCTCGAACCCTAACATAATTGCAGCACTGGGGGATCATCTTAACAGAGAAGAGAACAAAAGGAAGCCAACGTCCAAAGTAGAGCTTTGAATGTCATTCAAGAAGCCTGGAGAACTATTCCTAAAGAAATAACTAGAACGCTGTCCAAGAGAGTTCAGAAATTCAACACGTTGACAACAACCATTTAAAGAATCAATACTGAAAATCAGTCACATTTTATAACAGTCACTAACATATGCACAGTTGCCATTTATAAATAATATCTTGATATGAGTATCCTCCTGAATACAAAGCATTAAGTGGCTGGGTGGTATTGGTAGTAATTCAGTGCTTTTCTGCACTAATTTCATTCAGGCTCACCAAAGACTAAAGTACTCACTTATTCATGTTCTGGGGACAATATGTTACACACGTACCAGCGAGACACACTTGATAAATGCATTTGTTTTTACAGAACTTCACGTTTGCATGTTTTGGGAAGAATTTTAGGCTTGACTGTTTCGGTCTTTATAAGTGCCATATGCTGGCGGAGACGATAGCCAAGGAGTCTCCCATGTCTTTTTGCTTTGTATTGTGTAGCGTTTATACAGTGAGGTTGTATTTTTGTACACAGTATTATTTATTTTTCTGCTTTTTGCTTCACTCTAGAACTCACACCATTTTGTTGTTGCCTAAAAAGAAATTATGCCTGCCAGTGTTGACTGAGAAAAGTGATGGAAACAATAAAAAAGCTTGTTGTTTGGCATCGTGTTCAGGAATTTTTTTAACCTTTTACTCCTTAATGATGCATAGTACTGACATATTAGTCAAAAGATTGTTGGTATAACAGATTCAAATTCTACGGGCGGCACAGTTAACGCTGTTGCCTCAAAGAAAGAAGCTTTGAGGCAACAGCACGATTTGAATCAGTGCAGTCTCTATGTCCTCTCTGGTCCTGTGTTTCCTCAGGTGCTCCATCCTCCTCCAGAGACATGCGTGCTAGATTAATTGATAATTATAAGTATGACATAAATATGAGGTAGGTGCTTTAATTGTAATTATAATAATGTGTTTGCTGTATGAACAAAATTGACAAAAGTGCGACACAAATGCAAGGCTGTTATCGTACATAGACTGTGGGGTATTTTACGCAATAACTCCAGAAAATTTAGTCAGGATATTGTCTCCATTGCTGTTTATCAAATTTAGCACTGCTTTCTTTCTCACTACTAGAAATATTTAAGTAGAAGTTGATGATTAGAGTAGAATTAGCTAAATTACCAGCTCTGTTCCCACAGAGGCACAATGAGACATCATGCTTGATGGCCAGTGTGACTACGTTGGGCCATTTCTTTGTCACATACAGTAAAACTCTGATGGGCAATACAGTTAGGTCTATAAGTTTTGGGCCAGTTACACCACTTCTTGCGATGTGCCTCTGTACACCACCACAGACTTTGTGGCCCTCTCTCCATTCAGTTTTGTATTTATTAACTGAAAAGCATGTTCTACTGGGTTGGAATGAGGTAACTGCCTTGGCCATTGAAGAATAGGGTTAGGATCCCATCTCTTTGTCTTGAGAAACTCTTTTGCAGTATGCTTTGGTTCATTATCCACTACACATTATAATAACACTGCCAACACTAATAGCCCGGTTCCACTGGCAGCTATACAGAGCCAATGCCATAACATTATCTCCACCATGTTTGACAGATTATGTCGTGTTCATTGAGTCATGAGCTGCCTCTTTCCTTCTAGATGCCTTTTTTTCTTCCCATTATTTGAGTACACACTCAGAAATTAAAGTACAGAAATGTACCTATAGGGGTACAATGGCTTGTCACTGGGGTGGTACCCTCTAAGGTACCGTTCTGTACCCTAAACTGTGGGTACTGATTTGTACCCTTGTAATTTGTACCTTTTACACGTCAAACCTGTACTTTAAAGGACAAAGTTGTACCCTTAGTATAAAGTACAAAAAAGAACCCTTAAAAGGAGTACAAAAATGTCTTTCTAAAGGTTCAGTATCTACACACAGATTTCCTATATTTTTCCTCTCAAGATTTGAAAAATTGAAGATACAAAGTCAAAAATACTTGTCACATTTATTACCTTCTTAAATACAGACTGTTATCAACAGAGTATGTCATAAGCTGCAACATCAATTTCCTGTCCAGGTTTTAGCAACGTCCATTCACTATCAACTCTAACACTGTATGAATGAAAATGGTTGTCATATAACAGAGGAATGAGAATTTTTCCACAAAAGACCCACATTGTGTCAATATTAAATATGTACTTAATTTGCCAGAACAGAGGAATCTTCTCTGAATGCAGTACATCAATGACAAACACATCTCTTACACAGTATTTGACACTGTTCACAATTACTTCTGACACACGCTGGAAAGCTTTCTTAGGTCTTAGCACTATCAACTTCAGAAAAGCCACAATAGACTGTCAGTGCTTGTTGCAGTTCCAGTGGTAATGACAAAAATGGTGTAGTCACACTTTTTCCAAAAACATTTTCAAATTCACCAAGTAAACTTTTGTTAGAAAACTCCTAGCACTGTCTGATGTCTGTTGCTCAAAGTTGTAGCAATGTTCATAAAATTTCTACAATTGCGGGACGTTTTGAAATACTGGTGCTTACTTTCAAATCTCATACACCATAACAAACGTAGAGGGCCGAACATTTCAATCAGTCTTGCATAGTGGATTAAATTATGACACTTTGGTGTAACAGAAGAACAGCAGTCACTGAGTCCACAAGTTATGTCAAAATTGACATCATGGGAATGAATAAGTCCTATGTGCTGAATAAGCTTTATCAAACTAAAGGTTCTTCTGCCACATTTGGAGCACTGATATGGCTGAGGCATGGTGGTCAATACAGAAGGTTTATTTGTCTGGTGACTGTGATTGGCAGAGGCCGGTCCTCACCCTCATCTATTTTCACAATGTACTTTTGGAGAAAAATCAGGGTGTTCTTCAGATGTTTTGGGTAAGCAAGGTTGAAGACAAAATACAAGCAGAAAGAAGAGATGATTCCTTCAAAAATACACGAGGTTCTGCACACTTCACTGCCATCCAACTTCACAATGTTTGGAGCGCTTCTGGAGAACACTGGTTTCCAGTCTTCATGAAGTAGCTGAACAGTTGGATAGGGGGTTTTAGGATGAACCTTTGAAGTCAAAAGAGAAGGTAGAGGAAAGCAATATCTTAGTCTCTTAACAAAAGACACATTTGTTTTCCTTTTATATAGACTAAATATTTTAATACACACACCTCTCCAAGTATGACAAAGAGATCCAGTTTCTCCTTGAAGACGTATGGCAGGAATAAAAGTGCAGCCCTTGTGTCAAGATCTGCCAAAAAAAACAAAACAAAAAAACCCCACAATATCACCCATGCATTTTATCTGGCATTTCCAGTTACCTATAAAAATTATATAAAATGGAAGCCTTGAAGTTAAAAAAAAAAGCAAATACCTGGTAGGTCATCAGTGAGAGCCTCCTCTCTTGCATCAAGGTAGAGCTGGTAAAGTGGGGTTTTCCCTCGTGTAAGATCAATCACCCTTGCTGCAACACATGAGAGCCCTTCACGAAATCGCTGGCTTACATTACCCGTTGTTGGTTGGATCCACCCGAGTTCGTTGCACAGCTACAAGTAAAAAATTCATTTTCAGTACAAAATAACAGTGTATGAAAATGAAATAATCTAAAGTTGATATTAATTATGTATGGTGCTGCATAATTATTGTTTTATAGAATTTAACAACAATACTGTAAGAAGTTACATGAACATACTAAAAAAAAGGAAAGAGGGACAGATGAAGAAAGCAAGGTCAAGGGCAAATAAAATTTACTACTATAAACATGTTAAATGTGACAGCTATTTCAAAGTTCAATTCAGCTTTCTGACTTACACCAGTAGGCATCCCTAAGAAGGGGTACTTCTTCAACACATCCTCCACAGGCATACCATCTGCAATTTCTTTTTGCCGCCAAGCAAACGTTTGCTGCATACGGTTATGAACCACCATGGTATCTGGTTGCATCTTCTGATATTGGCACTGTAAGACCTTTAAGTGGGCGTCTATGGATAATAAATCCTCTCCTTGGACGCATGGTCCCTTGAAAGAAAGCAAGAGTGAGAAGAGAAAGTCAAAACAGATTAGAAACCCAACATAAGACTAAATATACAATTAGAGCTGACACGATCTGTGCATCACAAAGAACTTGTATCGGTTAAAGTTAACCGATACCATGAACCAATATTTAAAATATGGAAACTCTGAAATAATTTCACATAAAATCTTAATTGTTAACTTGAAATTTTAGTTTTGGAGTCATATTTAAAATGTTTTTTTGTTTTTTTAATCTAGTTCACCCTCTTTTAGCGCCTTCCAATTAATACTTTTTTGTGAGGTAGAAGTATTAGCACTGGTACTTTGTATTACCAAGTGCTCTAATCCAAGTATTGGTATTGTTTCAGTTTGAAAAAAGGGGTACAGTTGCATCCCTAATCCTTAGTTTTAGATGTAATAACAGATGCAAGAACATTTTATAGCTCAAGATGTCCCTCACACCAACCTGACAAACATTTCTCTGACTTGTTCGTTGACATTTATTAGGCTGCCCTCTCCTCGTAGAACCAAACTTCTCCTTACAACGCCTCACTGCCTCACTGTCGACTAGTGGTGCCCGCTCCGATTTGAATTTACGTCTCAAAGACATATGCCATGTGTGCTTGTTGAACAGAAACATAAGTTACTGTAAAAACAATCTACACAAAATACACCCAACAAAGAATCAGTAAACATACTTCATACAAACCTACTGAGAGGCTACAGATTGTCTTACTAACAAAACCAGATCGAAAAAAGCTTCACTTTTACTTTGTAATCTTGAAGGAACCTTGTGCAAATTTTAAATTTAACTTACATAACCATTTCCCTCACGATCCTTGAGGAAAGGATACTTCATTACCAGCGTCTTCACAGCTTGCACATATTCAGAATTTGTGGGATACCTGTAATATCAGAAGAAACATAAGTGTTAGAGCAACTGCTGACAAACAAACTTTATCAAGTGTCAGTTATTGTTTCTTAGTAATGTAGCGTTTATTTTCAATATGACAGATTCAGCTTTTTCTAAAGCAACAAGCTAACATTACCCTGATTAACTTACATAGTATACTGTGCCACAGCTTCATATAGAACTCTGATTATTGTGTGTCTGTCCCTTGGATTTTTATGGCACGGTTCTTTGTTGTCCAGTTTTAGTTGCAGATTTTTGGGAAATCTTGGAATTTCAAAAGAGGCTGGCAGTCTCAAAGTATTTTCATTGCTGTGAAAACAGTTAAGTGTTTGATTTATTGCATGAATTGAAGTATAAAACACTACAGTAACAATACATATGGTAGAAACAATGATCATATTAACTAAATCCTAAAAGTGCATAACGGCCAACATGTATGCTTCAGACATACTAACTTCATTATAAATAAGAACATACCTTATTGAAGTTGACGAAGTAGATGGTTGCCAGTCTTCTGGAGAGACAGTCTGTAGAGTCAGCGTCACTGAAGATTCCTTCATCCTTGACACAAATTGGTTGAATTTAACCTGCTTTTTGAAGGATCCTTGGAAAAGGTATGCAACCATAGTCTCAGTAAGACCGCAGTCAACTGTGTCACCATCAACCTCATTGTCTGCAAGATAAATGGTAGTACAAACTCTAAATTCCATGTAAGGATATTTATCACCACATTTTTACATGGGTAAAAACCATATATCACACACATTAAAACCTTTTGTACAACTTCTTTCAGTTCAAAGAAATATTCATTAAAAAAATCAGTAAATTAAATAAAATAAACCAAATTTTTAGAGTGAATCCTCTCGATATGCAAAGTTTTCATTTTTAAATTTAGATGTTTGTTTGGGACTACTGGCCACAGGAGAGCAGAGTCTGAGCATGCTTTTGTGCCCTTTCAAGTTTGGAAGAAAAAAAAAAAGACTAGAATGCTGTAATTTGTTAATATTCACTACTAAGGTGACTCCTTTCTCCAGATTTCCGACAGTTTCTGCCGTCTGTTCTTTCAGACCGATTACTTATAGCGATAACACCCGCAGGATTGTATTACAAGCTGAGATTACATGCTGAAAAAGTTCCCACATTGCTTAAAACGCCACTATCAAACCCCAGCTGCGACACCCTTGTTATATTTTAAACAAGTGCGGCGTCAAGATATTTCCTTTAAACGTTATATTCAGCCGCCCATGTGTGTTGATGGCCTTGGAATGGATGTAAAAACGTGATTTTATTAAACCATTCAATTCAATTCAATTTCAATTCAATTTTATTTATATAGCGCCAAATCACAACAAAAGTCGCCTCAAGGCGCTTTATATTGTACAATAGATCGCACAATAATAAATACAGAGAACCATTAATACACTAACGGTAAACTGCATTCAGCTACTAGGGAATCAAATTTCGCGCCGTTCCGCTGCGCAGGGGTTACCAAACCCATAGACTGTGGCCGAACCACATATATAAGTTCAAACTTATACAAATACTATGTGTACACATTTTTCATTTTTCAGAACTGTGACCTCAACTTTACGCATGAAACGTTTGTAAAAACGTTTGTAAAAAGACATAATTTGAGCTAAGGGAGTGCCGAAACTAGCTAAATTGCTAATATACGTTAAGCTAGGCTAAACCAATAATTAGTAATTACGCTACATTTTTCTTTAAATAAAACTTACCTCTGAAACGCTGCGCTTCAGCTTCGGTGACATCTAAGCCCCACTCTTGTATTTTTGTTAAGAGTTCCTCGGTTGAAAGTGAACAGAGCACACCAGGACTTGCAAGTTCGTAATCCATCTCCGTCCGTTGATAAAACAAAAATGGCACCTGCTGCATTTACAGAAAGTTCTAGAATCCACCAGCTATTCGTTGAGTTTCTTCTTCTGTGCTTTTTTGCAATTCATCCAAATAGTTATACTTTAAAAAAAATCACTCTTAAAAAAAAATGTTTAAATGCATTTTTACTTTTTTTCTTTCAAATAAATTCATTGTTCTTAAAGCAGCTTAAAAATAAGGGGGGTTCAGGGAATACAAAAACAACAACAGCAATGAAAATAATAAAAAATAAAATAAAAACACTAAAATATATGCTTAAATCAATACAGTTGCAAATAAATTACTGTCAAAAAGAATTAAAAAAAAAAAAAACCTCTAATCAAAAAGAGCTTAATCAACCTGTACTTTATCTTTTGAAAGAATGGGTACAAATAAGTACTTTTCACAATTAAGGAACATGTATGTACCTTTCAGACGCTAAAAAAGGTACAGATAGTTACCCCGAGGTCCAATATTTGTCCTTAGACTGTCTTAATGTCATTTTTGTACCTTGGGGCACAGTAATGTACCCCTTCCGTACCCCTATTTCTGACTGTGTACCAGCTAATCTTGGTCATCATCTGTCCAAAGTCTAATCTTTCCTTCCTGTTCTTCAGTGTAACCTGTGGTTTGGACCTTGTTGCATCTTTAACATTCATGAAGGGATTTCATGATTGCAGACCTTGACAATGACACTCCCGCCTCCTTGAGTGTTCTTGACTGGGCTTTCTCTATCCAGTCTTCTGTGGTCTTTTGGGATGTTTGGTTTTGCTGAACTGGCCAATTCCTCCATATTTTATAAGAATGTATCAGATTCTTGACTTGGACACCCCTAAAGTTTTTGCAATCTTTCTGATAGTTTTATTTTGGTCTTTTTTTTTTTTCAATCTAATGATGGCTTCCTTAACTTGCAACAGTATCTTATGGGACTTCATACTGAGTATTGCAATAAAAAATAAAAAAAATACCAAATGCAAGTTGGACACAAGTCCAGATCTTTAATCTGCTTAATTTGTCATGGAACAATGAGGGAACAGCTCTCAATTGTCCAATGATTCTGTGCCTATGAAAATGGGGCACAAATATAAAACATATGTAATTACATTTATCAAACCCTTTGAATTAAAGCTGAAAGTCTATACTTCAATCTAATTATGATCATTTAAAATCAAAGTTCAATGAGGTGGATTACAGGGGCAAAATTACAAAAATTTTGCTGCAAGCCAAAAACCCATGGACCTAACTGATTCTCTGAGACAATGGCATTAGTTTTTTGTGCCACTAGTTTGCAGCCATTTGTTTCTAAGCAAACTCAGATAGTACATTGTTTTTCATGTCTTTTCACCAACAGGGAGATATTGACTTGGAATTTGAAGCTACATAACTCTAATCTCTATATTATTGTAGGGTCTTTGCTTACAGTATAAAGCACCTGGTGACTGCTATACTATAGCAATCACTATTGCTATACTATATAAATAAAATTGAATTAAACTGAATAACTACTCATTAGCTAGTATAACTTGCTAAGATTAATGCTCATTCACATTACATTTAGTCTATTCATGTTAGTTTAACACCCTCTGAATTCCTGATCTTCGACATTTGTTTTTCATCTTGCATCCTAGAAAAGAGATAGCTCTATTTCTTTCTCTCTCTCTCTCTCCCATGTGAGTAATAGTAAATTACTAGAATGTAAAAATATTTGGCAATAAGCTTTCACTTGCCACTATTTTTTCTTATTTTTTTTTAATAGGACAAAAGAATGCAAGAAATGTTTCAATAAATGCTCAAAGAGCATAAGCAGCAAATTAAGTGGTTAACTGTCTTTTTATAATGATTATTCTTGTCCCCTATTTTTAGTCACCTCAATTTTGGCTAAATAAGTACAAGTGAAACACAGTGTACTAATCCGGAGTGTCTTTAGTTTTATTTTTGTAAATAAAACAGATGGGAAAAAACCCCAATTATATTCTTTTGGAGTGGCACTTGGTTTAGGGTATTGGCTGTCTCAGTGTCAGATGGGTAGACTCCTGCACTTGACCTGCGTTTCTCCATCCTCAGGGTGTTCAGCAGGAGTGACACAGTACTTCACTTCACATCCACTTCACCTGCCTGGTAATGGAACCCTGCCTGGATCCAAGATGGCACCAGCGTGACCACCACTGACTTCCGATATGCCCGTCTTTCAGTCAAGTGTTTGATGCACTGGTAAAAGTTCTCTTTCAGGGTTTTATCCTAGATCTGTCCTGTGTCCTGGCAAGCAAATCTATGTTGATTGTTATGCACCGAACACACATTTTTACAAATTACAACTTAGCTACAACAGCGACAAAAAAGCATTCCTGACAGTGGTAATGGTTATTTTCTTGCCCTTGACCTTCTTTCAAAAATAACGCCTGTAAGCTTTAAACATAGGTGTGCAACCAGGAAACTGCAGACATCCTGCAAAGGTGTCATGAAATTTTAAAGAAAACCTGTGTACAGTAAAGCACAATAAATGTACAATGTACCTATGTAAAATACATTTTTGCTAAATTGTACATCTAATTTCCAGTTACACTAACTACACTAGCTGTTCATTTTTTACAATTTTTAGTGTTGTGATGATGTCAGACCAAACAGAAAAAGGGATCTAAGGTGAGAAATCTACTGGATTTACAAAACAAAGTAGTATTTTATTCTGAAAAGTCTGATTCTTTAAATCTCACAGAAATTATTTCTTTCTTTCTTGTCAAGTACAACACATTCAAGTTTATTAGTTGTTGTGATTTACATGCTGTTCTATTTAACTCAAAGCCACAGTGTCAAACCTCTTTAGTTCATAGACCACATACAGCCTAATTTTCATCTTAAGACCAGTAAAATCATTTCATACACACTCAAAAAAAATTCTAAGAATAAATTGTTCATCAGAGCTGTAGCCAAGATTTTTAAAAAGCTGAAACCATAAACCTAAGAAAGACACTCCCCACCAAATCCCTTAAAAATTTGCCAGACAACAGAAGGCATTATTTTTTATTAAATTGTTTTTTTCATGTAATGAGTGATCCATTTATAGAACAGATGAAAAACAGCCTGAGCTGTATGAAGAAAAATAAGCAATTCCAACTATATCTCAATGTTATCATACAAAGATTTTGTTAAAAAACATATAAAACCATGTAACTTTCCAAATACTTTCACTCCAGGCTAGACTAATGCCAAAAATGATTTTACTCCATAGTTCTGTCACTGTATTATTGTATTTATTGGCAGTTTTGGTCCTCGGGGCTGTATGTTTGACATCCCTGCCCTTAACTACTTTGGCATTGAAAATAATAGTTGAATTAAGATTTTGTTATGATGATTAACACTTGCTGGATGTCACATGCTTAATATTTTTAGAGTTTCTTCAGCCTCTGAGAAGAATTCATGGTAAATTGCTGAAGCTTATTTACTCTGCAGCTTTGAAGTGTTCATGCGAATAACAAATAAGTACCCATATGACCAATACAAAATCTTGTTTTGAGTATTGACACCAGTGTCATCAGTTTAAGGCCTAAAAAGATAAGCATAAGCACATCGATATTCCCCGAAATGCTGGTGTTTGGTTATTTCACATAACTAACATTTTCTATGTACTGTTTAAACTGAAGAAATGCACAGAAGTTCAGAAGTAACCTGTTATCAGTATACATTATTACAGTGGCTTTTGAAGTCATGCCATATTTTTTCTATTGAAAGAATAAAGTGCATCTGCAACTTTTAATGTTTTAATATCGGTGTAAACTGTTAGTAACTGTACTGGCCGACCCTGGTACTGGTTTTACATAATATTAAATCTAAAGTAAATGTTATGCTTTAGCTGTAAAACTGCACGATTAAAACTTTCCATGACATTCAGGTTTGGGATCTGGACTTCCCTCTTAATTTAAAATAGTTTGAGGAAGCGGGGTTCAGTGTTTTTTGTTGGATTTTTTTTTCTTTTTTTTTTTGCCCGCTGACCTGGGCTTTACTTCCAGGTCAGTGCCTTCTGCAGGTCTCAACAAAGTATCCCTTTACAGGAGAGGGAAGAGCTGGCGCTTCAGCAAGTCCCCCTGGAGGCTCTTCAAAACACCGTTACCATGGACACAAACTTGACCGGGAGAAGAGTGAGTGGTGTGTTTGTGTGTCTCACACTGTATGCGATTGCGAAAAAAACGAGAAGGCGAGGGGGTGAAGACGTGCGGGAGAGGGCGGGGGTGTGCAGGTGCAGTTTGCATGTGTGTTTCAGTGTAAATACAAAATAGTGATAAGTTGTCATGAAGTTTGGCGGCTAGTTTCGGCTTAAAAACTCAAAAGTCCAAACTTAAACAAAGCGAGATGAGCGCATGACAGTGTTGTCATTGACTTCGCCCGCGCTTACCGCCTGCAGCCGTGCGTGATTGACTGCCAGCAATCTGATCCAGTGAAAGACATTGACAACCAATAGGAAACGGAGTGCGGCTTGTTTCCATGGGAGGCCCCGGGAGGCGATGCCAAGCCGCTAGAAAGCAACACAGTAAGCGGGGAGAGGCGCAGGCAGCAGCCGGGACTGTGGAGATCCTGCAGCCGCTCTGTAGCTCTCTGCAGATGAAAGCGGCGCGAAGTTGGTAGGTAAGTACATGCAGTTTTACACACTTCCTCTCATTTCTAAGTTTATTACACAGCGAAAAACATTTTGGTGCGCCCTCTAGCTCAGCGCGCTGCTCGTTTACGCACCAACTTAACTGTACCGCATGATCGCCGGAGGTGCCGTCGGTCATTCCGGGTCCAGAATAATATCAGAGGGTTCATACACTGAATAAAACAGAGATCTAAACCCGAAGTTCTTCTCCTCCTTATTTCTGCTTTCTATTTATCTGCCTGTTTGAAGGGTGGCCGGACAGGAGACTGGAGACTTTGCAGATTGCTCGCCCGTTAAAGCCACAACAGTGCAGAATGGATGGATTTCACGATCAGCAAGTGCCTTACTGTAACTCCAGAGTGAGTGATCACTGCCTCAAAAGAAGAAAAGTTGAAATGAAATCAGTTTCACTCATCCTTCTCTTCTTCCAGCTCCCACCCCATTAAGGAAAATACTTCATCTTGATTTTTTTTCTGCCTTTTGTACTGTGGATGGCTGTTCTCTCTAACGCATTCTATTTGTTCTGATCTCACCTCTGTCTTTCTCTCTGCTGCTGCCAACACTCATTTCTCCCTCAGGGACCATTTAAGTTTCATCTAATCATCAAAGATAAACAGCCAAACAAGGTGCCCATTACTTTACGCTGTGTTATTGGTTATGCACCATGTAACAACTTGTTAATTATGCCTGATAAGTGAAGCACAGACCCCTTTGCATGGGTCAAGCTTTAGAAGTGTGTGAGGCATTAATCAGAGGCTCATTGAGGCTCTTTCATTTGCTATTTCAGTTGCACATGTGATGCAGCCAACAACAGAATTACTGCTCCAGCTAGAAGAAAAAAATTGATGAGTGTGTGTGTGTTTTTTTTCTTTCCCAAAAGCTGCAAGAAAAGACAACGAGCAGCGAGAGGCCAGCAAATGACAGAAAGAGAAAATTCATTAAGTCCGACCTGGCTCTGGACACTGAAGGTAGGCGCAGGACAGAGGGAGAAGTTAATTTCACGGCTTCTAAACATTTAGCAAAATTCAATTGGTTTGTGGCCACCTGTGCTGCTAACTACAGAATCTCAATTACAGCACAGCGGCCTGTGATGATTCTCACAAGCTTCTTTTCAGTGGTCAGAAACACAAATTGACTTGTTATTAGCTGCACACATGCCCAGTGAGCTCCAATGGCATATCAGCCAGTAATAGTGAATGCACTTGTTTCTGATACTTCTCTTGATCTTTGACTGTTTTTCAACTGCCTTCAAACCTTGATCTCTGCCTCGGTTTCCCTTTCAGAGCTCTTCCAGGACCTCAGTCAGCTGCAGGAGACTTGGCTAGCAGAAGGTGAGTGTTTTAAATCTTGAGCAAAAAAAGGAGGAGAGATGGGTAAAAATGAATAGGTTGTGAGTGGGGGGGGGTGCTGCCTGGAGTTACATGCCTAGCGTCGCAGTCCAATTAAAAGCCTGTGTGGAAGAGGCACCTTGTGTGTCATGCATACATTAGAGACTGTGAGCGAGGGGTCTTGAGGGAGACCGAGGAGGCTCTACCCAGAGAGTGTCATCACAAATTACCAGGAGAAGGCTCTCCGACGCTCACTGTCTCTTCTGCTTTTGGCAGGAGCTAACGCGCTGCACGCCAGCCGCCACTACCTCCACCTCCACCAGAGCTCTGCTGTAGCCTACCGGCTCTCTCTCTCTCACTCTCACTCACTCTGTCATCTCCTCTCTCTCCCCTTTCTCTCTCACTCTCTCTCTCCCTCTCTCTCTTTGCTTCCTTTCAGCGCACCTCTCTATCTTGTACAGCTGTACCTTCACCTTGTCTTCTTCAATTTCATTTCTTGGTGGCAAAAAAAAGAGAGAATGGATCTATGAGTAATTTTTTTCTCCGCAAACTTCCAAAACAGCAGTCAGCTCTCAAAGCGACAACTGATTTTTTTTTAATATTACAATTTTCTTGCTTTTTTAATTTTTTTTTCTCTAATGGCAAGACTTGCTCATTGTGGTCTAACTGAGACGTGATGCTTCAGGATTTAAGTGCGAGCGTCCTCTTTCCTCCGTGTCTGCAGCACCGAAGTTTTGGTTAGTGGTGAATATTGTTCATTTTTGCTGTGTTTCTTTGTGCATGCATGCATGTTGGACTTGGTTTCTTGAGTTTTTTGTCCACATCTCAGAAAGATGTAATTTACCTTAATATTGCATGTAATCCCAAAGTTTACATCCAAGTAAAAAAATAATTTTACAGTAAGAAGTATAATTTGAGATATATGTGAAGTGTTTGCTTTGCTTGCAAACAGATGGTGTAAAGTTGTACAGTGTGAGAGAACACAACTGTTTTATAAAGTTGGATTTTGAAGTAGTTTTTGCAAATATATATAAACCTGAAAATTAAAACAAATTGTAGTGTTTTCTCTGAAAAATGTCCAAAGCACAGGGTTAAAATGAAGTTTGTAAGTCACTTGATTACAATTGTCCCAATTGTTGTACTAGACTATTATTATACTAGACTAATTCTAGACTTTGCTTTACTATAGCATATTGGCTAATGTATAAAGTGTTATATGTGTTGGAATCTCACTGATTTATGTGCATTTTTCATATAGTTTTAAATTAAGGTTTAATAAAGAAATATTAAAATTGAAAATTTCGTAGAATTGTATAAAACTGGAGTTATTATATTGTATGCTAAAATGTTCTGCTTCATAATTTGGTTCATTTGAATACATTAACACCAAAAAGCATTTAGTCTAATGAGACGCTGATGTTAGTTTTACTATACTATCTTGTCTCATTTAAGTCAGTCAAGTCATATGCAATTTTTGAATTTATAATTTTTGTGTTCTTTTACCCGTTTGCAGCAATAAAAGGCTGCCTTCTTTTTTCCTAACAGTTCACATGTCGTAAAGCAATAATTCTAGTTGTAGTAGAATAAAGTGTGCAATATAATTAAATAAACTTTAATACTTTTTTTTAACCAAAGGATAGAGTCATAATACATTTACTGGAAGAGTGTCGAGATGAATTTTTCGCTTGCTCCCTTTACGCAGCCAAAGAAGACTCAATCATTTATTCGCTCCATCTATTCTTTAACACATGTGAAAACGCTCGCAGTGCAATCCAAAGCTTTTAAAAAATGAGAAGTATTCTTTAAAACAGATATTGGAAGAGTTGAGGCGACTCGGAGCGGCAGCGAGGTGAGATGAGGCGTCGCGGCTCGCACCGCAGGGTGTGTAAAAGAATAAGACACGATTTTAATATTTCAGTATCCAAAGTGGGAAAAGAGACAGCGGCTGATAAGAGGTATTACTGTTAAGGATTACAGTTCTGCCTGTCATGGATCAATGTGATGATGTGCGCCTCAAGATTGTAGATTTAATGAATGACTTCCTGTCCATTAAGATGAAAAGGAATACCTTCCCATTTCTGAGATTTATTAGTTCAGGTAATTGGAACGAGAGGAGAAATTATGAGCGACAGACTGAATTTCCGACTCCTGAGACCCAAGATGTTGAAGGTTGATCGTGACATGCGAATCTGTGACCCCCCCCCAAAACTACATCTACCCTCTTTCTTCCATACAGTATTTTAAACTCGTTTTAGTTCCTTTTTTGTCAAAACAAAACAACAACAAAAAACAAAAAATGTATTGTACTTCTCCGATTTTTTGCTTTAAGATTGTTTTTCTGTTTTTTCCTTTGTTCTCGCACTGATGTCTCTGCAAAATTTTAGTGCTGATAGCATCATTTGTCTTGGAAATCGTCACGGGCAGAATGATAAATTTGTTTAAAACTCAGCCCTGCTTACTGCTGTTGCAGGTTTAGACAACCATTCAAATAGTCTCAGGCCTCGTGTTTACAACCTTCCTCTTCTTTACCCTTGCTCCTGTTTTCCTTCTGTCTCCCTCCTTTTTTTGGGTTTTGTGAATGGCGGCAGATTTCCAGCTCTGCCGTTCTCCCCAGGAGTTTGTTGCAGAGATCAGCTGGCTCATTCACAGACTGAGGCCAGTGACTCATCCATCCTGTACTTCCTTTTGGTCACAGAGAGACTGCCACCTTCTTTGTGTTTAATTTATTTATTTATTTTTATTGTTTCTCCTCTGTGTCCTCTGAAGTTTCGAGAGAGAGTTGTGGTGCTTCAGCTGATTAAGGACTTGGTTTTTTAGTAGGAAAAATTTGATTTGTGTGGTGTATTTTATAAGGTTTGAGTAAGTGTTTTCCTAACTGTGTATCTGTTACATATTATTACTTTCTCTTCAGTTTATTACAAAAGCATACAAGTAGCCCTGTGTAAAATCTCCTGTTATGTCTTAATTGATTTCCAGCAATTTAATTCCAAAAGGCCAAAATAGAGAGCTCGTAGCTGCTACTACACAAACATATGGAGTGAAGTTGCTTGTGCATATTTATTTTCTGGCGTCTGCACCCGCTTGACATTTTTAGAAAATAAGGAGCAATATCTCCTCTTCATCTGTTAATTGTTTACCCTCCTCAATTCACACGTCTGGGAAGAGAAAAAAACCCACCCTTGACCATATCAAGAGTGACAAAAATGGAATATCAGTCATTTAAAAAAAAAAAAAGGATCTCCAGACAAGTCAAGGCATGCTACACATACTGTGATAATGAGGATCCACCTCATTGTGTTTATAAATAGATGTGCTAATGACACATTTAAATCTCTTTTTGCCTATCACCAGAGAGACTGAAACTTAAGGGACATGAGGAACTGTCACTGAGTGTAAATATGTGTTATATAAATATGTACATGCCTAATTGGAGCCCGAGTGGAGCAGGGCTTCATTATTTTAGCATTAGCCTGAGTGCAGGGGTGTTTGAAGCACAGGTGAAGCTTTGGAGGGTTTGGAACAGACCTAACTCGGTAGGTACAGGTGGATTCACCAGTAGGGAAGAAGCCAATTAGATACTGTTAACAATGGGTGTTTGGCTGCTGGCAAGGAGGGAGAGCCGAGGCTGCAGAGCAGTCAATGGACAAGTCGACCTCAGGAAGTGAAAGTAGACGGTCAAAATATTATCTGTCAGGTACGAGTTTGTTGGAAAATGTGACTCAACTGCTTTAGTAAATATCAGGGAATGTGTTAGCCAGCAGTTCAAGGTTATTTAGTCTTTTGATTGCATCAGAGTTGTCGTCTTGGGGACTTTTTGTCCTTTTTCAAGCCGTGAAAGTCAGATTTTATTTTCGGAAAGAAAAAAAAATTAAATTAAGCTCTTTTTCTACAACAAATCAAACATGTTTTTGCTGTTTTCTTTTCTCTCTCTCTCTTTTTTTAAAGGAAATGATATAGATATAAAATCGACAAGAAGTGCATAGAAAATGGAAATTTGAACAACTGAGCTATAGTTGGATAACAAATGCGTAAAACGACTGAAAGTTTAAGAATGGATGCAAAAAAAATCTATATTAAGATGTGTTTAAAAAAAATTCATTAATTGATTTTAATTTGCATGATTATTTCTGTGACTCTGAAGATTTATAGCATATTGAAATCTTCTGCACATTTAAAATGATAAACACATTCAAAACATTTTTTTTAGGCTTCTTTTCTTTTGTTTTAACTGACAACAGAAGCAGGCAGTGCTGGGATAGGCCAAACTAACATCCCAGAGGACTGTTTGCCAGAGGACAAAGCTGTGATCAGTGCTGCGGTGTCCATCAACATCAGAAACAATCAATCCCTTTCTTCTTCTCTGCTCGTGTCTTTAGCTCAAGTTCCCGACAATGATGAGCAGTTCGTTCCAGATTTCCAGACTGAAAACTGTGAGTAAGAAACCATGTCGCTTTTCTCTGTGTCTCTTTGTCTGTGCATGTGTTATGTTTATGTGTGTGTGTGAACATCTGTGGCGGGTTTTTTTTTCACTGATCTTCACTGGTGTGTTTGTACTGGGGTAAAAAGCAAGTGACTGTGTGTGTTTTTCCATGTCTCTCAGTGCCCTCACCTTTGCTTGCACAAGTGCTCTCAGGAGAGCTGCAGCAATCTTGCAGGTCTACAGGTGCATGGTTTGGGTTGGGGGGTTATCTGTGTGTGCGTGTGTGTGTGTGTGTGTGTCTGTTTTCCCTTGTTGTTCTTGGGCCCGCTACTGAGATATTATTGCACTGTGACTTATTTGCATAAGAAAACATCAAAATATTGTGGCTAACTTTTTTAGGGAGTTGAAGTGATATTTTTAACTCCAGGTAGTCCAAACTGCTGTCAGTTGATGTCTGTTTTGAATTTTCTTTTTTAATAAAATCTTAAAAATATGCTCCTCCTTGACCTTTCCCCAAACTCCTTTTTTGTGCAAACCATTGAGTGTGGTTATATTTTCTAAATCAGGCGGTGTAATATTAGGTACTCCTGCATTTATCCTTCTTTACTTGGAGGTTGGCTGGCCTTCTTTTACACTCCCTATCCGTCACTGGAGATTTTAAAGCATGAAAGCAAGTATGACCTGTTTTTTTGTGCTTTTTTCCCCCTTGCTCTACATATTTTATCCAACAAAAGGACAAATTCTGTTTCTAAGAATACTTCCTAAAAGTTTTAAAACATTTTCCAATGTCTGACAAGAGTTCATTTTTCACTCACAGTGATGAGGATAAGCTAGTTGGTCGTACTTCACCTGGCTGTATACGGTGGTTGCACACGGTGACTGGTTACTTGGCACGGTCCATTTCTGGAGGAAGTAGTGCCAAGGTGGGGACAGAAATTGAGTGAGTGGAACTCAGTGGGACTCAGATAGAGCACATGTCTTTCATTTGAGCCAAAATGCACATTAAACTGTGAGAAAAAACACAAAACCTCCCGGTGTCCTCAACACCCTTTAACCTGCAAATGAAAGTTGAACAAAAGGCAGAAGTTAGAATTCTGAACTAGAACAAAGAGAGAAGGTCACATCTGACATTTAGTTTGGCAACTTTAATTGCATTTCAAGATTTAGTGGTCACAGATAACTGTTTGGTAAAATTAAACTGTAAGAGATTTGGCATCAAGCAAGATCACAGGCCTTTTAACTCCATGTGACTCACAGCCTGAGATTATCTAGAAGGTTCCCGTTGGTAGGCTAGATTAGAAACCTGAGAGGGGTCTATCTTTTTTCTCACTTTATTATGCCACGAGTACTCCTGCTCTCTTGAAATGACAAACCTGAGGGGATTTGCCTGGCTACAGGCACTTGACTTTAGATGTCCTAATCTGATTTGGCTTTTAATTTAACTTATGATTCAAGTTGCTCCAAAAGTGAATAAATGCGCCTTAAATCAAAACACATAAAACTGCATTAAACTAGTTATAATAGTCTAAAAAATCCATTAAATGTCTGCACTTTATTTGATTCTCTTCATCAATTTTACTTTTTATAATTGTTCAGAACACTACAACACTAAAGACAACTGCTGTGTTAAAGGCAAAACATTTAAACTATGGGTGTGACTTAGCCTTGCCTAAAACCCAACATGGACCAGTGTGGTGTACAGTAGATAACCAGAGGTCACCAAGACTGTCCTGATGTCCTTCAGAGGTAGCCAGGGTGGGTGGCCATAGTGGCAGGAGACTGCTGACCATCTGAATTGTCCTGTTGGCAAACCTGCAGCAGGCTGGAGAGGCACTAACAGATGGCAGGAGGGTGAGGGCACCGTGGTTGGGCGCATGAGCAGGCATCCCAGCCGGCAGCTCTCCCATATGGGTTTTCACCAAGCCGAGAGATGGAGAGGCGAACGGTGAGACAGGGAGAAAGAAAGAGGTGAAGGTGACGAGAGATAAAGCTGGAAGTTAACCCTAAAAAAAGGCAGTGAAAGGACAGGGGCCGTTATGAAAATGGCAATATTAAATACTTTTAATGTCACCACATCCAGCGAGAAATCCAAAGCTAACGGGGAACTGATTCCACACAAATCAGTTACAGCAGCTTTTTCGTCTGTGAGCTCCATTGTTGCTCCAAAAACACTGAAGTGACTCACACTGTTGCACTCGGTAACATCTCCCTTTGTTACGATCAACGTGGGCACTCTCTGTTTTATGTAAATCCCACATACTACCTCCTAGCTCCATAAATACTCAGTACTGCCCATGTACGTGTAGCATATGTGTGTTAATCTGCATTTGAAAATAGTGCAGTCTTAAAAAGTGTTTGAGCCGAATTTGTTAAAAGTTACAGTGCTTAGCACTTTAAATAATTTGTATCCTGTCCTCAATAGCGTGGTGAAAATAGAAAAATAATATATTATTTACTCAGATTTAAATAACAATAAATTGCATTTTACAACATTAAAATAATTTACAACAGACATTAATATGTGAGTTGTGAATTATTAATGAACTTATCAAATTTGATTTAAATCAAATGTAAAACAAGCCAACAGTTAGCACAGTTAGCATTAGCCAAGCTGTACTATTGTTTAGTTTGTAAGCTAACTGCTACAATTAACAAGAAACATCTTATTTTATTGAGATGAATGTTTTCAAAGAAAATAAATGTTATCCCCAAATTTTTGTTCCAGTGAAATAGCTGTGATTTTATATTCCTACCAGAAGAACAATAAAAGATTGAAAAAAATTTGAAGAGAAAAAGAAAGACATCTATTTTGAAGCCTTAAATATCGCAGCCTAAAAGCTGGTGTATTTTGTGTTTTCATGGCCAGACTCATCTTCCCTCATGAAAAGCTGTTGCAGCTTCTCTCAATGTCAACTTTGCACTCTGCGTCTATGCGACGCAGAACCAGCATGTGAGCGGCCTCGAAGCGAAAGTGTCCTCAGGCTGAAGGAGGAGAAGGAGAAATTTCTTTGTCTCAAACTCCAACACAGATGCTTACCATTAGCATAACTTAGCAGGGAATGGAGGAGTAGAGGAGGTGTAAAATGAGGCCACACGTTACCAGCAGATCTGAGCCTCCATCATTTAACAGCAAAGGCGAGCACCTACAGTAGGTGAAAATGGAATGGAAGGTTTTTCGCTGTTGCCAAAAGACCTGTATTTTTTTATGAATGGACTAGAGAAATATCTGCCAAACGTAGGCTCCGGTTCTGCCAAAACGCACAATTTGTACCTTCAAAGTCGACAACAGTCGGAGCCAACAGTTATCTGATAGTGTACTGAAAGGACTGGCAAACAAACGGCTGCTAAAATAAAAATATTCGAATTAAGTGTTGGTGGAAAATGTAAAAAAAAGATTTTTTTTTTATTTGCATGTGCCACAATATTTAAAGGAAAGATTTCTGTTTAATCTGTACTGCAAAGGCTAAAGCAAATTGCCCAATGTTTAAGTCAGTGGTACAACGAAGAAAAGAACATTTGCATTCAAAATAGACCCAGTAATTGTTCTAACTGCCTCTTCTTTAAAACTGCCTACCATCTTAGTTAATCAATATGTAGATAATGAGAGCAATCAAGCAGTGATGGGCATGACATTCTGGACTAAAAAGGAAGTCTCTGTTTTAGTCAGAGGCAATGCCCTCGCTATTGATTTGTGTACCTTGGCACCCCGCTGACAAAATCTATTGTGACATTTCCATTTCTAATTTAATGCCCTGTGCTGCAGCACACGTGAAGCCATTGTTTAGAGCCGATGTGGCGCTTACGTTTAACGGCAGCATTTTTATAGACGTTGTTTTAATGTCGTTCAGTGTTAAATAAAGAAAGGAATTATGGTTCAGCTTCAGGTGAGCTGTAAACAAGAAGCCGGTGGAGTCAGCTCTTAAACTAAACAAATTCATGTGTGTTTAATGTAAATGGTAATTAGCCTGACACTGATTGTGATCTTGACAGCCAAAGCTGAGGTATTGTTTTGAGTCCATAATCTCTTAACAAGGCTTTGCGATGCCAGCGTCAACAAAGGTCTCCCCTCAGGAAATGTCTCTTTGACCTCCGATCGATGACCCAGAAAAGGTCAGGCCCCCAGCGAGGGCTGCAAACAACCCCCGAGCTTTGTCATGCCGGGCCCGTGTGGCCCATCACCCAGGGGGCTCGACTGTGCGTCAGATGGGGTGTTGGCAGATCGACCCCTGCTCGTATGGCAGCTGTCTGTCAGTCGTGAGAAAACTCCTCAAAACATCCTTCTCTCTCAACTCCTTGTAGCCTCAGAGACCTTCTTGTATTTAAAAGAAAAACAGTCCTTAGCCACATATTTAAGTTTCTCTAGTACTCAAATAGCTAAATGTTTGCACTTGAGTTGGACCAAGAGTTGATGGACTTTCTCCATTCATAATTCCTGGTTATAAACTCGGGAGAAGGCCATCTCTCAGTCTAAAACATCAATCAAAAATGATCGTCTTCAACCGCGGCTGGCCCTCTGTTGTGTTTGATAGAGCGCTGTGGGATGGCTTCGCTGCTGCTCTGTGAGCCGTCGCGGTGAGACGGCGATCGGCGAGGCAACCTGAGCCTGACTTCATTCTGACTGACTGGGTTTTTCTTCAGAAGCGCAGTCAATTGGATTAGCGTTGATCATGACTCTAGATGATGGGATGTTAATCAGGACTGATCAGGCACTTAACAGCCTCTCAGATGCACCGGGCTCACTGTGGGGCCATAGGTAGAGATCGCAGGCCCCGCTTCAGATCAATGAGACTTGTTGTTGTCGTCTGGAACTTATTGACAGCCAGCTGAAAGCAGATAAAGCATTTATCGAAGCTCACCGCACACCCTGTTTTATGATTGTCATATTTCACTAACAGAGTCCCCGTCAGTAAAGGCTGAATAAATGGGATTTGAAGTGAGTTGTTTGTGTAAGTGATGGCCTCAGATGTCATATCCTTTGGCAGATGGATGCTTAGAAAAGCAAGTGTTTTAGACTTAATATATCCATCACGGGTTCTCTTAATCAGTGATGGCTTAGCACATTCATGCCTGCTTGTATCTGCACTGTAACATGACCTTTTCCATTGTGGGTAAAGCTGCTGTGTGCAGTTTTGAAATGTAATTGTATTTTAAGTTTTGAAATTGAATCATGGACACATCGTCTGCTGTACTTAAATAAAACAAGCAGTACTTTTTTTTCCAGACTGTGATCATCTCATTTTAATTTTTGTGAATGATCTGTCAGGTGTAAATGAAGACAGTGGTTTTAGTTTTTATTCATGTATTTTTTTCATCCTGTGATTGTATGAATTCTGTCTCAGGTGCTTACAAGCAAATCCAGAAACAGTCTGCTGCTAAATGAACAAAAAAATAGTCACAACCTTAAAAAAATGTTACAGTTTGACAGAGTGTAAATGTTAATTGTTCTTCCTCCTTCCCATCGTAGTGGCTTTCCACGGACTGCAGCTGAAGATCAAGAGGGAGCTGCACAGCCCGTGTTCAGAGCTGAGCTCCAACTGTAGCCAGGAGCGGCCCTTCAAACTCCAGTATGGAGAGAAGTGCCCGTACAGCATCAGGTGGGCCCCCCCCACTGACACTCGACACTGAAAACATCTTTTACAAATTATTAAAATGCTTTTATAAATTATACCCTTTTCACATTTGTAAAGAAAGCACAGAAAAGAACATTTGGTTTCACATTCCTCACTTTAACAGAGGAATAAATGCAGGTGTGAAGGTTTATTGTAGGACAGTGATGACTAAATACTCACTTTAGCTTATCATCAATTCATCAACTCTTTATGCTTTCTATACATTTGACATTTTTTGGCTTTTTAATTCTGCATTGTAATTTTTATTTAACTGGAAATGACTTGCTAATCATTCCAAACTGCAAATCAAAGGACATCGAGATATGTACAGTGTTGGGTGGTGACTCTGAAGACATTAACGAGATATTTCCAATTAGAGGTATTTATCTGAGATTATGGCAGTCATGTTAGTTTTATTTGTCTGTTATAACTGAACTGAATCAGAGGGTCTCTGGAATCGCTGATTATGGAGTGGTTTAAAATGCCATTGATTCTAACTGCAGTCTGACATAAATGCCCTGAGGTAGTTTGTGATGCATTTCTTCACTTTGTGACATCTGCTCAGAGTCTTTACATCCAAATCTTGCACAAGGCTTCATAATTTATACAGTAAATCAAATCGGTTTAGAAAACATTGAAAGGATATTTGAGTGGGTAGGGCATTTGTTTCAGACTACCCTAAATACAGACAACTTAGGAAGAAGCTATCCGTTAAATAATCCTTCATTAAAAAGAGTTTAAATCGTGTAACGTACACTGGCAGTAACACAGGCATCTTTGACTCTTGCCTTCAACCCTTGCCATTACCCCAGTGCCTATGAGCAGAAGCAGCCCACAGGAATGAAGCCCTCCAGCCCAGTGACACCCCCCTGTAGCACCCCTGTGTCCCCACTTCATCATGGCTCACCCACGGCAGCCCCAACGCCCAAACCAGACAGGACCTACACCCATATACCGCCCTCGCAGCCTCTCCCTGATAACGCCTACACTATGGACCACAGGTACTGCAGCCTGCAGCCTCTTACATTTACATCACATTTACATCTGGTGATCTTAGCTGGCAGTTGTACCAAGGATAGATTACAATAAGGTCACAGCAGCAGATGCACATTTGAGTTTCTGTTTTTGATTAAGTGAATCCTCAGTGGGCGGGGCCTGCAAACGACAACTTTCCCAACCATCGAATGCCATGTGGTCATCATCACTTGACTTTAGTGCTTTGAAATAGAGCTTATTCAATAAATCAGTAGCAGAATGGAAAAAACAAAACAACAAACAAACCTACTAAGTTAATTATTTCGAGGAAAAGATTTTTTTCAAGGTGTGAATTTCCCAGTTTAAGAGTCAATATGTCTGATTTCTCTTATAATGTAATATAATGGATTTAAATGACACTTTCCTTGTGATCCTCAAATTATTAAAGGAGAATAGAGCTAGCTAACATTAACATCCCCTCTGCACAGTAACACAGTTGGCGGATGTGCACTGTATAAAGAAAATACTTTTTACATGAAACCTTTTTTAGAGTAATCAGGACACAAGAGGCATTTTACTTCTGAGTTACTCCCATGAGCACCACAAGCCAAGTGCCATAGGATAAATATGTCAATTTGATTTGGGGTTGAGATTCTTTAAGTCAGTTTTCAGACAAATATTCCAAACATTTCCTTTGTTTTTTGCTTTTTTGGTCACCTGTAGTCATAAACATAGGTGAAACAAAAAGGCAAGCACTTGAACACATCATTACAGATTTCAGAATTTTCACTGATACAGTATTATTGATTCATTGATTGCTAGTAAAAAGCCTTTCTTTCATCTACTTCTCACATTTATTTGCAAAAGATCTTTTTATCTTTTATTAAGTAAATTAAATACTAGTCAATTAATAAAAGAAATGTACATGTTCTCGATTTATCTCCTTTTTGTCTCATCAAGTCTTTCACAATCAGGAGTCAGTGTCATGAATCCACTGAATTTGTCGTCTGTCTCAGATTTCGACGTCAGCTCTCAGAGCCTTGCCACTCGTTTCCCTCCCCGCCGACAATGGCTCGGGACGGCCGGCCCATCTACCACAGGCAGATGTCGGAGCCCAACATCCCTTTCCCTCCTCAAGGCTTCAAACAGGAGTACCCCGACCCCCTCTTCGAACACCCGGCCATGATGGGGGCCCCTATTCCCCACACATACCCAGCCGGCATGATGATCAAGCAGGAGCCGAGGGACTTCACCTATGACTCAGGTGAGCGATTTGAAAAGGTTTCTGTTGTTTGTGCTCCTTCAAACTCCTCTGGTAAGTGAAAGAGCAGAGAAGTGATAGCTGCCAGAGCATTATCATTTCAGGAATGAGAGAAGACATGGCGGGAGGGGGCGGTGTTTATTGAGTTTGCCCATTATTAGGGCAGGGGATCTGGTTGGGCCGGGTGTCTGTGCTGTTCGCCATTTCCTGTGGTGCTCTAATAGAAAAAAAGGAGGGGGCTGTGCCTGGTCACAATCCAGAATCTGCCCTCCCACGCTTGTCCGCTCCCTTCGGTTAGAGAGTAAAGGGACCTAATCATCAGCCAGCGGCTCTGTGGAGCCTCTGTGGAGCCTGAGGCTACCTCAGGACATGAATGAACATTCGCCGGACTGCCGGGTTCATTCAGAAGGCGACAGAGTGGACCCAGGAGAGGCAGAGCTGGAGGAGAGTGTGTGTGACCAGTCAGGGGGAAAAAGCAACCTCTTTCCCGGGCGAGGAGTTTAGAAGAAAACATTTGGTGCCTCATTCACATCTCTTTAAGTTACACCTGGTTTTCCTAACAGCAGCTCTGTAGTTTTTGTCATTGAGGAGTCAGGCAGCTGTGATTTTTGGTGTTTTCTCGCTTTTCCAGTGGCAACATTACTTTGCAATAGATGTGTTTACCGAGTTTCACAACTATGTGGCTTCTAAATGCCAATTAACACAACTGAAAAATTTATCAAAAAGAGAAAAAAAACTAGAAAAGAAAAACAAATTCGGTCCAAAAATAACCCCGTTCTTTAACAGTTTCTTGGGTTTCTTCTGGCCTATTTGCAGCAATGTTATTTGCATCAACCATTATTCTCTTCTTTTATTCATTTTTTTTTTTGTTTGCAATTTTGACCAATTACAGGCAAAAATTACAGAGCCCAAAATGACATTGGCAGCTTGATTTTCTTTTTAGTAACAGTCAATTCTTACATTTCACCGGTTGAAGCAAGGTGTTTTTTAATAGATAAATGATAAATGAAATGGCTTTAACAATTAGAAGAATTGTTACTGATACAAGTAAACTATCTACAAAGAATTGCTTGCAATCATAAAGCAAAAGTGGTGAAAGATATTCGATTAACTGTTAAAATACCAAAAGGTCTTCCTTGTGTTGTGTTCACTACTTGGACCAAGATGTCCAAGATGGAGCATCAGAGTGAATTTATTAGCAGTCACAGTGGGGCATGTTGACTGGAGCTGGCCTGTTGAAAAGGATGGGAGGGGATCTGGTAATTTCATTAGCAGCAATTTCCTCTACAAGTCCATTACTTTGATGAAGCTCAGAGAAATGTTTATGGGTCTAAATGAAGGGCTTCAGTCTGTTTATTGAACATTCACTTTGCAGCCCATTTGGCTGTTTTTTTAATCGCAGCATCTCATCTGTGTTGTGGGAGGTTTGGACATATACAGTAAATGGAAGAGTCGATTGGACAATGTAGTAAAGCCAACCGGTAAATGAAGGAAGAGAATTATGTAGTGGGGCATTTCTATCTTAACCATTTAAACCAATGATTTAAAAAACGCCTTGTGTCTATATAAAATTACATTTTTGGTTTAAGAATTATTCAAACCACAAGTCTTTATTTGATCTCTTGTTATAGCCATGATATTGATAAACCACGAGTGAGAACTTTTAAAGGTGCAGTTCACTCAAAAATCTATTTGAGTTGGTTGGTAGATCTTATAAGGAAAATAGTTCCTACATGCAGCTTTTTATCCCATGTGGGAATATTGGAGATAGGAATGCTTTAAAAAATAACAAGGTGGGTGCAATTTAGGAAAAGGCAGATATTTCTAGAGCTGATATCTTTAAACCTGGCAAATTTGCATTAAAACGATCTAAACTTGGAAAAAATTAGAACCAGAGGAAGTGTGTTGGGGGGGTGAATTGTTCCTTTTTACCTAAAAATTGACCCCAGAAAAGTGACTGTCTGCATTTTGCACAGTTTATTTTAACATCAGCTGAAATGTTGCTCAAACATCTGGACTCAATGTTAAATATGTATAAAGTATAGAATCAGCGAGTATTTATTACCACTGAAGAACTGAGCCGATCCGTCTCCTCAGGCCAGTGTGGGTGTGGTCTGATGGACGGCGAAAAGCATCATAAACAACATCAAAAAAGTGTTTTTTCACGTTTTGAATGTATTGTTAGTATATCTTGACTGTTTTTACAAAAGCATGTGTCAAGTCATTTTTTCAAACTAGTGAGGAACTCATGAAGAAAAATGGAAAAACATGTAAAACAAAGCAAACAGCTTTGGCAGAAAACTGTATACTCACACTGGATGCAGTCAGTCATAATAAGAAGCTGATTGAGAAGATACACATCAACCGTTTTAGCTAAACGTGCTGCAGCTGCACAGCGAAAACGTCAAAGAAACTAACACCTGCAGGTCCGTTTAGTTTTGATCTGAGAACGTGTGTAAAATAATCATCACAAGCCCTCGTATTATGAAAAAACTTACATCGTGTCAGCTCGTGTTTTCACACGAGCGCCGTGTTTTATTCAGTTGTAAATCTTCCTCTGAGTGGAGATGCTCGGGGCGCGTATTGGCGGTGTGATATAGTGAGCTCGCCCGTGGCTGGAAGCCATCGCAGTGCTGATGCTGGAGGGCATTTTCTTTAATCAGAGCCAGTGGTGCATTGAGTGAACAGGCTTTGACTCCTCTCAGATAACTGAGATAGTGTTCTTAATGCTGCCTTCGGGCCCTTTAACACCCACTCTCATTCTTGCCTGGGTTTCAGCAGAAGTGCCTAGCTGCCATTCTGTCTACTTACGGCAAGACGGCTATCTGGCTCACACTAACAGGACTGAAGGTACCAACGATGATACGTGTGGATGTTGTGGTGGTGCACGTATGGGTTTTTTCTTCATGTGATATCAAACTATCTTTTTTTTCCCGATCTTGTTTTCCAGGTTGTATGTTTGACAAAGTGGCGAGGCACTTCTACGACGATACCTGCGTGGTGCCTGAAAAGGTGGAAGGTGAGTCCTGCAGTAACTCTTAAAATGAAAAGTATTGCATGTGCCAACGATTCTGCCCATCATACAATAACCATTTTGCACCGTGTTCTGTAGGCGACATCAAACAGGAGTCGGGCTTGTACCGTGAGGGCCCTTCGTACCAGCGCAGAGGCTCGCTGCAGCTCTGGCAGTTCCTGGTGGCTTTACTGGATGACCCGTCCAACTCCCACTTCATTGCCTGGACCGGCCGTGGCATGGAGTTTAAACTCATTGAGCCAGAAGAGGTAAGAAACACAGAAATGCACTGTCACAAAAACAATTTTATTTTTCTATATTGTAATTCTGATTTTTACTCCTTTTAAAAATCTATTTTTATTTTTTCGTGGCTTTTATACTTAAGCTTTTTGGACAGTCTTAGGTAAATGTTGCATTGTATTTCACTAAATTTATTGTTCAATAAAATTTTTAAAAGAGGTTTACCTGCTTTCAGCTACTCAGAAGTAAATATTTGCTGCTTTGGACAGTTTTATGTAATTACAACTTAAATATATTTGGGTTGTAGACTTTTGGTTAAAAAAAAATGAAATGATTAAGCAGTGAAAGAAGGTTATTTTCCCCCTGTGTGAGCCTAAATACTGGACTACATGTGGGCAAAAAAATAAAAGGTATGGTAGAGTTGTAAGGTAAATCACTGCAAAACCAGATGAGGTCAGAGGTCAAAGTGTGAATGAATAATATTGTCTGCTCTTAAAACGCCGTAGACTTTTTAAAAAAATTGTTCTTACCAATAATGGACAAAGAGAGCAATCATTCTAACTGACAGCAAAAACTTCTTACAAAATATATATTATTGCTTTTCTTTAACACACAGGTTAGGGTAAGGGTTTGGAGTTTGGATCATCACAGATGATGACTTGGACCTCAGAGGGTTATATATTCTACACTCCACACTAAAGCCAACCGAGTGACCCTGATGGCCTGCTCCTGCTAAATATTTCACAGGACATATTCCTAAAAATATAACCCATGTTGGCGGTTGGGCCTTTTGAAATGGAAACAGAGGCAGGGTTTGTGTATGGCCACATCACACACAGTGGGGCTCAGTCACTGCTGGAGGATGAAGGAGGATGCAGGGTGCAGGCAGGGGGTGAAAGTGTAGAATGGAGGAGATAGATGAGTACCGGGCAGTGGTCCACGCAGCCCGATGGTGTCTAGAAGCACGGGCCAGCTGCACCTAACAGGGGGCCCCATTCATGCCATCAGGTGACCAAACGCATTTGCTTTGAGGCGCCGCAGACAAACGTTAGGTAGCGGTTTCTGCATTTGCAGCATGTCAGCGGTTGCGGGGACACGAAAAAATGTGAAAAAGAAAAAGCAGAAAAAACACAGTTGCATTGATCGGGGAAGGTATCATAGGAGATAAACTGTGAGAAACAAGCAAAAATGAAAGTCAAAAGCAGAGTTTAAAAAAAAGCGAGCAGCTAAAGAGAATGCCGTGGGGCTGTGGGTTTGGACCGTGAGGCCGGGTGGTGGGTGGTCTGGTAGACAGGTGCTGTAACATCTGCTGCCTCCTCCGCTGGGTGTGTGACAAGCTCCTAATGAACACATCCCTGGTCAGGTCTGCACAAGCTGGACGCGCTTTAATTACTGTTATTAGGAAAATATGGATCGGTAAGTTTGTTTAACATTTTAGCTGCTGCAGCGTTCCTGTCTGGAAATCAGGGCAACCGTGCTCGTTTGTGTTAGATAAGTTTGCTTTCTGATAATGCTCTGTTTACTGACTGTCTTTATTGTCTTCATGTTCGTGTGTGTGATAAAGGTGGCACGTCGGTGGGGGATACAGAAGAACCGGCCAGCGATGAATTACGACAAACTCAGCAGATCATTGCGCTACTACTACGAGAAGGGAATCATGCAGAAGGTAAAAAAAAAACAATATCAACCAATTATAGTTCATCTGTTACACTGAAAGGGATCCAAAACTGTTCACCTTTTTTCTAAGAGATTTTATTGATGTAAACATAGTATGAAAGCAGCTCATTTGGCTGCTATACCTGGCCTGTGTTAAAGGCGCTCCCATTCCCCCAGGTAGCTTATATAAGGAACAGAGTGTCTCAAAAATGGTGAAACAGCTAAAAAAGTTCATTTACACTTTATAGCTAAGAAATTGTAAAGCTTTTTTCTGTATTGTGTGCAAAAATCAGTTTTTGCCAGGCTTGCGGCTCGTGTCCGCTTCACTCTTATGTTAAAACACAGATATGTATGTTAGTTTATCAAGTTATTCTTTGAATTAATCTTCATTATAGTGCATGTAGTATTTATGTAGTATATGTAGTAATGCCAAAAACAGATCTTTATAAAAAGCAAACAAATGAGTAATAAATACATATATTTCTTCTTCTTTGCAAGCTACATATTCATTATATAAGGGAAAGTAATCAGTTACATCATCCCATCAAACATCACTGTTTGATGAACACTGATTTACAGATCTGAATTCCAGCTACGTCAAAGTGTCCCTGCACTAAAACAATTGTTCAGCAAAATATTTACAAAATCAATGAATGTGCAAATAATGTGACCATTCTGTTTGAGATCAGCTACCACGCATATATAATTTGAGTGTTATAAAAGTAATTTCCTTAAGCTATATAGATGTTGATGAACCTGGTACTGGTCTAAGTTTCCTTCAGTTCAGTTAAGTTCAGTTAGCACATATCAATTGTAAAAATACTTCAGGACAAGATTAATGAAAAGATATTTTAACAGAACACTGGTTAAACACACTAAAGAAAATAATATATTTTTTCTGTTGGGTATTAATCTCAAGTTTTTTGTTTCCTGAGGTATTAGTTTGACAGTTAGAAGCATCTCCAAAAAGCATTCATTAATAGGCAGGTCAGAACAGGTTGAGCACTTTTAGGTGGAATTATACTTTCGTGGTTGGAGGTCAAGCACTGCTGGCCAAGTTTAAATACAATAAGGAAGAAGTGGCAAAGAAAACGTAAAACTGCTCCTGAGATCACTTTGACCTCTGAGAAGCGATGGACAGTTTATAGCTCCTCTTTTTTCTACCAAATCCACGTGTGATGTAGGACATTTAAAAAGCAATCACTGTCTCTGAGATAATTTTAGAAAACTTAGTAAAAGCACTCTATATAATTTATTCTGGTGTTTTAAAATAACTGTTTTAATGGATAAGCTGTTTTCGCTTAGGTTGGGGATAGTTCATTTGTTTGAAGTGGGTTTGTATAAAGCACTGATCCACAAAACAAAAACAAAAAAAAACCAGTACATGGTGGTTTGGAAGCCCCAAAGCAACAAAGGGTACCAGCACAGAAGCTAAAGCCATGTGCTGCTGTGCTCTAGATCAGAAACACGAAGCATTTCCGTCACTGAAAAGTAGTTTTTGTGCACTTTTTTTCAAATATTTCACTGTTTTACGATTGGAGAGTTATCAAATCATTGTATTCACATCAAAGCCAGCAGACACTATTTACGAAAACAGAGTTACTGGACTATTGTTGCCTCGTTTGGTTGGTTTGTATGTGTTAATGTGTGATGCTAGTGTTTTAATGGCTTAATTTAGATCAGATTCGATGTGTGAAAACACAAAAGTCACACGGCATTAGAACGGCCATTTTTTATTTTTATTGAGAGTGGGGGCGGGGCTCCATGAGTCAGAGAGTATAATGAGAGAGCAGAGATGCAAATACTGCACATTTTAATGAAGCTTTTTGTAAACAAACATCAAATGATATGGATACAAATGCCATTAACTAATCCTGTATCTTGTTTGAAAAAACTTAAAGCTCAGTGCACCTCTTCTTTAGTGCAGAGTGGAGGCCAAAGCAGAACTGTTGATTACATTTGGAGATCAGCTTTAAAAGTTTAAAAAATGTGCTTTTTAATTTTTTTTAAAGATATTTAATCTTTTTTTCCATCTGGTGGATTAAAGTGAAAGATTACGCTCAGCCACTGTAGAATATGCTGTGGAAAAATGGTTTAAAAACAAGACCTCGCCATCTTTCTCCAGGTGGCCGGCGAGAGATATGTCTACAAGTTCGTGTGTGACCCCGAGGCCTTGTTCTCCATGGCGTTTCCTGACAATCAGCGGCCAGTGCTGAAAACTGACATGGAGCGGCAGATCAACGAGGAGGACACGGTGCCGCTGTCGCACTTTGACGAAAACATGGCATACGTACAGGAGGGACCCTACTGCCAGCCGCACCCCTACAGCGAGGGCTACGTTTATTAACGTCAACCCCACAAAACCCACACCTCCACCCTACCCTCCTCCCACCTCCCTCCATCCGTACACATGAGACTGTCGTGTCCTCTAACTCGCAGCCGCTCGGGGAATTAGACTGAACACACACATGCAGCGGCGCTTCCCTTCCCCTCTGTCTCAAACACGTACACGTCCTTTTGCTCTTGTCTTTCTGACCGCACAGCAAGATGGAGAGTGCACTTTATGGACCGGAATGGCGCGACGTTAGCCTGCCAGGGGCTAGCTATGTGATTGGCTTTTTACTCATTTATGTTTGTACATTAATGTGGGAATCATTCCGTTTGTTTGGTTGTTTTTTTGAACTCCTTATGATTTTGAGCATGTGCCGCCCTAACGAGACTGGACTAATTTACGGTCACTTTGATCTCCGGCTAAAGAAACCGTCTCATCTACACTCACAAAAGATGGCCATTTGTTTGACTGTCTTTCTTTTTGTCTTCATCCTGTACTGGAAACGTGTTAACGATACTTTTATGGTGAAGTGACATGATTATAGACTTGAAAAAGTAATGTGATTATAAAAAAGACATTTAGCTATCAGTGAGAACTGCCTCGCCACCGGTCTGAACACCGCACCTCTGTCCGTCAACGCCCGTCGTCCAATCAGACTGTAGATTTCATCATGTAGGTGTTGTAATGACATAAACTCCACTGGATCCTCAGCAGCTTGACAACCTTGTGGGTCAGTAAAGATGAGACTTTCACTTACAAGGACGCACTCCAGGAAAAAAAATGTCTGGATGACAAAAAAAATACTTTCTCTGCGTCACACGTGAATGGCCTGCGTTTAGGATCGAAGACAAAGCTACAGGCTGCTGTAAAATAAGTCATTCACTGTAAACAGCAGTTTCCTTTCTGTTCTGTAATGCGTCAGAGCAGGAGTCACTCATTTGTCCTTCAGGTGTTCAGTTTTTCAGTGGATAACAGGTGAAAAGTGTATGTACAGTCAAAGTGGTTACAGCAACCAGTCAGTTCATATTCAGGATAATGTTTGCATCCCCAGCTAAAAGACAAAAAAACATCTGATTTCATTGGCACAGACAATAAAAAGGAAAAAAAAGATAAAAAATCTAATTTCTCCCTTGAACTGTTTTCCGTTTTGTTCCAGGTGAACGAGAGGTGTATATTTTGCTTAAAAACTGTTGCTTTGCCATTAATAGGTTGCTTTTTGGTTTAAAAAAAACAACGTAAAAGAAATATTTAGAGTTTTATAATGTGATGAATAAAAATCATGGTATATTAAATTGTTCCATTGTATAATCAGGTAAATGCACATTTTGTTGCTGCTTCAAATTGTAAGTGTATTTTCTAGTCTCGAGAAAATGACAACAGGAAAAAAAAGGAAAAAAAAACAGTGCGGCAGCTATGGCCTGCTATTCTGGATTTCTCTTTATTTTTTGTCTCTTTTTTTTTCGTCAATTTCAGCATTAAAAAAATTACTCTGAATTTTGTTCTCAAGATTCACGTGTGTGGGATGGGATTGGCAATAGGAAACATTCTGTAATAAAATAGTTCTGAAAAACAAAGTGATGACCACTTCTCAAATGTTTTAATTGATCATAATATAAAGAAAAGTTTAAGAGCTTCAGTGTTTCTTCTCTTGGCAGTTTTATATATTCCTTACATATGATAAATCTTTTTTAAAAAAAAATCAAACTGAATATTTATCATGTCTGTCCTGACAAGGTCATAAATTTACAAAGTGGAAGTGGGAAAAGAAAACACCATAGCAGGTGTGTGTGTGTGTGTGTGTGTGTGTGTGTGTGTGTAGACTAATAGATTATAGACTCTTGTCAATTTCCAAGTTGGAAAGAAAACTCCCAATCACAGAGCATTTAACCAAAGTGACACCTGAGGAAAAATCAATGGCTAATTTAAGACCTCGCTTTTTCATGTAGGTGAATTGTTTCTGTCCTTTTGTGCCTGGTGCTGGCAGTAATGAAAAAAAAAACAGCAACAAAAAACCAGAAACACTCCCTTAAAGTTATCATTTCCTTCTGTAAGGTGTCACTATTGCTAAAAATCAATGACTAATTTAAGGAAGCATTGTTTAATTGGTTCCACTGATTTGAAAAATGAAAACGGATGTGTAAGTAATGAAAAAACACCACTTGCCTTAATTTGTCAGAGCAGGTTACAAGCCGAGCCTATTACAGTCCCCACGCTTAGGTTTTTCTTTTTTATTGATTGTCTGTAGGGAAGGGAATTGCCCTTAACTTTAAACACCTGATTGCTTCCCCGAGGATATTTAACAACATCTAATCCGACATGTACAAAAGTAAAAACAGCGGTGCGGCTTTTAATATGATGAATGACGCTTCTATTTTGGGTTTTCCCCTTAAAATGGCACTAATCTGGAGTAAAGAGTGCTTGTTCACTATTGAAAAAGTAGGTCAATGAGGTGAAGACGGGACTACCTTTTTAGATAATTAGTTATATCCTGTGTGTATTTACGGTCTGATCACTATAATCAAATGTAACTATTTTTAGCAAAAATATTTCAGCACCACACTTCTGTTCTTAAGAAGAAAATGTACATAAGAAAATATAATCCAACATTTAATTTAAGCAGATTATTGGAACATGTAGACATTATCGTTGTTGGTGGAGGAAAGAAATTAAGTGTATTTATTCAAGTATAATTCTTTGTACTTTGTATTTGTACTCTTCTTCTTTTCCTTCTACATTTATTTACAGTTCTATCTATATTTAAAGATAACAGATTCAAAGTTGTTTAAGACTGCCTTATAGATGTAAAGCACTATATACTATATAGTGGTTTATAGTAACATATAAAACCCAACAGTTTATCGAATGCCAAAATGTGCAGTGCCTGCCAATTTAACAGCAGGACTTTGAGTACATTTCACAAATTCAAAGATGGGTTTAAAGTATCTTTACATTATGGTAGTCTTTCACTTAAAGGATTTCCAGGAGGTAAGATTCCTTCCGTAAAGTGCCGGACTACGTAGGCGGACGATCCCTGAGCAGCTCAACCAGTTTTTGTGTCAGAGGCTGTATGTGGTTTGACTTTTGCTGTTCAAATGAACTTCACGGTTACAGACCGGACACAAATGACTGTGGTTTATTCAAACTCCCATCATTGAAATCCAATGCAAACACTTTGGTGCTTTAAATATGTGGTGAGTTTTCCATGTGAGTGGTGAGCTGCTGGTGGGACAACAGCACTGCAGCATTTTCCACCTGTATGTTGTGAATAGTGTGAAGGTCACTTGCAGGATTAGTTGTCTTACACCTTTTAAAGGCATTCTGTCGCTGAGGCTGAAAATCGCCATGCAAATCCTGTTATCTGGCCCCAACTCAGGGAATCAGGGCCTCAGCTATCAACATATTTACCATTTATGGACATATGCTTTACATCCTGTGCCACCAGCCAAATCCTCCCCTCCTCTGCTGCACTACCGGCTAATATTCTGTGTATCTGAACTGTGAATTGTGGTCCTCCCCCACTGTAACAAACAGATGGCCGCTCGATCTTGAGTCATCACAAACCCATTACCAGAGTGACTTGTCCTCAGCCAGGCTGCCTTGATTCGTGCCCGATGGCTCTCGCCAGTGTTTGCTCAGGCTCTTAAGTCATCCTCAGGCTTCACAGCGCACTGTGTTTGCTCAGGTTAAATGGCTTGTGCTGCCCCTGGAGTCCCCTGATTGGCTGTGACACTGCAGTGTTTGACAAGTGAAATGACACCGAGTGGCCCCCGTTGCAGCAAATGTGTTTGGCTGTTTGAAACAAGTTGGCTTTTAATACAGCATGTTTACACACCAAAAAGCCCTAAGTGTGTTTCTATCTGTGTTGCCAGGGTCTATCAGTGGCCAGACCAGTGAGCATAAATCATTCAGAGGTAATTCAGAGGAACAACAGAGGCTCTAAGAGGAAAAAGCAGGGAAATTATAAAGCCTCTATAATGGAGGCCCCTATTACAGCTGCTGGTCCAGTTTAAGACTGCCTTATAAATGGTTTTATTATCTAGGAGGCTCTATTTTGGCTACATCTGTTCAGAATCACCATTTCTGAGTACAATTCTGAGCAGTAATCAAAAAGTTTTTGAAACACCCTCATTTTCTTCAGAGGTCGTGATTCCTAAATTCAAAGTACAGTCAACTCTTTACTCTTGCATTTCTTTTTTTTATCAATTAGAGAGCACTCTGCAGTGTGCTGTAGGACACAAACACACACACACACAAACCTGGGTCATAATTTCTTTCAGTCACCGGGGCCGGCGTGCGGATCAAAGGTCTCGGAGAAGCTGCTGACTGCTGAAACAAGCGTGGTTGTTGTCTAATTTAACAAGGATCCTGTGTTTTTGGGAGGTTTCAGGCAACACCACAGGTCCCTCACTCATTACGCTTTTCACTCTCTTGTTGATCATCTTCCTGCTTCGAAACAGATGAAACACAAAAGCTAACTCCCCACCCCTTCCACCCCCCAACACAAAGACTGTGACAGTAATAAATAGCCTCTGTGATCCAGGTTTAGAAAGCTGTGAAATTGGATATTGAGATGCTCTCCGGAGCTGCGGGTCGGGAGTAGTTTCAGACTAGACTGTGGGAATCGTCTAATCCGATCACCGGGAATGTAAGACGGGCTAATCGCCTAACAGGCCGGGCCTCTTGTGCCCACGGGGCATTGGTGGTGGGGAATTGATGCCTTGCTCTTTTTAAAATGGGATTTATCAACTCTTTAGTTTCACTGAGAATCGTAGAAACACTTTTATATCTTTTGTTTGTCAGAATGTTGGCATATTTCAGGAGTAATTAAATGTTACTGTGCAATGGAGTAAATCCTGTTTATGTTTTACAGTAGCGAAAACACTCCAAAAAAAGGATTTTTTTTAATTTAGTCATTTTCTTGAGTCCATGAAAAGCTTTTCTTCCATTTAAAAAGCTCCTCATGAATTCCATTCAAGAAATGCTGTAAACAAAATAAGTGAAACATTGGTATAACGCAACAGATCCTTAATGCAAACTAAATACCGTTCTGTCATCGGTAAAAGTTAGCAAAACCTCTCGCTACCCATTGAATAGAACATACTGCTCTAAAGTCAATGTGTTTGTGCAAAATTCCCGACCAAAAGGCAAAAAAAAAAAAAATCATTCCATCCAAGTGAAGTAGCCACATGTTATGTTCTCATTTCTGAGACTCTATAAAGACACCAGCGTTTGTGCAAACAGCTTTGATCAGAGTCTGATGAAACCTAATGAAAGCTGTTTGCTGTAATGTTGGTGTCTTAATAAACATGAGAACACAGTGTGCGGCTACTTCGTCTCAATGAAAACCTGGATATTGGACACTCCTGTTTTTCACTGTCGATGTAATGAAGAGTTGTTTTTCGGACTAACCTGGCAAAATGTTCATATTTGCTCATATGTTCGAATTACATTTGTTTCTTTCACTTTCAGTATAGCATATGTGCATGCACCTTTAAAGTACCCAGTGCAAGAATATATATGTATATGTATATATATATATATATATTCAATGCACATGTGGTGTATCAAATGCTTTGTAAGTGAGAAAAACTTGAGCTTTATTCCTGGAAACTTATTTTGTCATGAAAACAGCTTTCACACAACAAAGACAGCTCACTGTAGCCATTATTTTAGGTTTAAAGATCTGTTATCCTGCGCCAAAATCTAAAGAAAAATCATGATTTCATCACATTTAAGTCAAGGGACACCAAATCACTTCATTGAAGACAAAAAATTAAGCATATTTAGTGTATTTCATGACAGCCTGTTTAGTTATATTAACAGTATGGCTCTTAGAGATGCTAGTACTATCTCATTAGGTTATTGTGGTTTTAAGTCTCAAAGAAAGACATCCCTCAAGACTTTTTTTCAGGTACTATGCAAACATGTAAAATATCAGCTATCTCTGAGTTAGTTCTAAAAATATCAGCACTGGCAGCTTCCTCCAAGACCCTTGAATTGAGCCCTGACACCGTCTCTGCCTCTCTGGCCTGGCACGCCACCCGTCTCTTCACCTTCCACAATGTCGTTTGATCTCTGCGACGCTGTCAACCCAACAGATCAACCTCACGACAGACCTTGTAGCCACAGCCACCCAGCGAGGTGGCCAACCATCTGTCACAGGGGCCTGGAGACCTTGGGCTGCAAAGGGTCCAACCCCCTCCCATGCACCCCACACCCCCTCCCAGGGCCCATTAGCTCTCCCTAATGCAGCCAGTGTAGCCCCTAACAGGCACAAAATGGACTGCTACTTATCCTCCTTAATTCCCAAATGAGTTCTCTTTAACATATACATAATTCATTTCTTGAAGTCACTTACGGGCGTCTTTCACCCGTTTAGCAAATACTCATGTCGGGTTTATCTTTTTTAGTTTAACAGTTTTCAGGTGCGTAAATCTGATCACAGCTGCTGTAAAAAGAGATTAAACTTGGTGGGAAAAAATAATCTGAGTGTGAAATACACAAGCAAAAGAAAGGCTGGATTTCAGAGTCATGCAATGAGATTTAAATAGCAAGCAAGGAGCCTGGAAAAGTATACTAATGTAGTCAGATGAAGATAGATAATACGGGGTAAATTTAGACCACCTCACATTCATAATACCTAATGCCCTTTAAATAGGCTTAAGAGGAGGACTAGAAATAGGCTGTGTTAATTAATTATTTTCACTAGATTCCTTCTTCTTCTTGCTTTCCTTTCCACGGGCGTGTTAATTCTTTCTTGGCGAATATGTGGCAGCCATGTCAAATCTACTAAATAATGCACTTGTTACGATACACCTTAATTTCTTGGATAGAGAGGAATTCATGAGGTATTTGCCAGTTAAATTGAATACAGAGAGTAATATTTTTTCTTAATATTATTCTGGATTCCTGCTCAGGGTTAAGTGTGGAGACTAATGTGAGGAAAGCTGAGGAAAACTGTGTGTTTTGAGAAATGTTGGACAGTAAATAGCAAGTGCAGCAAAAAGGGAGGTTTGGGAGTAGATTTTGGGAGCCATCAAGCAGACAAGCAAAGGTGTTAAACATGGTTATAAATACACTATGATAACTCTTTTTGCACTTGTCATTAAATATCAGATAACACTAAAAAAGCACCACGGCCTTGGTGTTAAATTAAAACATTTATAGTAAAATGTATTCCAAGTCAAAATAAGCGAACAATTATAAGCACACAGCAGACTCTAAAAATAACAGGAAAATAAACCCCGCTGTGGTTAACTCATATTTGAGGCTCAATCTCAAAACACATGTCATAAATAGGAGTGACAAAGATATCTCTGGCTATCATAAAAACTGCAAAACACACATGGGACAAGCGCACCATTGTCCTCGTAAGCCACATGAGAAACATAGGCATAGTGTGATAGTGCAAATGGCATGCTTCCAGGATCCCCTCCGCAAGCCACACGATGAAGAGCAGAGTAAATACATTACACTCGAGGACCTGTAGGCACAGACACAAAGGCTGCAGGAGCAGGCCGAGGCAGCAAGCTGACCAAACCGCTCATGTGAAAAGAGATTCTGCTCTGGACCCCCGTTGTCCTGTTTTGGCAACAGAGGGCAGGGGGACCGAGTGTTGAGCCAGGACAATATGTTTTTTCAAATGCCCCTCAGCCAATATTTATTTAGCTACAAGCTGGCATGTCTGAGGAGCCCATGGCAGCCAAGACGGGCGTGCAACCGTGATTTTCAAGATGTTACAAACATCAGGCTTCAGTATGATTCTGACCTTGCTAATGTCCAATAAATTACAAATGAGTCATGTGTGATAACTGCTGCAATGCCACATTTGGTGGTGAATTATGGGATGGCAGTGAAGGCAAAAAAACAAATAGACAATTTTGTTATTTACCAGGAAAACAGATGGAATAAAATAGTTTTCTGACAGGCTACTCCTTCATTCAGAAACAATTTTAAAAAGCCAATAAAGGGCAGTCGAGATTCAGTCTAGTCGCAGCAGTAATTTTGGTAACTAGCTGTAGATTGCAAATGATGAACAGTGAGGTGCAGGATAATAACATAGCCCTGCATATTGTAGACTTGTGTTAGAAAGAGTAAATGGGGGAGAGAGGAGGAAAAGAGAGGGAGAGAGGGGGGACTTTATTTCTTTCTTTCTGGCTTTTAAAACAGATGGTTCCTTATGTGCTGAGCGGAAGTGTCTGTTAACTCAGTTGGCTCACTATTGGTGGCTGCCGGCCAATGACAACAACGGGATCGGGGAGTGTGAGCAACAGTGCAGTTTGCTTTCTTCAGATGCTCTGCGAACAGAAGGATGGCAGCCTGCAGATACTGTTGCACGGCCACCCAAGCCTGGCGGTGCCAGCGCAGGCACCCATCACACCTCTATGCAGCACCCTCTCCATCTCACTGCTGTAAGTGTGGGTTACAGGACAAAACGAGGCCAAAAGCTCAGGGAAGAGTTCAAGTTGTAAAGGAGGAGAGTTTGTTTGTATGGATTCATTTAGTATTCGTTTCTGTCCAGCCCATCTTCACTTGTGTTTCAAATGACCTGCAATATTTGCATCTCAAGCAAATCATGTAGGGATCAGGACAATATAGGTGCATTAATAATTTCCTGTGTTGACTGCCAGCTCCAGACAATTCCTTTTTAGCATGTTTAGTGGTAGTGTTTTTTTTTAAAACTGTTTTGCAATACAGGAATATCACGTTTCAATGTCATCAATAGCGTCATCTCAAATGTCTCTCAAAAAAGCTTTTACAGTGCCATGACAGCATTGTACTACTTCTATCATTGCTTCTTGGAGAAAGAAGCGAGATCAAATGCCCAAAGTTTTCACAGAAATTCAATGGTTACCGGATGAATCGACACCACTCAGTACAGTGCAAGAAATGGTGAGACTTTCAAGGAAGAAAGAAAGGGTGGTGGAGGTTGGGGTGGATGATGGGCATGCATTACATCACATTTGGTCCGTTTTTATTAAACATAAGCATTTTCTTGATATTTCCCAAAGTGTAGGATTAATGTTGACGTTGAAAAGTTGGATGTTTGACTTTCCCTGTCATGTATATGATTTATACATGAAAAAGTTGATATTATTAGGCGAGGTTTCTTTGTGCTCACCTCCACCTTGTAAATTCTAATTCTACAACCACTTATAGTCGATTACGGAACTGGCACAAACGCTGAAACTTGAAACCACAACCAGTAAATCATCTTATGTCTTGTAGTTAATTGAAAAATATTTGTAGAAAATACTGAAAATATATTCCTAGAATAAAAAGACCAAATGCAATATTAACCATTTTAACTTGCTAATTTAACTTTTACTTTTACTTTAACTTTTACTTTTACTTTTACTTTAACTGTTAAAACAATTTAAAAGGCTAAAAACAACAACAGTTGTGCAGTGGCCTTCGGAATTTGCATATTACAGAAAATATTTTTTAATGGCGGTGTCATGTACTTTGAGAAAAGAGCAGCGCTTTAGGTGAGGACTGAGCTGCGGGCACTAAGATTTTTGTGCCGAAAACTGCAATTCCTCCAATGTCCACTTGAGGCTTTCTTCAAAACTGAGTCAATACACATAGACTTCCATGTTAAAATACCTAACTTTATGGCAGAAATAAAGACTTTCACAGCTGAGCAAGAAAGACCGTTTTGTTCTCTTTAGCTAATTTACAGCTTCATGAAAACTGAATAGATATTTTTTAAATCAATAATTAAAATGTATTACGTTTTTTTAGGGGTGCGGCTTATTTGAGTAATAACTTGGTAATGTTTCATGTTGACTGTTGTATTAACAGACACTTGAGGGAGTTGGTTAAGTTTCTTCAGCAGCCTGCATTTAACTACTTAAAGTTATTCTACTAATTAATATTAGAGTGAATTACTAACATGCCAGCTATTCTGTGCCAGCTACCTAGCCAGCCAGATGAAAACTCCTCAGTTCTATCCTGTGATCCAAATGTGGTCATTCCAGATAAAAGTAAAAGGCTCAAAATCTGAATTCAAGGCTTCAAACAGATCGTATTCAGTCACATACAGCATGGCATTTCTATGCATGTTTTTCCAACTGACTTTCACTATTATGTGTGCATATAAGCACACTAACCTCAGAATATGTTGTAATGTTCCTCTGGTCTCTGTTACATGTTGCATTTATGCATTATCTCAAGAACTGTAAAATATTTTGTGTCAACAATACAAAAAACAAAAAACTTATGAAGCATCATCTGAGAGTTACAATAATTAAATTACTCTATATGTCTTCACACTAAGAGGTCCAGGAGGTGTAATCAGTCTATAGGAAATGTGTCTAATTAACTAGTTGATTAATCAGTATGCTAATGAAACCATATTGATACAGTTCCATGTATCTGATTTGGGGCCTAGCATGGAATGAGATCAAATCAGAGCAGTGGGACAGTTGTTGTGCTGCAATGATGGCTCGAGCATCTGACAATATGCTCCTCCAGAGCAAAAAACACACATGGAAACACTTGTGTGTCTACCCATATGGTTGCATTTGTAGTGCATCTGGCTCAGCATGGCATATACAGTTACCAACCTATACTTCCAGTTGTATTCGCACCTCACGATGCCACGCGCAAAGTGAAAATTAAAGGCAGAAGGCTTGTGTGATGGGATTAATTAGACGGAGGCCAAGTGAAGTCACACTCCTCGTGGCATACACGCTCCAACCCTCAATTACTCACAGTGAACAAAGCAATTAAAAGGTCTGTCCTATAGAGTTACCTAGGACTGGATTGTGAGCTGTCTATAGTGAAACCCCCAGGGGCCTAAGGAGCTCCACTAGCCAGGTCCACAGGTAGGTAATTACTATTGATCAACTGGCATTAGAGCATGAGAAACGACATTGTTATTTTTGCCAGTGCTCTATTTTAGGCGTCCTCTTGAACAGCAGGGTTGAGCTCATGTGCTGATACAAAGAAAGGGATTCAAAAAAAGACAGGCAGGCAGATAGCAGAACTGCTCTGGAAGTGCATATATGCATGAGGTACAATGCATTTAATATACCTGACTGTGATGAAAAGAGACCATCATCCTTTCTTGATGTGCAGTTTTCCATATTTTGGAATAATACCTGTTGTTAGAGTTATGATAAGTAAGTCAAAGCTAGTATCAAATTCAGTTTGAAATGAGAAAAAATAAAAACAAAAATACAGGAATAAAATAACCATGAGAATATTTACTTCAATAGGCAAATTACACAACAGTTTGGAGCTTTTTTTTGTAAATAAAAAATTATGAATAGAAGATTTTAATCAGTGAGCCAATTATCAATTTGAAATTTATACATTTAATTAAAATTTAGAGACACTTGAGTTACCATCAACCTCCAGAGAAGTCACAGTGAGGCTTAATGGGATGCCTCCTTTAAATACTTAAAACCAGGGTAGGCAACATGTATTTGTCATGGATGAATATTCTACAATAACATTTTGGTATATTGTAATTTCAGTCATCTGAGAGGGAGTCCTGCAGCTCTGCTGAGCTTTATTTCCAGGCTTTATAAAATCTAGCCCATTTTAGGAGATTGGGATTAATCCTCGGGATTCCAGATCAGATCCTACGAGGACCATAACGAAATATAAAATGGAAAAACCACCATCTGAATACTGACAACAGTTTATGTTTGTATTAGCACATTCCGTGACTTTATCTGTATTCGTACTCAATGAACGAAAGGATGCACAGTAAGTCTTTGACCACATAATTCTGTTATGCTTAAAGAAAAGAAATAATCCACATTGGTAGGTTACAGGTGTGGTGGAAACATAAACCATCTCCTAAAGGTATATGAGTTATAATTCCACAAAATTCTTTGTAAGGGTTATTAAGGGTTACTATTAGAATAAAAATAAACAAAGATTTTACATGCCCTTCTTCAGAGCACACAACTTTATACTTGTTATGACAACTTTCTTCTATACTTGACAAATACCCAAATCACTACTGAATGAAAATATCCTTAGCTGTCAGCTTGGCAGACTAGCAAGCTTGCCTTAAAACCATCTTATCTCATCTCCAAGGCCACTGCAAGATTTGAGAAGTAACAAATACTTTGTTGGTGTATCACTCACCGGTACTTATTGTTCATGTGAAATAGGCTAAATATATAGTTTATTTATCATTTATAGTGCTATACTCGGTGATTAGAGTGAGCTGAAATGTTTTGGAAAAATGGGGGTATTTTTGGTGCAGATGTCTAGAAGTTGTAGTCACGGTACTACTGCACCTAGCCAGCATTACAGAAGAGTAGTGAGCATAAAGGAACTTATATTTGTAAATTGCAGGTAATTTCATATGCAGTGTTTCTAACAGCTCAAAAATATCAGCAAACATACAAACTGTTTCAGTTTGTCACACAGTGTGTCTGTTAGCTAAAGGTACAGCTGACATATTTCCCAGGAAGAGAGAGGACTTAACAAAGATATGGAGAAAAATGTAAGAGAGAGAGAAGATCAAGTAGCAAGAAAATTTAAAGCTGACTGTGCTGACTGTAGTGAAGTTTACAGTGAAAAACTGATAAGGTCTCATAACAGCTGTTCATTTTTTATTTTAACGTCTACAAAAGGAAATGTGAGAAAGGAAAAAAGGTAAATTAAACACTGACGTTGGACAACAACCGAGTTGTGCATCATGTAACTCTTAACGGATGCACATAGAGTACACTACGTGGCATCTCCAACAATGAAGCAGTGAACTTAACATGTTGGCTTCCTTTTCTCAGTTTCTCCGATATTAACCGTATACAGACTGCAGTATCTCAGTAGATTCACTGACTGTTTTATCACCTTCCTGCATGCACACACACTTACACACACACAATGGTCTTTTATTAACTCTGCAGCATGCTATGCTTCAATAGACTTATTCACACAGTTGCACGGATAAATACAGTATATACACGTGTGACCAGAGCAGTGACCTCGGAGCAGGGTACTACCATCACCACACTGATACCACCAAGCCCTGTTCACACACACACACCCACACACACACACACGCACACACACACACACACACACAGACACACACACACACACACCACGCCCTCAGACACTTGATTGATTTAGACTGATTGTCCCAGTGTCTTGTTTAGTCCTGAGCCAGTCCAAGTCACTGCCGGGTTACACTGATAATGTTTACATCGTTTGACTCCTTGACAGAGCCATTGTCTCATTCACACTCCCTCCTGGGTTATTTTTCCCCCCACTGTCACCCACTTCCTTTTTTTCTTCCCCCTCATTTTCCCTCTCTTTCTCTCTACCTTTCGTGTTGCCTCACTTTCTCACTTTGCTGCTTTCCCCTCCTCTCCTGCAGCTATTCTTAGCTGGGAGCTGTATGCAGTGACTGTCTCCACCTCAAAAACAAAAAACCTTGAGGGAAGAGTGATTTGAATACAGGTTTGTACCTCAAAGCAGTGATTTTTTTCCCTTTTTTTAGAGACTGTAGAAGTCCATCCAAAAAGTGCCTTCACTCACGGTCCTTGGAGGCCTTTCAAAGTTTAATGTGCTGTAATTGAGATTCCAACAGAGGATCCAAAGAGTCTTCCAAGAAATGATCTTCAGCATCAAGCTTCCATCATTTGAGTCTTCACTTAACAAGAGATTTTCTTGTGACACAGGCTTTTTAATCAAAACATTTAACATCTCGTTTTTGAATTCATCCCAAAAGTAAAACGTTACTAGAAACACAATATGTATATGAGAAGTTCTTAGAGTACACTTACTATGTTTTCCTTATTTTCTGTCATACGTTGTTTGTCATATACTACAACAATGGTAGATTCCCATGTTAAACATGGCCAGAGTTTCAAATAATGAAGTCAATACAGGGAGTGCAGAATTATTAGGCAAATGAGTATTTTGTCCACATCATCCTCTTCATGCATGTTGTCTTACTCCAAGCTATATAGGCTCGAAAGCCTACTACCAATTAAGCATATTAGGTGATGTGCATCTCTGTAATGAGAAGGGGTGTGGTCTAATGACATCAACACCCTATATCAGGTGTGCATAATTATTAGGCAACTTCCTTTCCTTTGTCAAAATGGGTCAAAAGAAGGACTTGACAGGCTCCAAAAAGTCAAAAATAGTGAGATATCTTGCAGAGGGATGCAGCAGTCTTAAAATTGCAAAGCTTCTGAAGTGTGATCATCGAACAATCAAGCGTTTCATTCAAAATAGTCAACAGGGTCGCAAGAAGCGTGTGGAAAAACCAAGGCGCAAAATAACTGCCCATGAACTGAGAAAAGTCAAGCGTGCAGCTGCCAAGATGCCACTTGCCACCAGTTTGGCCATATTTCAGAGCTGCAACATCACTGGAGTGCCCAAAAGCACAAGGTGTGCAATACTCAGAGACATGGCCAAGGTAAGAAAGGCTGAAAGACGACCACCACTGAACAAGACACACAAGCTGAAACGTCAAGACTGGGCCAAGAAATATCTCAAGACTGATTTTTCTAAGGTTTTATGGACTGATGAAATGAGAGTGAGTCTTGACGGGCCAGATGGATGGGCCCGTGGCTGGATTGGTAAAGGGCAGAGAGCTCCAGTCCGACTCAGACGCCAGCAAGGTGGAGGTGGAGTACTGGTTTGGGCTGGTATCATCAAAGATGAGCTTGTGGGGCCTTTTCGGGTTGAGGATGGAGTCAAGCTCAACTCCCAGTCCTACTGCCAGTTTCTGGAAGACACCTTCTTCAAGGAGTGGTACAGGAAGAAGTCTGCATCCTTCAAGAAAAACATGATTTTCATGCAGGACAATGCTCCATCACACGCGTCCAAGTACTCCACAGCGTGGCTGGCAAGAAAGGGTATAAAAGAAGAAAAACTAATGACATGGCCTCCTTGTTCACCTGATCTGAACCCCATTGAGAACCTGTGGTCCATCATCAAATGTGAGATTTACAAGGAGGGAAAACAGTACACCTCTCTGAACAGTGTCTGGGAGGCTGTGGTTGCTGCTGCACGCAATGTTGATGGTGAACAGATCAAAACACTGACAGAATCCATGGATGGCAGGCTTTTGAGTGTCCTTGCAAAGAAAGGTGGCTATATTGGTCGCTGATTTGTTTTTGTTTTGTTTTTGAATGTCAGAAATGTATATTTGTGAATGTGGAGATGTTATATTGGTTTCACTGGTAAAAATAAATAATTGAAATGGGTATATATTTGTTTTTTGTTAAGTTGCCTAATAATTATGCACAGTAATAGTCACCTGCACACACAGATATCCCCCTAAAATAGCTCAAACTAAAAACAAACTAAAAACTACTTCCAAAAACATTCAGCTTTGATATTAATGTGTTTTTTGGGTTCATTGAGAACATGGTTGTTGTTCAATAATAAAATTATTCCTCAAAAATACAACTTGCCTAATAATTCTGCACTCCCTGTATATGCCGGAGGAATCCATGTGAGCCAAAATCTGAGACTTCAGACTGCTTTAAACAGTTTTTTCCCCTCTGTGCTCTTTATAATATCAGACACATAGCTCTGGCTGTGAGCACAGCAATACCATCCACTTGCTCTTTAAACCTTCTGTTTGTGAGGTGCAGCCAATCAGAAGACTAAAAGGGACAGTGACCCTAAAGGAAACCAGCTTGTTGCAATCAGTAGATGAACTGAGGGTCTGCACTAAGGGCCTCTATAAAATAAATAGGGATTATTATTATGAACTGTGAATCATGCAAAGCTACTCTACTAAAGTAAGAGAATTAAATTAGAACTGTAACTGTTCCCCGGAAAATCTGATACACACTACCAGTCAAAAGTTTGGACACACTCTCATGTTTTTTTTTCTTCTTTTTTACTACTTTCTACATTTTAGATACAGACATCAAAGACATCAAATATATGAAGCAAGATATATGGAATTATATTATGTAGCAAAGAAAAAATGGATAAATAAATCTAAATATGTCTTATATTTTAGATCTCTCAAAATAGCCACCCTTGGCTTTGTTGACAGCACTGCAAACCCCTGGCCTTCTCTCAGTGAGCTTCATGATGTAGTCACCTGAAATGTTTTCAGGTCACAGGTGTGCCTTTTCAGGATTCATTTGTGGAATTTCTTGCCTTCTTAATGGGGTTAGGGGCAATTTGTTGTGTTGTGCAGAAGTCAGGTTTTTACACAGCTGACAGTAATATTTGAGAACTATTAGAATTCATTTCATGGCAAGAACCAATCAGCTAAGTAAAGAGAAACAACAGTCCATCATTACTTTAAGAGCCGGAGGTCAGTTAGTCTGGAAAATTGCTAAAACCTTGAATTTGTCTGCAAGTGCAGTCACAAAAACCATCAAGCACTACGACGAAACTGGCTCACATGAGGACTGCCCCAGGAAAAGAAGACCAAGACTCACCTCTGCTGCTGAAGAGAAATTTATCTGAGTCACCAGCCTCAGAAATCACATTAGAGCCCAGATAAACGCCAGACAGAGTTTCAGTAGCAGACATATCTCTACATTAATTGTTCAAAGGAGACGGCGTGAATCAGGCCTTTTTGGTCAAATAGCTGCTAAGAAACTACTACTAAGGAAAAGCAACAAGGAGACGAGATTTGTTTGGGTCAAGAAACCCACGTTATGGACATTACACCAGTGAAATCTGTGCTTTGGTTTGATGTGTCCAAATTTGAGATCTTTGGTACTACTCGCTTTGTCTTTGTGTGGCGCAGAAAACTTGAATGGATGGTCTCTACATCCATGGTTCCCACCATGAAACATGGACATGGTGGTGTGATGTGGGGGTGCTTTGCTGGTGACACTGTTGGGGATTTATTCAAAATTGAAGGCACACTGAAACAGCATGGCTACCACAGCATCCTGCAGCAACATGCCATCCCATCCAGTTTTCCTTTACTTGGACCATCATTTATTTTTCAACAGGGCAATGACCCCAAAAATCCCTCCAGGCCAACAAGTGCTCGTGATCTCTGGGAACTCCTTCAAGACTGTTGGAAAACCATTTCAGGTGACGACTTCATGAAGTTCATCGACAGAACCAAGAGTGTGGAAAGCAGTAATCAAAGCAAAGGGAGGCTATCTTAAAGAATCCAAAACATAAAACATGTTTTGAGTTACTTCACATTTTTTGTTTACTACATAACTCCGTATGTGTTCATTCATAGTTTTGATGCCTTCAGTGAGAATCTACAATGTAAATCAGTCATGAAAACAAAGAAAAACCAATAAATGAGAAGGTGTGTCCAAACTTTTGACTGGTAGTGTATTTGACAGGATCCAAAATAGCTAGTCAGTGAATGTGCTAACTGCTTCCAAAGTCATAACAATGGAAAATCCAGTGAAACGTCAACCTTCTGCATGTCCTCCTTCACTGAATCTATGAATCATCTATGTAGTTTTCCTCTTTTTGGCACATTCAGTCAAATCCTAATAGACTATATAAATACGAAATCTTATCAATATAATATTATCAAAAAACTATTGATTGATTGATTTTTTTGTGAAGGCAGCTGGTGCCCCAGTTCCCACTTACACACTCTAGACCAGTGGTTCCCAACACCCGGGCCAGGCCCGGTAATGGTCCATGAGTCATTTGGTACCGGGCCGCGAGAGTTGAGGCTCAGGTGTGAAATTTATGGTTTTCAGGGTTTTTATCGCTTTTTATCATTATTTTTTATCGTTTTTATTGCTAACTTGGTTTCCCTGGGTCTTTTCCCGTGTGTTATGAATAAATTTTCTTTTTTTTTGGTACTGATACTGGTCTTATTTTGTCTTATTTATCTGCGACACATTAAAGCCCGTCCGGGAAAATATTGTCGGAGATATGCCGGTCCGTGGCGCTAAAAAGGTTGGAGACCGTTGCTCTAGACGTCCTTTGTTTTTTGCCTTCCAGAAGCTAGCTAGCTCTGCTGATGAAGTGCATCCATAAATGGTTTAACTTTGTTTGTTTTTTAAAAGTGGCAGGGAATTTCAAAGGCAGGTCAAAAAAGGTAGGTATATAAAGCAGGTTTATCTGCTAACTAAGCAGCTGCTATATTTTAAGGCAAGGGCTGTTCAGCAAGTGACATTTGATAAAGAGAACATTTAAAAATTACATTTAATAATAATTTGTGTTGTATTTTTTAAATCAGACAGTGGATCTGTACATGATGTGTTTCTGAGGTTATCTGTATATTTCATATAGAGAAACAATAAATTAACCGAACACAATTTCATGTTAATCAGAGGTCATACTGACATTAAGTGGAGACTAAGCTGAGTTAACGTGATATAACAGTCCAAATAAGTGCCAGATGTGGTTTTAGAGTAGCTCGACTTGCTTACAGGAGGACTTTATCTGGAGTCATATATTTTAATGTTGTAACACTTGCCAAGTTCCACCTTAAAAACTAGCTTTGTAGTGGTTGAAAATCAGCTATAAAAACATGAATCTCAGATAATTCACTTGGCTAGGACCACAAAGAACAACAAATCACACAGTAGCAGCACAGGTCAGCTGATAATAGCCTGTTCCAAACAAAGAAAACAAATTTGTGCAAGTTATTTCTAAGCAAGTGAAGCCTCCTCCTGTCAATTCCCAGATTAACCTCCAGTCATTATATGATAAAAAGCAGCAGCTAAGTGTGCCTTTAGGTGAGTCAGATGCTGTTGCTGAGGATGGAAATTGCCTATGAAAAATATATGGAAATAATCTCATAATTTAACAAGAATATTTACTCCGAGAATGCCAATGCTAGAAAACATTTGCCCTGCTTCTTTCCTGTTAAGCATCAAGACATCAATCAGGGATTAGAAATTAATTTCTTGAATATCAGATTGGCTCAGACACAGCTCTGCATCTGTTCTGCTGCTTCTGGTGTGTATGTGTGTGAGGACACAGCTAACACAATCAGGCCTCCTCAGGAAAGAAAAACAGGCTTAACTTCAGCAATCCTTGGCTTAATTCTCATTGAAGCCCCAAATTGACATGTCTCCCTTATGATCTTGACATATTATTAAGATTTAATGGTGGAATTATGATCATTAAAACAACATGACTGATACAGGGGGCAGATGATGAGCTATTAATTTAACCTACTCTTCCTGTAATAATATTGAAACAGACAGTCTGCCAGTTATTAGATCATAATTAGCTGGTGCAATCTGTACGGAATCCGAGGAAATGACGCCAAGTTAGCCGCACGGAGCGGTGCAGCTCACTCGTCGATTAGCCTGAGAGAGACAATCAGACGTCGACAGCCTCTTTTCAGTCAGTTTCACGAAACAAACAAATTGTACGGCGCAGGAGTCCGTGCTTGAATAAGGACGATATAATAGACCAGATGGTAGAAAAAGAAAATAAGTGGCACTGCTTTCATTGGTTTACTGCCACCCAAACACCAGGCTTTGTTTGACTGACGTGTGTTCATGTGCCGTTGTTGTTTTCTGCTCTACCATGAAACTAAAAAGAGGCCTCACAGAGTAGACCTTCTTTATGCCCACAGTTTTATCCTTCTTTTCTCTCTTCCATTTGTCTTTTCTATCCCTGCATGCAGTAAACATGAATTTCTGTGCTTTTAATGCTTTGCCAACTACCACACCCTGGCTCTCTGATTTCCATACAGAGTGTGTGAGCCCACTTATGTGTGTGTGTGTGTGTGTGTGTGTGTGTGTGTGTGTGTGTGCACCTACATTAGCTGTGCCAGTTTAGCAATGAAAAATCTGCACCCTCAGCTGTTTTACCCTTAGCACAGAAGAGAGAGAAAGCACACCACACTGTAGGCGTCCCTCTCTCCGAACTCGCTCCTCCGGCATTTCTCCAGGTAGCGTTCACCAAAGTCGTCCTATTAATAAGCAACATATTTGATTTTCAATGCGCAACGTATTATCTCAGGCCCCCAAAACACCACGAGATGTGAGACGTATGGTTGGGGCAGAATTATTCAGAAGAGTTGAAGAGTGTGGGAGAGGTGTTACGCCGCCCTGGGGCGCCCAACATGCTTTGGGTGGGTGAGAACGTAGAGCTGAGAACATGGAGCTCAACAGCTCAGACGCCCCAGGTGAGCAGGGAGCTGAGAATGCCAAATCTTGCAATTAGATTTCATTTTCCTTGTCACAAAGAAAAGAATTGTTTACCACATGCAGCACACGGAAGCTCAAAGTGTCCCGAAACAACTCATCGTGAGCATTGCGTCACAGATTTGGTAAAAATTAAATAATGTGGCAGAAACTAGGTGTCAACAGAAGATTAAAATAGACATCATGTGTCATAGCTAGTGTTCGAAAACACCGTACCCGTAAAACGTACTGCCATGTAGATATCTTGTAATGTGATAGTTTGGACTCAGTACAAACAATGTGATACAATGAGTTCTGAACTTGGAATGCACTTGATGTGCCAATTTTAACAAGTGCTCAAAATGATTAAATTGTGGTTTCTTCCCACTTTCGTAAATAAGCATTTTAAGAGTTCCTGAAGCACGGAAGTGCTTCCACTTCAAAGGGCCAAAAAGACAGCAGAAATCTAGACACAGATGCTACAAGAAAGATCAACATTAAAATGTCAGACACTAATTTCTGTTTTTGAAGCCTCAAAATTAGCATTTTGATTGCTACCATGCTTTTTTGAGCCAGAAATGACAAAATATAGACCTGAGGTTGGAGTGCTTGCTAAGTTAACTGCTAATAATACAAAAGCTGTTTAGCCAGTTGCACCCATAAACTGTACAGAAACAACACCAGACACAGAAGCACGCTAAGTAACAGAGTAATACAAAAGAAATATTAAAAAATAGAATATAACTCTTCTAGAGAGGAGACAAAGGAGATGACCAGTTTAGTTACATAAATTTTAACCATTAAGTTAAGTTTTTACTAAGATTTTGTGACAAATCAAGTGAGCATTAGAGTTTATACTTTAATTCTATGCTGTTGGAATTGTTTTTGCTATCAGAGGAGTCGCCCCCTGCTGCCAATGCAAAAAAATACAGATTCAAGGCGAGTCTGCGTTGGCTTAAATTTCAAGCCCTCGTCTCCATCTTTTATATACAGTCTGTGTGTGTCACCCTGATTTGGTTTGTTTATCAAAGCGGCAGAAAAGATTGGTACCAAAAAGTATGAAAATATATTTTTTTACCTTAAAGATTAAGATTAAAAGTATCCTTGTCTGTTTTGCATGTTTGTGGAAATCTTTTTGGCTTATCAGTGGGAAAAAAAAACAGCCTCAAAAACATTAACGATGATGCAGAGCCAGGGACAGAATACATCATATAAAATAATAAATAATAATAAATAATAATAAATAATAAACGATGATTCATTTTCAGAAACATCTGTTTGTGATGCCCCTTAACAATGGAAGGTGGAGTTTTCCTCTAAGCTCTGTTCACTCTGTTACCTCCATTTGAATAAACTCCACTCGGGAGGTTCCTTTATAGATTTTACTAAACTAGTGGTTCAGTGTTTTTGTTGCAGGAGAAGAATTTACATTTAAAGAAAACAAAACCAAGAGCGAGAGACAAATTAGAGCTAACATTATAACAAGTGTGATTCGCAATAGAACGAGCAGTCATTTGAACTTTTTCATTTATTATTATCTGTGACTGTATTTAAAGTGGCTGATTTTCACTTCTCCCACGCACAGGTGTATGTGCAGTGTTACTTTATTAGCTTAATTAGGATTAAGTGTGACCTGCATCCACACCAGTTCCTTATTGCCCATTATTACTTCTTGAGTATAAAGCGATGTAAGTCTGTCATTTCTCCATTTGGAACCCTGACCTACTCTCTGCACTTTTTTTTGTGCCCATACTTCTATGACTTTGTTTTCTTTGCTCTTCTTTTTGCATCATTCAAAAGCTTTTGTCTCACACCAACAATGCAGTTTTACACCCCCCACTCAGAAAAAAAACAACAGCATATAAGATGATGTGGATATGCGGAGACTGACTAGATCATGTCTCAAAGTCACAAAGTTCCGAGACTATTTGCAGACAAAACAATAACATGAGATTGGAGCCTGCTGCTTGGCCCATTGCTGCCCTTGGTTAGGGAGTGGTGAGCAGCGGTGACTGTGTCCTGTGCTGATTACAGTACTGATGGGCCTCCGTTTGTCACTGCTCTTGTGAGCTCCAGCACAGAGCAGCAGGGTTCCCTGATTACTTAATTGCTTGTAAGAGCTCATTAAAGCTTCCTATCCATCATAAGTCATATGGCGAGTATCAATTTCAGAGTGAGAGATGGAGAGAGAAAGAGACAGAGAGATGCTTAGAACTCTGATGAGCAATTAGTGACGTGAAACGCCTTTGAATTGTTAAAGTCTCATTTCTTTGTGAAATATCTGGAATTTATCACATGGATGGATGCTGCTGCGTTACCATCCTCTCAAAGTTTTAGAGTGACGATACAACAAAGTGAGTTTCCTTTGGAGATAACAAAGGAAGAAGTTACACGGATCCAAGGAAAGAGAATAAATCTTCAGATAGTTTTTATTAAGAAGTTGGAAAGAGTGTTTCTTTTGCCAATGTGTGGTATGTTTGTGCAGATTTATTTTTGTATTTATATCACATTGTTGAATCAGAGTAAAAGACCCCACACTTCATTGCATTTCTCACCCCTCAGCTAAATTCTCTTTTCATCATCTGAAGCACAACACCTTTCAAGCTAAACGGTCATTTTCATGGTTTCCACTGATGTTGGTCTCAATAGGTTATGGACTTTTGCCATCTTTTTTTCTTTTCCCCCTTCTGCGATCCCCAAAGGAAGGGGGGAAGCATCCAGTAATTTGGATCCATAGCTTAGAAGAGCTTTACAAGATACTCACAATCTTACCAGGTGCAAAATTAGAATTGGATGCTGTTCGTATTAATTGGTGATCATTTGCAAAGCGGGTGGAAAAAACGTCTTTTGCCAAGAGCAAGTCTTACAAGCCCCCAGCTGGGGTTGTCAGGGGCAGGCTTGTTGGCATTGTGGCAGCATATGTTTGGTGCCAAGAACACCATTGATTTGCATTTCTTTTATATGAATTTTACAAAGCAGAAATGCTCTTTTGTGTAGAAGTGATCCCAAAAGTGAGTGTTGCAATTAATCACAAGTGAAATTTATCGGCTGATGAAAAGCCATAATTCTACTTGCAATCTTTTTTTTTTTTTTTTTTTTTTTTTTTTTTAGGAAAAAGTGGCAGCATCTGCAGTGCACTCGCTTTTTGATGAATGTGCCTTTAAAGCTGTGCAGTTTGGCTCCATTTAAAACTGGCTTGAAGGAAGAAAAACAGCAGTGCGATCTTTGAGATACTGCAAATGCCATAAGTCATGAAAATAGTTCTTCTGTCTGGAAAACAAGCACTGCATAATGTCGCTCAGTGACGCAAACTTGAAAAAGTGCTTGCATGATTGAAACGAAACTGTGACATGAGCAAATGGATATTAAGTAAGATTTAAAACTTGTGTAGGATTGTCTCAATATCATATGATCAAGATCCAAATAACTCTTAGCACATAACAACCTGGATACAAAAACCACACAGCGCTTCAATAATATTTAACGCACCTACCGCACATCAACCTATTGAGATACGTAATTGATCCAATTAAGCAATTAATTCTTTGGTAGGATTAAAGACGATCTGCCTCGTATGTGTACAGACGAGACTGCCCCTGCCAAGAGATGGACAAGCTCCAGGTTTTTGCTTCATCTCCAAGGTGGCTCCAGATGGGTTGGGGGCTTGAGACTCATCTGTGGCCAACTGGTCCAAACCTCACACTGAGACTAGCCTACAGTATCATAAACCCAAAGTCCCTGAACAAGACTCAGAAACGTGTTCCTGCATCTTCTTGTCAATATTGGAAAAGCATTATTAAATGATACATTTCCCTGCTGATCTCTCTCCTCTCTACGCTGTAAAGATACCCTATGGAGCTTTCTTGTAAACAGCCTCACCTTTACTTCTTCTCACCAATGTCTAGCAGACAAATCAGTTTCCAGCTCAAACAGCTTTAATCATTATTTTTGATGATAAATATGTCAATATGGCAATTTTAGAAATCTAAGAAGGGTCTCTAAGTTAAAAAAAATCACTTAAGTCTGCATCTGTTTTGGCTCACTCTCACCGCAGCTGTTTTTGTTTTGTTTTTTACAGAAAAACGTAGATTTACAGCTAATTGATATTAAAAACAGAAACAGAAAGTTACACTAATTACACTCTTTGCTAACATCTTAGGCTTAAAGGTCAACCTTAACCTTGTAAGACCCAACCCATCAAAAAATAGCCACAAAATTCTGATACTTGGGGGGCGAATGTTTTTGCTATATCGTGTTGTGTATGATATATATTTTATTATATATTTGTTATATATTTTTTGTATCGCATTTGATACATTGGCAACTTTTTGGCTAACAACAATGTTAATTTTAGACAAAAAAAAGAGTTTGGTCCCTAACATTTTGAAATTGTGGCAAGTATTGATCATGTTGATGAGACATAGGTCTCAGAAACTCATGTAGCAAATATGATAGAAAGGGCATTATAGGGTTAAAGGTGTTTTATTTTGTTCATTTACATCTTTAGTGCAACATACAGGCTTCTGCAATTAAAAAAACAAAATAAAATGCACAAGGATATAATTGGATTTTCCTTTAGATTATCAAATTTTAAAAAATCAATTAATTAAGTTAAAATAAAATTTAAAAAAAATAGATAAAACAAGGCATTCACTGAATAATAAAACTTCACTGCAACTAAAGTGACCTTACTGGACCTGAACATATGAGCGTGATAAAAACAACAACAAAAAAGCTTTAAATAAATTTAAAAATGTCAGACGGATGCTCACTTTTCACTGGTACAATGTAACATTTCATTTTCTAATTATTACTGGCAACTGATACACTGATATGCTGAACACGAAATACAAACAAAACTTTAATATGCTTAAAAAAAGAAAAACATCTCCACAGCAACACATAAGGGCCCAAAGTGGCATGTTAGAATTTTGCACCAGCGTCTTGTAGCCTTCAGGTAAACCTTCAAGGCAATATTGTAGTTTAAAAGTCTCATGTATCTCAGTGGTTTCACTAAACATAAATGTTAAAACAAACTATTTTCAACAGTGTTTAGGATCCAGATCCTGAATGCGTGTCAGATTCACTCAGACTGAGCTACAGTACGTATGTGTGTGTGTTCATTGCAATGAAGGAACATATTCCTTATGCAACAATGATTGAACTGCGTGGTTTTAAAAGCTTTTGTGCAACAATGGAGCTCCACAGCACAAAGGAATTGCACACTTTAGACTTCTGTATTTGTTTGAAACTATTTGTTGCTGGTTTTGGTCTTTTAATGTTTTTATTGGCTTTATAACTGAAGAATCTTTTGAGATCAAGATTTCCTTCCTTCCTTAAACTGTGATGACGCTGATTTAGAAAAGGCAATGGCACAACACAAAGCGGATGTCACATGCACTGGAAGATAGATGATAGATCACTCAGTGTGGCCCACGAGACTGAAAAAAGTATTTGAGCTTGTGACACTTGTGAGAAAGAGTAAACTGTTGGTTCGACAAACTTTCCCAGCCTCTAAGCCGACTTTCTGTTCTCCAAGAGTTCCCCAGTGATCAATATTAAAGAGGGGAAGGACAGAGTTCCACCAAGGGCTCCGTGGATAAAACTGCACCCGTCCTCCCCACTGGAGCGGCTCTCTGAAAGCCTTGAGTTATATTCCTGTAATTAGCTAAGTATCCACACCAGCTCCCGCTCTGGTCCCCGTCGACTTCGGTACGCTCATCCCCGTAGATGCGACGCAATCATAAAAACACCAACACGAGGCGAGGCGGGGGGAAATCAACGCATCAAAAAACAAACTTTAAACAATGACCCTACTTCTCATCTGTAACTTTTTTCCCCTTACACCTAGCATTTTTTCTTCTGTCATGAGTATAAGGGGCAAGAGCGATGCATCCCTTTTTGCCTCTTCCAAGGATAATGATTTACAAAATGCCTCTCATCAAAGAATTCATTAACAACGAACGTTAATTAAAAAATAAATGAGTAAACATCAATATCAAATCTCAGCACTGTGGAAGGGAATACATTATGCAGAGTAATGATGTTTGAAAGGGGCTTTAGCACCTCTGTGGGACTCTTTTAAACCCCTTACCTCTTAGGCAGTTGCTTATTTTGCAACCCTTTGTTGTTTAACAACAAAGAGAATGGGCTCTCATAATGTTATATTAATCAGCGGATTAATATTTCAATTTGATTTGCTTTATAGTTGAGGTGCTGTTGGCATTTCCATTTTCCCTCCATATGTGCAGCGATGTTAAGTGGTATCATTACCATTTTCTACCTGGGGGTTCAGGGAGATAACAGGCACCAGTGATAGCTCTATTCGGTGGGGGGAGAGGGAGGATTTTGGGGGGCACTCATGCATTTTTAAAGGTCCGTGTTTGGTGTGCCTTCACATCCATTATTTTCAAATGCTGCACGCAAACAGCTGAGTCACAGCCTTTCTGCCCAGCCACAGCACAACAAGAAACAATAACACCCTGAAAGTCAAGATTGGCGTGCCCAGTGTAACGGTGTCCGCAGATATACAGGCAAATAGCATCTAAATCGTATTGGACAAAGCTTTGTTCCCGCTGGAGTCTATGGATCGAGTCAAATGATGTGTTAAAATTATAGAGGAAACACAAGATTTACATGCTTAATTTATTTTTTCTGAACTCTTTTTTTAGGTGAGAACAAAGATTTCCCTCTTGAAGAAAACCAAATAAAAAAATACAGTGTCAGTCCACTTTCAGGTACACTGTGAGATTGTAATTAGTCACCAATAAGAAAGAACACATGAACAAACCAAACTTTGAGTATGAGAAGCCTGACTTTGATATGTGATGGCTTGGAGGTTTTTTTTCAACTAATAAAAGCTTTTACTGTTACAATAAAATGAATTTATGCCAGCGACTGACATTTACAAAATGTCAATGGTAGAATATCCTCACCTTATTAGTGCAAGTTTTTCCTAATTATTACCCACTCCTGGGTAAGTACACGTCGCTCTAGGTTTGTAAGTCGTAAAGGGTAATAACAGAAGATAGTTTACTGAACTATACTTTTATTTGTGCATAAATACTCCATTATACTTTCTTTGGCTATTTTCTTAGGTACACCTTACTAATAGTGAGTTGGACCCCCTTTTGCCTCCAGAACTGCCTTAATCAGACAGACAATGTTTTTCCAGTTTTCCTGTCTTATATTGTATATTTTTAATGTGCATGAATTGTAGCCTCAGTTTGTTGGTCTTAGCCAACAGGAGCAGCATCCAGTGTGGTCTTCTACTGCTGTAGCCCATCAGCTTCAAGGATCAGTGTGTTGTGCATTCAGAGATGCTCTTCTGCATACCTTGTCTGTAATTAGTGCTTATTTGAGTTACTTTGACTTTCATTCAGCTCAGCTCAGTCTGGCAATTCTCCTCTGACTTCTAGCATTAATAAGGCATTTTCACCAACTTAACTCCCGCTCACTGGATATTTTCTCTGTAACCCTTAGAGATGGTTGTATAAGAAAATCCCAATAGATCAGCAGCTTCTGAAATACTCAGGACAGCCCATCTAGGACCAAGAACCATGCCAAAGACACCTTTCTTTCTTATTCTGATTCTCAGTTTGAACTTCAGCAAGTCATCTTGAAAGTGTCTACATGCCTAAATGTACTGAGTTATTGTGATTTGCTTCAACAAACAGTGTATCTAAAAAACTATCCAGTGAGTGACTCTCACATGTGCATTAATATGTCGATAAAAATTGTATCTTAATTAAAGATAAATGTCATTTTTCATTGTATGTGTCCTCTAAAGAAAGTCAGATGACTCAGGGTGGGTTCAGAGGAGATGAAGGTGGTCTAGTCTGTCAGTTTGAAGAGTTCAGAGAGATACTTGTGTATGTTTGCATGGACCAAGAGGCTATCCTTGGACTTTTTGCTGGAGCATAGAGGAACCCCAACTCTTATGAGGTTTCGGTTTCCACCAGTTGCTACAGTCCTGCTCATCATTCCCTTAAGCAGTCTCCCCATTGTTTCTATCACTAGTAGATTAACCACCTTTGCCCAAGGTTGTGAGTGCAGTGCAGTGTTCACTTGTTTTCCTGCTTGCTTTAAGACATGTCAACACATGCCTGCATTGTTTGAATGTATTTTAAAAGACTTAGTGTGTGAGTATTTTTGGTTTCTAAGATTTAGAGATACTTTTTCCATATCTAACCTTGTATATTTCCAGTCCATTGTAGAGGAATTTGCAACCAAGAATCATTTGTACATTTATTTTGCTTTTTTAGTATTTTAAATATTCATTTCCTGTAACTAAAGTGTGATATTTTACTTTAAAAGTGCTGCATTTCAGTTGTTTATATTTAATTCAAGGTGCTTTTGTGTTATTAACACTGGTCAGATTTCAAACAGTGAACTCAGTCACACATAAAACAATATTTCCTGGTAGGATTAAGTGGTGGAACTATTCTGCTGAGTGGAGGCATGGGCATTAGCTCAACTTCATTTACACCTGGTTAATAATAATATCTACGAGAGATTTCAATCTGGTTTTCGCTCATGTCACAGTACAGAAACTGCTTTACTTAAAGTCACTAATGATCTTCTAATCGGAGCTGACTCTGGTCTTCTCACCATTCTCGTCCTTTTAGATCTGAGCTCAGCCTTCGACACCATTTCTCACTCTGTACTTCTAAGCAAACTTTCCTCTCTCGGTATCTCTGACACACACCCCGCCTGGTTTCAATCATATCTCCTCGACCATTCCCAGTTTATTCAACTAAGATCATTCCGCTCTCGTCTATTCTCCGTCACCTCTGGTGTACCTCAAGGCTCAGTTTTAGGCCCTCTTCTCTTCATAATATACATCCTCCCTCTAGGTACCATTTTCCGCAAATTTGATCTCCAGTTTCACTGTTTTGCTGATGACACCCAGTTATATCTCTCTTGCAGACCTGATTCCTCCCTCCCACCTTCCTCCCTTTCTGAATGTCTATCCGAGTTAAAATCCTGGTTTACCTCTAATTTTCTAAAGCTCAATGAGGATAAAACTGAGATCCTCCTTATTGGCACCAAATCCAACCTTTTGAAGGCGAACCATTTCTCACTCACCATCGATAACTCCACAGTTTTCCCTTCTCCTCAGGTTAAGAGCCTTGGTGTCATCCTAGACAGTTCACTTTCCTATAAATCTCACATCAATAATCTCACCCGTTCTGCCTACTTCCATCTTCGTAACATTAACAGATTGCTTCCTTCTCTTTCCACCCAGTCTACGTCCATTCTTGTCCACAGTCTTGTTACCTCCCGTATTGACTACTGCAATTCTCTTCTGCATGGTCTCCCCCAAAAATCCCTCCATAAGCTTCAACTGGTTCAGAACTCTGCTGCTCGTATTATCACCAGAACCCCTCCTACCAGCACATCACCCCTGTTCTTCAGGAACTTCACTGGCTCCCTGTGAAATTCCGGATAATATACAAACTTCTTCTGCTCACCTTCAAGGCCATTCATAAGCTCGCTCCTCCTTACCTTTCTGACCTGTTAACCACTACCTGTTCTGCCCGTTCACTTCGATCTTCCTCTTCTATCCAGCTTGCTGTACCTTCCTTCCGCCTCACCACCATGGGAAGCAGAACTTTCAGCTGCTCTGCTCCCAGGCTGTGGAACTCTCTACCCCCAGAAATAAGAAACATTGGTTCTCTCCCCCAGTTTAAATCCCAACTCAAAACTCATCTCTTCAAATCTGCATATTCACTGTGAATCCACTGTTTGTTAATTTTAGCTTGTGCTTTTGTTTTATTGTTCTTATTCTGCCATTGTTTTACTAAGTGTTTTATCCTATTGTAAAGTGTCCTTGGGTGACTTGAAAGGCGCTCATAAATAAAATTTATTATTATTATTATTATTATTATTATTATTAATTTCCGTATCATTACTGACATTTCATTTCTTACTCTTACTATTTCATTCGTAATCCAGGTTTGATGAGCCACTACATTACAGAACTCAGGGCCCTGCCTAAAACACGCCCTTTGTTCTTGTTTGAATACTAGCCACCTGGTTTGGGTGCTCCACTTGGTTCTTGGAAATCAAGCTCACCTGGAATCTTTCCTGGAATTGTTTGATATTCTTGTGGGAACTTCTTATGTTTGTGGCTGCAGCTGATTCAGTTTACTACTGCTTTTTTACACCTCAAATACATTCCAAAAACTTTCACCAATGAAAATGTTCACAGAAAACACAACCTTATCACTGGGTTCACTAACACCGACTGATATGTTACCAAAATATACTTTTCTGAAATAACAAGCTGTCTGTGCCTGCTCTGTGATCACTCTGTCATCGTTCATTACTATGTCGACTCAGTAAAGTTAACCCTCTCAGGCTCAAATTAAGTTTTAGTTACAGGAAAAATCTGCTATTTGGGGAAAATTATCAAAAAAAAAAAAACCTCATAAAATATGTATGTGGGGTAATCAGGTTGTTAGTTTTTAACTGTTGCAAATCGGCAACGCCTGCCTCGAGAGGGTTAAAAAGTCTCAGAAGACACAAGGGAAACAAAAGACATGATTGCGTTTGGACTCCACAAAAAAATAGCTCCCTATATATTAGGTAATCATAAAAGGCCATGCTCTGCAGATAAACATAACCTGTATGATCAGTGTCAACTTTGGTTTACTTCTCAGTCCTCAGCTAATCACATCCTATCAGCAGTGCACGACTTAAAGAAAACAGACAAGCAATTAGGACATGAATTATTTGTCATAAACATCATTCACTGCCATGCAAATGCAACATAATTGCCCAGCAGACCTTGAGTGACAAGTCATTAGATGATTGTTCACAACGGTTGATTACGATATGACAGGCGTGTCTCACTTCATACATAGCTCAAGTTAAGTGTTGATCATTTTAAGATGCCTCTGCTCATCACATCCAAACCCTCAATAAACAGCAACATTACTACAGTACAAATATTGGCTGTTTTTAAATTATTTTTCAAGCGTTTCCTTGTAGCAGTCTCATTTAGCGCTCTGAAAACCAAACTGAAAGAAGAAAATCTTGAAATAAACGAGATCTGAAAATAGAGCATAACTACATAAGGTACAGTGTGTCTGATGACGATATCAGGGGGTCAGATAGTCTTTGATTAACTTGATTTGTATGTTAACTTGTCCAATTTCTTTCTGTGGACTATCACTGTGAATACAAAATGTTTAGAGATCATGCAGTGATCATCGGATGCAAACACATACACCCTTAGCTCCAAACTGAAGATGGCAAATCATTTTCACAGCAGACAATTTGACTTGTTATAGTTTTTTTAAGTACAGGTGTTATGGATGTTAAAATCTTTGTTCTTCAAGTGTTCCCCCAATGGCATGGCTGTAAGAAAACTGAAAGTGAAAGAGGTAATGGAATTCAGCAGTCATTCATTTTATCATGTTGTTTGTCTAATAAAAAAAATGAATGACCTCCGATTGTAGTTCTTTAATAGTTCTTAAACTCTTTTGAAGCTTATACTATAAATACTGTGTATTCCCCTGTCATCCTGAATTGTTTTATTCCTCATCATAACCAAGTGGATTTGGTGTGTAAACCCAACCAAACAGTGAGCGAAAACAAAGCTTAAATCAATAACAATAGTCGCACAGAGGAGTGGAACCTTAGGCTGCTGGTTCAAAATCTGTGTATTATACTTTCCCCACTCTTACTGTCTCTTCATGTGCACATACTCTGTTATAAACTGGGATAAATGTTGGAGATACCAAAAGATTTACCTCTAAAAGAAACAGAGTGCAGTTTTGCAGGATTGGCTATCCAGCCTAGCCACGTTTCATGTAACATTATTTGCATGTCAGTAGTGTTATGCATACCCTGGTAAGCTTTAAAATATGGTTAAAAAAAGCAGTGGGTTAGAGAAAAGTTATCGTCATAGTTATGAGCAACCTGTGACAGTCTTAATAGGACTAATCTTTGTTCATTCTTCCTTTTTGTTCTTTTTTTAAATAATTATTTTTATTTACAAAAAAACCCCAAAGGGTCATGCAGGGTCCCGTATGAACTGTGTCGTCCTCTCATAAATCTGTGATGCTTCCTAATTACCACAGTGACCCCTTTATCTACAGTATGTCTGTGAATAGGTGTTCGTATGTGTGCCTACGTTGGTGTACTTACACACCTGTTAATGTGTTTGTGTGTGTATGAGCACGTGCACGCTGCCCTTCATAATCAGGGGTCTGAAAGAGCCCCCACTCTGCCAGTGAATTGCTCACAGCTGTGGCCCCTTGTCGCGCTGGCAACCTCGGCCCTGTCATCGTGCGTCCGCCTATCTGACCTGCTAATTTGGAGCATATGTAAGTGCTCTTAAAGTGGCGGGCCTTTTGACATGCCACAAACAGCAGCTGTGGCAGCTGCCCCGAAGGAAAGCTTTATTTAATTCAATTACATCTTTTGGAGATATGTAAACGAGGAGATGAGGGGCAGGGAGGGGTGGGAGAGAGGAGGAGGAAGGGGAGGGGGTGAAGGGGAGGAGAGAGGAGGACAGGAGGTGGTCTCTTCTCCATTCACCACTACACCTATACTCATCACACCCCTCTAGCTTTCCCTTATCTTGCACCCAGAAGACCCTCCACCCCGTTTGATCACCGTCGCCTCCTTTCCAACTCCAAACCCGAAAGTGTCAAGGCCCAGGTGGCTCGATAGCAAATGATTGGGTGAGTAACCCTTACCTCCCCTCCTCTCCTTTGCAGTACCCTCCACCCCCCTCTCACTGTCTCTCCAGCGGGGGAGTCTGAGGGGGGATAATCAGGGTCAGGATCCTCTGCCACACTGATCAGTGCGTCTCAACCCCCGGGCAGCCCTGCAATTAATGCGCCGTTGAAAGGGAGCAAAAATATTCACCATCTGGCAATTAGGGCTCATAGGCTCCCTCTTTCTGCCTCTCCTCCTCTTCTTTGCCTCTCTGGGCTTTAAATGCAATTGTGATCTTATTCTTGTTCCAGCTTCAGTGCCTAACACTGGCCCAAGGCCCATTTGCCACTCAGAGGGCCTATATAGGAATGAACGAACGCAGGATCGCAATCCAGGGCAATTCAGAAACCCCTCTTAGTCCTAAAATGGAGACGTAATAACGACTCTTCTTGTTATTTTTCTCCCCCCCCCCTCACTCTGCTGAGGATTCATCCCATCTCTTGCTCTTCCAGCCCCAGCTGCTGCTGGCCTGAAAAGGGGCTTGAAAGAGACTGGTGTCATCACGATCAAATTAACTCTTTCTCTGTGGATGGGAGCAAAGGTTGTCAATGGTACTGTCGTCTGTAGTCGTTTTTTTAACACATCAATGATGTTATGATTAGTCATTTTACTGCCAACAATGGCCGCCAAATGCTTGTGAATGCCCTTTCCTTCAAAGAGGATCGGAGGGCTGTTGAAAGACATTGATTTTGAGAGAAGTCAGACATCTTTCCAGTTTTTTTCCTCCCTTCTGCTCTTCTCCACATGCTCATTGTGAAATTCAAATCTCAGAATGACAAATAGAGTGATTACGTTTGCCATTGATCTGGCTAGTTTTGAGTTGCAAATGTGCAACCTCGACATTTGGCTAGTGTGTGAATCAAGGTCTTGGGGACAATGGAGAAGCAAATTTGAGGAAGTAGTTGGTCGCAGATACCACATGCACAGACAGGCATGCTGCAAAGGAAAGCTGTGCATCTCATAAAGGAGGCCAAGAGGGTTTTCCCATTGATCGAGACATTTACATTTTTGTAAAATCGAGACGAAAGCATGTTCCAAATGTTCGCTCAAATGAAGACAGAGCGAAAAGAAAACAGCGCCGCCGCTTTCTTTCAGGTTCTTTCCTTCATGTCACGTAACAGGGCCTGTAAGGTCAGCGATCGTCGACTCGACAAGAACCCCTCCGACGCCTCCCCCAGTTCCGCTGACCTCGATCTCTCTCGTCTTTAATTGCTACCACCATCCCTACAGCAAGCTGCCGCCATTGTGCTTTCCTGTAAAGCGATAATTACACATGTTGAATTATTAACAGTCATTATCAAAGCTTGTGCTTAACTTGTTTTGTTGTAGTGTAAGGTTCCTGTGATCTCGGGCAGTCATTACTTATTAACAGACTGGATGCTTTTCCCCCAGTCGCCGCGTGTTGATGCGTGGCGTTAATGACGCACCCATCCTGTTTTCCCCCATTTTAGCTTCAGTTAAATGGCAAAAATAATATTGGGGTTACATTAAAGGGGGGGAGCATAGCAAAAATGACTATTTATTGGCCCTAGATGAATTCATTATCATAAAGGGAAATTAATTAAACCAGTATTTTCAATTGACTGTTTACATAGCCAAGGAGTGTTTTCTGTCTGGGCCTGGCTGAGATAAATGTTTTTCTTCGGGGAGGTGCACACTCATAACTGAACCCAGACTGATGACCAACCAGTGCATCCGCAGGCATTACACTGCTCTCAAATGTTTCTTCACAGTGTGAACTTTGGAACAGATTTAAGAACTGTTTTTCATGATTATTTATTTATATATTTTTGCTGTTGTGTAAAGTAGCGAGTCTCAGCATAAGGTGCACCACAGTGTATCTCTGCTTTTTTCAAAGAGGTCATGGGAAAATCTAGCAGCGGTACAATTAGGAGAAATGAAGAAAATAGCCTTTTTTATTTCCACATGTGATAAGAACATTACATTACAACAGTTGAAAAAAAACCCAAAAGTTTGATAGTAGTGAAGTAAAGCAAGGAAGCTGAAATATATCATTCAAGAACCACGCCCAGCTATAATGGGCACAGATCAAGTTTTAATAGGTTAATATCTTGTATAATACTAGTTTAACCCTATAATGCCCTTTCTATCATATTTGCTACATGAGTTTCTGAGACCTCTATCTCATCAACATGATTAATAATTGCCATAATTTCAAAATGTTATGAACAAAACCTTGTCTAAATGTAACATTGCTGTTAAAAAAAGTTGCTAAAAACACCCAAATATATGTATCAAATGCGATACAGAAAATATATAACAAATACACAATAAAAAAATACCATCACAACATGATATAGCAAAAAAAAAAAAAAAAATGTGGATTTTGTTACAAGGGTTAATAAACATCTCAGTTCCAAAAAAATCTGAATTTTCTGGCTATCTTTTGATGGATTGGGTCTTACAGGGTTAAGGGAAAATATTTGACATGTGATAAATATTACTGAGTAACAGTTTAACTGGTGTGCTGATCTAAGGGACTAAGTGATTTTGAGTGGCAATTCAAATTCAAACATATAATTAATTGTTATGCCATGCTAATTGTTTTGCATGGTATGTATAAAAACTGTCTAGGTCCAGTCAAAGTGAGGTCTAAAGTTTGACTGAAAGTCCTGCAGTACAGGTTAAATACTGTACTATGTCTTAAGGTTTAGTCTGCAGTACCCTAACCTTGTGTTTTAGAGAAAAAAGAACTTTTTTCATGGCAAAGAATAATAATAGCTAATTTCCCCTCATTGCTAAAACTTTCAATAACAATTTCCAAACCCCAAAAATCACATACTGTGTTAGCATGTAAGTTTAGGGGTAAGAGTTTGGGTACTTCTTCTTGTAGTTGACTTAAATTGAAGGTGTTGTAATTCAACAGAAACAGATTTATGAAAACTGGCGGGCGGCTGTGGCTCAGGAGGTAGAGGAAATTATCTGAATGTGTGATAGTTGGAAAGTGCTGAAAGATGTTCAATTAAGTGCATGTTTCTACTCTGAGCACTAAGTAACTTTTATTGTATTCTCTGCTAGAAATAATTTATAAGAACAACAAGTCAGCATTTAGGAAAATGACCACAGACTTTGATTATTATTTTCTCCATATTTAACCATCATGAGGTTGAAAACACACTTATAAAAGTTGCAGGGTAAAAATACAGCTTCATAAACAGTAACTTTAATTTGATTATATATAAACCTCTCCCTTCCAAACCCTGTGATTAAACAATTTGTGTTAAATTTATGACACAGGATCATGGACGAAAGCAGGTGACTTTCATAACAACTTTGACTGAATTTAGTCTGTCAGGTGAATGTTTACGGGCAGGTACTCCAGGAATATCCCGCGTGACCTTCAAAAACAACCACATGGCCTCGAAATTCGACTATCCAAATGGAATCAGAGTCCGAAAATAGAAAAATAAACATTGAGGGCAGAAACCGTGACAGACAACTGTGACCTGCTTGTCCTTTTCGAGCCCCTCCCCGCACAGAGATGTCTCCTGGAGGAAAAACAAGAGCCTGGAAAAAGCAGGTATTCCATATCAAAACAACAAACCGGGTCTGAGAGACGGGCTGTGGCTGTAGATGAGGAGCTTTCATAAGCACTTAAACAAATCGCAAACAGGTTGACCACACATGCTGAAAGGGGGTGGGAGGGGTGGTGCAGCACTTCAACACAGGGGTTTTTTGCACATGCAAATGTAGCATTTGTGTGACTGGCACACCAAACTGCAGCCAGGCAGGGATAGAGCCAGGCTGAACCTTCACCTGCAAGACCTCCACACAAGCAAAACCCCAACACACATGCACTTTGTTCTCCTTTTATTCTCCCTTCCGTTCTTTTGTTGCTCCATAGTTTGAAGTTCTATTATAGGTCATCTGCCAGCAGTGCTGAACGTGTAAAAAATATTCTGCTTCAAGTCCAAGTTATTTGTTAAAATTTTCCCCTGCATAAATGCACGTTAGAAAATGTTTCGGTATGTTTACTTTTTTATTTTCTGCACTTTTATCACTGATTTGTTAACAAGTAAGTATCTATTTAATGCTGTACGATGTCTTTAATAGATCCTTTTTAACTACTTATAAGTCACTTGTAACTTAATCCATAACAATTCAATTTCAATTCAAATGGAAAAGATAACGATATGGAAAAAAGATGTGCAAAATATTAAATCTACAACATAATTAGAAGCTGTCAAATAAATGTGGTGGAATAAAACAGCACACGAGTAAGAGAAAAATCCTCTTTTATAATTTCAGATCTTCTCTCCCCATCTCCTTTCTTTCTTTCTCCTCACATCATCTGGTCCTTCCATTCTTCATCAGTTACCTTATCTGAAGCTCTCACTCCGCTCTCCCCTCACTCACCCTCTCTCCCTCTCTCTCAGCGTTGAACAAATGGGTAATAAGCGCCACTTTGTACCTCTCTCGTCTTTCAGATCCAGAGTGAAGAGTCTGATTAAATAATCATTGGAGGAGCGGTGTGTGTGCGGCTTTCCCCCTACTCCTCACCTTGGGGACATATTGTCCCCTGTCACTGAAACCTCGGGGACAGAAGGCTCCGCCGTGGGGAGGCTCAGTGGGGGAGCAAGGAGCTGATGAAACGAAGATCGGGTAATGAAGGCATGGCCCATGGCTTCCGTGGCTCTGCCATATGTTTCACCAAATGCAAATTGCCCCCCAATTCAAACAACTTTTTCATCTTGATATATGCAAATGTGTTTATAAATACTGGCTTATAAATATAGCATTACAGTTTATACGGAGGGAGCTTTGAATCATTTTCTCCCTCGCTCTGCTGTTGTTATATGTGGCTGCGGCGCAGCGTGACAAGCTTTAACGAACAGACACGTACCTGGCAGCGGCTAATGGTGTCCTGGGGGACAGGAAGTAAGGTGGTCAAACTGGGAGAGCAGCGCTGACTGGCCTGAGAACCAATGAGAGTTGCCCTGATGAATCTCTTATCCAATTAAAATTAACCCAGTTATCACAGAGGCCAATGGCTAATCAAAGAGGGCACGGTGACAAGTGAGTGCAGGAGATGAGGTGAAGTTGCCACATTTGAACTTTTGACATTTTGAAATCTGGAATCATTTTGCTTTGCCTTGAATTATCTTGAAGATTCAAAATCACACTTCAATAGTGCACAATCAATAATCCTTAATCCAAAAAAATATGTGGATTAAGAAGCAAAAAATCCCGAGTTTACATGAGTTCTGTGAGGCACATCCTGTGGGTAACGTCATCTAAATACTAAAAAGAGAGTGTGAGTGTGTGTTTGTGTGTTACGCTCAGAGCAATGAACCCAAAACATCAACATCAAAGAGGCAAAATGTTAAATAATGATAAAGCCTTGATTGCAGTCTAATTAACTTGATTGAGCTACCCAAGAGCTGAATGGCTTATATATTTCTAGTCTGACCTGGAAAAACTTTGTGACATATCTTCATCCAAAAGTTTAAAAAATATATGTTTGCATGTTATTTGAAAAATTGATTATTTATCAGGTCACGGGCCATTCATAAGCCTCCTGAATCTCTGTCACTCAGGCTTCTCGAGGACAGCTGAGGGTGTTAGCCAATCCAGGTTGGGGGTGCAGTCAGGTGTCAGTCGCTGCAGAGATGATCAGATTGTCACAGTCCCACTGCTTCCCTTGGAGACGGCACCTGAGTCGATGCCTGTGCCAACATCTTCATCATCACCCGCAGCAACAGCAGCTGGCCGCTCTGGACTGGACCGCATGGGTGAAGCGGTCCAAGTGGGTCAGACCTCACTGAGAGCGCAGAGCCAGTCAGCCGTAAGGCCCGTTGTTGTTCTTTGTGGGAGTGTAGTGCATTCTGTGTAGTGTATTCCTATTTGCTGGTCTGTTGACAGTGATGTTTGTATATCCAGTTTCTTGGAAAACTCCTTTTTATTCATATTTCAACAGCGTGACAGATCATAGACGGGGTAAATATTAATCGCAGTAATTATCAGATTTGAATAAGCACTGATTACCATTACAGTACTTCTGCGATTCAAGTGCAGTTTTACCATCTTTATTCTTACGTGTCAATTATGGATGTCAGCAAGGCCTATTTGTAATTTCTTTGTTGCAGACTCCTCTCAGTGCCACAGTCTGCTCACTAAGTGTGTCACAATAACCCTGTAAAGACGGTAACAGGCACACTTTTGTCAATAATGCACATCTGATATCTAAAAAAATGGTGTCTAACTGTTCTTTTTTAATGCTTTTGCAATCTTGCCACCTTCAGGCACAAGCATTTTGAGAATGAAATTAAGCTAAATTGCCAGAAAAAGGTATAAATAGATATGGATATTGTTAAATTTATCCATGATCATATGAGAGTCATGCTATTCCCTGTTACCAAAAGCTTGGAAGCCCCTTCTATTTCATAAGTTCTGTTTGTTTTGGTGGCACTGGTGTTTGGTGTCTTCTGTTTTGCCTCTAGAAAAGAGCTCAAGGACACTTTTGCCTCTTGTTGATAGTGTAGACACTCACTGTGCTCTCTTATCTGGAGGCAGGTATGAAGAAAACCTCGATACGTTTCATGTGTTTGTCCTATTTCACATTATTTCAGCATGAGGGTAAAGCTGGTCACACCAATTTTTCCATAACACAACGCATCCATAACACGTCGCTGAGCAATGTGTTGAAATGACGCAAGAGTCACTGTTTCAGGAATCAGCATGTAAACTGAAAAGATCTTACCATGAGGCCCATTTAGCAGCTACGCTGCTGTTTTTTCTTTTCTTTTGTGTCTTTTTTATTTGAATCACAAAATCTTCCTTGGCATCCGGAGTTTCTATAAATTTCTAGTTTTTCATTTTTTTGACAATTTCAAAAGTTCTCGTTCGTGTTCAGGTAACAGCTGAGGTTCATTCTTGACCTCAGAAACAAACAGTTTTATCTCCAGAAGACATGGACATAAAGTCCTTAATAATGTGCTCAAGAAATAATGAACATTTGAACTTACACAGCTCACTTACACATGGCAATACCATGTTCTTCTCAAGATCTGTTGAAAGTCCTATAGAGCAGGTATTAAATAGATATTGTGAGACTGCAGAGAATGTCAGCTTGTCAGCTAAAAGGAAAAAGAACACAGTATATATTATCTACTTAACCTTTTGGCAGTAGATATGCATCCAATAAAAAAATATGTTAAAAATTCCATAATTGATGCTTTGGTTTTTATGTTACAATACATCTTTGTTAGGTCTAAGAGCTAAAATAAATACTTTAAGGTCAGAAAAGCTTCATAGTCATAGTGGTTACAACAGTAAATCGGCAATTAACGGCACAGAAAGGTCATCACAAAAGGAACACAGACATTTTTTTCCCATTATGTTGAAATAAAAGCATTCTCATAAGTTGAGGGCATTGTGGAGTAAATAATCCACCCTGACCTCTTCCCTCTGTGGAATTTGTGACTCTACAATAACATCAACTTAATTTGTTTGTTGAAAATTGCCATCCGATTGGGCATTTACTGGAGTACCAAAGCAAAACAGACATTAACAGGACAAAAGCCTTAGATTAAAGTTCATTCGAGAATTGGATTACACAGCCCTGCTGTTGTCTTCCCCTTTTTATGTTATGTGGAAGCAGAGACATGATAAGAGAGAGGCATAGCAAGAAAAATCCTGAAAGGAAATCTACAGGAGATTTCCACAACATTGCAAATGGTGGTAGAGGTATAACAGTCAAGGTGAAAAGCTTTTTAAATCCAGGTGTTGCTTAAAAGCCAGCAAACCTTTGCATTTGACTCATAATTCTAAACATGCAGTTTTTATATACCAGTTACTATTAATGGGAAGACTGAAATCAGTAAACCAACTTTCATAAGAGTTAACTAGCCTACCATCATTCATTATTGTATAGAAAATAAAATGTAAACGAGGACACACATGTACCAGTAGTTTAGGCAGTAGCTGCTGATGTCACTTTCATGCTGTCTCCTACACTGATAACCATCCAGCTGATCTGAGGCCTGCATGAGTCCACTGGTCTTCAGGTCTTGACAGATGAGTTGCGCTGGTTACAGTAACCTCCAGGTTCACAGTGAGCTCATTAGCCCGAGTGCTCCGCTGCAAATCAGGGGGGTTTATAACTGGATGCTCATTAATCACAGACAGAGACCTGGCTTGCAACTGCAGTTAAAGCAGTGGTGAACGCTGCTGCCACGTAAAGTATACTACAGGTGTAGTGTGTTGGGTTAACACAGCAACACAAGGGTTACACTATTCGCTGCTGCTGTGGAAAAAAGTAAACAAAGAAGGCAGTGAAATAACTGTGATCACAGGGAGTTTAGAGACAAGCCGGTTAAAAAGGGTGTGATTAAAGCCTTTAATTGGTCTTATGAGAAAGAAAGGTTGTGAATTAGATCTACTGATGAAGATAAATGCAGATTTTGACTGGATGTTCAGAGGATGTTTGACTGTTTATCTAAAGATATATACAGTATGGCCAATCACATTTTCACTGACTTGAGACCTTAGCTACAATCACTGTAAAGCCTTGATTAACCACCAGCTAAGCTAAATGCCCCGGGCGCCACATGTTTCATTATTCTTGATGAAATTATTCATTTACACTTAATTTTATGCTAAACAAGGACATTAGAGATGGTTTTTTTTCAAATATAATAAGTAAGTAATAAGTATAATAAGTATAAGAAATAAATATAAAAATAAGGCAGAACAAAAGTGATTTAGCAACGTTTTAGGCCTCCATGAGATGCCCAGACAGGTTCGGCGCTGCTGGCGTCGATGCTCCAAGTCTCTGCTGGATCTGAATTTTCCAAAAATATTTCTTATATTATTTTATTGATGACAGAGTTCAAGAGTGGTTGTCTAGTGTATCAGATCAAAATATCTAACAGATGTTCCTTTGAGTTGTTATTTGATGACTGTAAACTCCATAGACTATGATCAGTGACCTCTTGTGCCTTTATAGCAACTTCAGGAGATAAATATTTCATCATAGGACAAAGGTGATTAATAAGAAAAATTCTATACACATTTCCAGCGACCTTCCTCATAACAAAGTCATCAGATATGATCTTTGTAGTGGTTTTCCTTTAATTTGTCACTTGCACTTGTTTTTTGTAAATAGTATATTCAGAGGTCACTCCATTTGGTGCTGTTGCTTATTTATAGTTTATTGCCACTGAAACCAGTGCTTACTTGTTTGTTTGTGTTGGTACTTTTCATTTAAGCAGGAAACTATGACATATTCTCACCTGATATCATGAGTGTTTAAAACAAAAACATGTTTCAGATCCAACATAATGGCGCTACTGTTTATTTACATTTGTGGTCTTTTTAGTAGAAATGTGTGGACCTTGTTCCCAATTGGACACTGGCACCATGTAGGTGGGAAACAGGCATGTGTTCAAAGCTGGTTCTAACTTTGACTATGTGCCATCTGGTCCTGAATTTAAGACTGAAAGTCACCAAAAGACTCTCTAGAGCTCCGTAGATGAGCTTTCACCTGTAAAAGATTTACCACTAAAGCTTTAATCTTTCTGAGTGGCTCTCTTTAAAGAACTTTAACTAACTTTCAAAGTGGTTTTGCTCATATGGGTGAAGTCTTGTCCTTCATGCTGAGAATCTCCAGCAGAGCTGTTTCATCAACAAACACCGAGACACTGTCTAATGTCTGTCACATATGTTTACTGCAGGCATTAGACACATCTATTAAGCATCCTAACTGATGAATTTTGCCAAATGTCACAGTGAGCCTGGCTCATATATCTCCACAGAAAAACCATGAAGTTGTACTGTAATAAACTTAGAGCATTAACTGGATGCTTGCGGGCTGCCGTGAGCTCACCGTGTGTGTTTAGAGTTACAATAGCTCCCTCTTGAGGGATTGATGTGAGGAAACAGGACGGCAGAAATATAAAAGAGACAGGTTTCTAAAACAATGGATCCACTCTGTATTATTTATATGATTACACTTGATTTTATATGATATTTATGGTTATTTACACGTGACTTTTGCATCTATTTTCTTTTCTGTGTTATTAGTTTGTTTTACAGTAAAATGCATTGTAGTTACATGATTTTTTATTATCATAGAAATGTAGTGGGGGAAATTCACATTGTTCATAATATTAAGATGGAAAACATGTTTGTGATCGAGACTGTTAAAGATACATATCAAAGATAAACGAGGTATCTTTGTACTGTGTGTTTGTACAGTGTGAACAAACACCTACATAAACAGTATCTGTTTGCGTGTGTGCCACACTGTCCCCGGTGCCCTCATTAACACCAGTGTATTGACTGAAATGAAGCATCAGCCTGCTCCATTGTTGATCACATGACTCTCAGATGGATGTTTGCAGGCAAGAAGGTTGGCAAAGGAAGTGCATGGGTGTCCTCTGTTTCATGTGAGTTTTAAAGCAACATCCAAGGAGATACTAAACTGAGTGGCAGCAAGAAAATTTTATGTTAGACTGATTTAACTGATAGGAATCAACCAGATAATGGAATAAAGAAATTTGCTGCCTCCACGTTTAGTCCAACAAAATGAGTGCAAATCACGAGAGCAGGACATCACAGCTGTACACCAGAGGGCAGCAAATGACAGTATGCCAGTTTGAGTCAGTACAGATAGTATAGTCCTCTGTAGCTCCACAGAAATAGAAAAAAATGAATAGTAAATGTTTGTTTTATATGGATTCTATGTCTGATAATATAACATATTCTTGTAAATGCCCCTTTTTTTCTATACAATGCAGTTCTAAGTATTTATTATGACACCAATCAACAATATGTGGAGGAACAAAAATGCAAACACGGCCTTTAAAATGTCTGTTGGAGACATAAAATTAGTAAATATTGCTTTAACACAGGAATTCAGTAAATTTCCTTTATGGTCAAGTGAAATAAGCTCTAAATGCAACATTTGCAAGTCACTCATATGGTCGTGCAAATCACCTTGGGGGAGCGGGGGTCATCAGAACACTGGGCAGCATAACATTACCTATTGGTTAGTGAAGTCCTATTGGTTCATCATATTGATGTTTTAACACTGGGAGTGACGAGTGAGGGTTGGCTCTGACTGTGAAACTGTGCACTCGTTAGCGTATCCTGGCCAATCCTCCTCTTTTCTGTCTCTTAGAAACACCATTATCTACAAAATGGACTTAATGTTCTACTCAGTATCAAATAAATCTAGCAACTGAGCTCATAAAGACGCCAAGCAACTATTTACTGAGGTTACATAGCACGGCCTTCAGCCACAAACTTCTACACAATGGCAAGCCTTTTCATAACCACAGCTAATGCTCCCTGCTGATCACTGGAAAGAATTCAGGTTTAAAGCCTCGTTCTATATCCATCTACTACAATGCTTATGATCACAAGTTACCATCAGTCCCTCAACTCACTGGCCTAGTTGATATTGGTCAGCAAGACAAAGCAGTCCTGTTCTGCAGAAGTACAAAATCTGTGAACAAAAATGAAGGTGTGGCAATACGTCACCGGTTTATCAGCGAGACAGCTTCCCATCTGGACCTTTATCTTGCACTTCATTTTATGTACCTTCTACTGAAAAAAGACATTTTGAGAGTCATATACCCTTTTCATAGATGCCATAACCTGATTAGTTACACAGTACTGTCAAAGGACACCCTGACTATAACTGAAATATATCAGTACTTAACAAATATGTATTATTCTATACCCTGGGAAAAGAGAACAACCTGGATGAAGGTAGTGAGTCTGAACCAAAACATCAAAATGGCACTCTGAAAAATCAAAACAAAGACACTCAAATACACTTTAGAGCTGAAGCAATTATAAAGTTGACATTACATATCTGTGGGGTCACCACTATGAGCATTGTCAGGATTTGTTGTGAAAGCTAAGTGCAACTTACATATAAAATATTTGTTTATGTGTGCTGTTGGATACATCCAGTGAAACCCCAACACTCCACACAAATAGAGGATATTTACTATTTCATGAGCCACAGGAGCCTGCAGTTTAAATGTGGTAACCCCAAAATCAGTGTGTCTGTGCATTTACAGGACAAGAGCACTGAGACACATAAAGAATTAGAAGGAGCTTTTTTGGTTTTTTCCTGTGGCAGTCACCAAAACAAATGTCTTGACTTCCCCCCCACTGCTCCATGCAGTCAACCCCCATGGATCAGGAGGCTGAGTTACACACAAGCATGTAAACACACCCACAGAGATCCATGTAGTTCTGTTTCCCACACTCCTCTCATTGCTCACATTAAGAGAATTCCCTCCAGACACTCATGCATTAAACAGCCAGGGAGTTGAATGTATGCATGTGCTGTAATTGGCAGATTATAAATTCCAACACACTTGTGGCACTGTTGACTTTCCCATCTCTGATTCCCTCGTGTATTCCTTTCAAAGGACTCTGTTTATAGGCTTTTTGGTGAAAAACCACAGTTTAATACAAGTCCTGCAGCCCCAGTCTGGTGAAATATACACACATTATAATTGGGCCCTTTTACATGGAGATAAATTATGCATGAACTTAATGGTCGGGGTTTGTGGCCCCTGCTGTAATGGAAACTGCAAGGGTTTGAAAATCTCTATAGGAAATCAGCAGAAATATATAATGTATACTTTGTTCATTAAAATCATACGTGGTTACTTTAATGCAAGCCCTCAGTCATTAGAAGGAAAATGAGTGTGACATTTTCCTTTTTCTCCAATGTGCCAGGATTATAAACGCTGATATCTTCCTTCATTTTTACTGCACTTGAGACATCAGAGCTTCTTTCAGACTTAAACTGTAGCTTCTCCCTTTTCTGTCAACAATATAAAGAAAATGCACAATAAAACTTTGGAGCACACCTCCCTCCGAGCATGCGAACACATGCACACCGTCACCACACACACAAATTTTTAATGTAGCATGAAAACCACAGGCTGAGTGGAGAAATAACCACCAGCTAAATGCTGTTAAAGACTGGCAGGAAATCAGCAACTATTTTAAAGTCCCATTCAGTTGTTCAGATTATTCAGTGTTTGGCTATTTTTAAAAAAAGAGTGGAGTTTTGAATCCAGCAGCTGAGATTAATGGAGGAAAAAGCTGTTTTTCCTGCCTTGCATGGAGTCAGACCAACATTTAATGGTGTAAATCACATTTCTTTTGAAACAGTGACTCAAATAACCATAAAACTTGCTTCATCACCCAAGCACTTTGCACATTAAAGCTCGATAGAGGCAACAGAATCACAGACAGAAGTGTAATAATTCAACCTAATGTCTTGAGATTAACTGATTTTACAATATGCCATGTGCTTACTTGAAGTATGAACCCAATCGGTGTTCGTAGGTAGACAATAGGTGGGCTGTAGCAGTAACAACCACTTTACCAACTAAGGGTTAGGGTTGTCAAACATATAGTCTGTGGGCCAGACCGGGCTTACCAGAGGGTCCAGTTTGGCCCACTTTATAGCTTTGGAAAATACTGGAAATTACAGTGAAGTCATAAAATAATCCAGGCAATCAAAACATTTCTGGTCATCTATTTTGAAGCACAAACCAATCAAAACATCAAAACTCTCCAAGCTGAACACAACCCCCCACTGATGGCACAATAACAACAATAAGAATTGTCTCAGAAATAAAAAAGAAACTAAATCCAAAGTTTTGATGATAAATGGCATTAAGGTTTATTACAGTAAAGCTTTAATACAGCTCATTTTTCTCAGGGACTCCTTTCCAGCAATATACAGATCTCCAGTCCCACCTGGCTGCAGACTCTACTGTGCCAGCCTCGGTGTGTTACCACCCACACTCCTCCAACTCTTTCTGTCTCAGTGAATGAGGGGAATGTCGTTACAGATGAGCTTGGAACCGTTTGGGATTTACAGTTAAACCAATTACTCATGAGGTCATGCGAAGTCTTTGCGTTTGACCGATCACTGATAAACCACGTTATCAGGCTTGTCTGAGCAAAAGAGCCTCTTAGTCACACAGAAAGGATGAGAATGTTACTTTGTAGGAAAGCCAGGGGCCGGATTTATCAAAACAAGACGAAAGCCTGAAGATTTAGAAAGGTTGCGGTAAATTACAAAGGTGAATAAATGAGCATGGAGGGCAATTTTGAAACACTGGAAGTCAAATAAGAAAGGAAAAAATAACACATTACTAAAGAATAATGGAGGGATATTGGTAGTAGCTATACACAGCTAAACATGAAATGCTACATGCATCCTTATAGAAAGCAACCTGTACAGAAAAGCATGTATGCGCATAGGAGTAAACTCATGTGTTGCTCATTTGAGCCGATATGGAATGAATACAGGATTTGCCTCATTTAAAGAAGTCAGGCATTGAGGTATGAGTGCATGAGGTATTAGATTCACATGATTTGGATTTACCACTCACAAGTAATCTGACTTCACAAGTTCTTTGAAAGTGTAAATTCAAATGTTTTGGTTTGAGAGGACTGGGAGGCTTTTTCCACGCAAATGCAACTACAACTGCAAATTCTTCATAAGGAGGCAGATGCTCTAAAACTCCATGTATAGAGTCAAATTCATTACTACCGTTTTAGAATAAGTACAGTTATATGTACAGTGTGAATAATTTAAGCAGCAATCAAAAGATATATTCTATTGTTGCAACTTGGTAGTTAATTGTGTTTTTGAGGTACTTACTGTTGCTTAGTGTTAGGCCATGTCTAGACATACATTAACACACACACACTCATCTTGGACTGCATGCACGTCAGGTATTCCTAACCCTAACCCTTACCACGCAAGGGTGCCCTTACCACGCAAGTGTGCCCTTACCCTTGCGTGGTAAGGGTGTTGCTGCTGAGAGGTAATTGCTTCTCTTTTTTATTTTGTTTTGTAGTTGGCACTCTGGTCAACTCTGTTAGTCTACCTTTGGTTTTCTTCCTTTCTTTGAGTTGGCAGCACCCTGCGGTTTGTCTCTTATTGTGCTTCCTACACATATTTTTCAACAATAAATATCATTACCAAAGCAACATCTGCTTGCATGTTTTTTCCTTCTACCCTAGCTGAGATGGGGCAAGGAAAAATACTCCAAGAACAGCTGTTAAAGCTCCTAAAATCAGCATTTTTATACTCATAGTGGTTTAAACGCCTACTTCATGCATTCATTATGAAGTGCCAGTAGAGAATTATAAACCCAACATTGCAGACTTGCAGTACATTTATATCTCACAGTGTGTTATATGGTAAGGTAAAGCAGACAATATTAACCCTCTGAGGTCTAAGCCATGATGAGTGGTAACTGTAGCCCTGACTATATTTTCGAGAAGGCCAAAAAAATGATGCAATGATTTTGTTTGTTCCCTGATTGCTAAGACTTTGGAATTAATGAAACAACAATTGTATTCTTAGGTTTAGAGTCAGAGTTAGGATCAATGATGGCAACTTTGACCTCAGACAGTAAAAGAGAGAACCTCAATGATCTCCTACGAGCAGCATTTGGCTCAAACATGACCCAGTTTAATTGCTGGTACCCCCACCCCCACACCAACTGATGTGTTGCTGTCATGTCATGTGAACCCAGAAATAGCTGCTGCTGTAGTTGTAAATAGAAGCAGGAAATTCTCACATATTTTTAACCCCCCACCCCCACCCCACTTAACACTGAGATGCCTTAAGACTCCATATATCTCATATAATAAATGTGAAAGTGGACTTTTTAGTAAGGTAAAAGGAAAGGTTAGGGAAAAGAAAAGAACAACTGAGCTAGTGACCCAGCACTTTGCTGTCATTAAGATGTTGCACAATCATGTGTAATGACGCACAATGACTGTTTTGGCAAGTGGAACAATAGCTGTGTTACTGAATGTATGAATGAATATATTTAGATTTGATTCTGATTTGCTGATACTTGATTTGCAGGAAGCAGATGTTTTTCTTTCTTTTTTGGGGGGGTGAAGTACATCCTGGCCTAATCATCGCTCTGATTATCTTAGTTGAGCCTCAAAAAAGGAAATTTAATCTAAATATGAGGATACTTATGTTAAAAGGAGAACATGCTTTTTACAGAAGGTTCAGATCATGGACATCAAAGTAGACAAACAGAGAAAGATAATAAAGAAATGTTTGTTCTCTCTCTGAAAATGCTGATCTAGCTCTACTAAATGATTAAACCCACCTGATTGTGATAGCAGAGATAAAAGCTCTAGCAATATACACATTGGAGAATCACTGACATTTTACACCCTCTCATCCCTGTGACCTAAGATGCCCTTCAGCTCATTTGTGTATGTTTCAAACTTTGAAGTCAGAAGCGAATGAACATACATAATGTATGTTCCCTTGTTGACGAGACAAAAAGAGCACTAATGACTGTTGTTGCTTGACTTCACAGGCCATAATTTTGGGTTTTGAGTTACACTTGTGTCCCCACAGAGTGAGCTCTGAGCACCTGCCGAGGAAAGCATCAACAAACTGTGTCGGAGGAAGTGCTTTATTATTAGCCTGCTGACTTTTGTGTATGCTCAGTGACATCATGGTAGGATGTCAAGTGAGTAATGGAGGTTTGTTTACTGACAGGGTGTACCAAGCACGCCAGCAGAAAGAAGTAAGGTTGGGCTTTTATGTACTGGAGCTGGAGGACTAACACTCTGGTATTCTAGTCCAGATTAAAAGTTCCCAACAACGGCTGCAGGGACAGCATGAAAATTTGCCAAAATTAAAAGTCAAGCGAAATAAATTTGACTATACTTCTAGCAACACATGAAACATGAAACCAAAAACTCTTATCCTGAGAACTATGTCACAGTGTTAGGTTTAAGTTACTGAATTTTGGTTGTTCATTGTGTTTCCTCTTTCATTTGAAAGTATTATTTTCCTTGTGTGTCCTTAGTTCTTTTACTTCCTTTGTTTTCTCTCACTTTTGTTTGCAATGTATTTATTGTACTGTATTCAATGCTTTAGTCCTCCAGACTTCAGATCCCTTTCTCTTCCTCCCTACATGATAACTTATTCATGATATGTTTTTTTTAAAGTTAAGACTGCTTTTAATTAAATTCAGAATATACCACACAGACAAACAGTGAATGGCAGAATAACACACAGTTGTTTTAAATGACTAGAACAACTTACAAAGATACTTTGTAAAAATACAAAGACACTTTGTTACAAAGATACTTTGTAGTCTTCCACTCACCATGATTGTGTGTACCACACCCATTTTATACAGTGAGGGTAAAAAGCTACAGAATGAATAGACAGATTGTTGTATCTTCCAGATCTGACAAGTTAACCCAAGTGGAAGTGTCAAAAACTTGCATTCTTTTCACTAGCCACATCTGGGCAATATAAATATTTGCAAAATGACTTCCAATCAAATTTTTGGTCAATTTTTGGACTTGTAGATGCCAATAAGAGTGTGGTTTCACAGTCAGACCCACACCACACTTGTCACAGTGCGTTTCAAAACAAACAAATGGTGATGGCTAAAATGCTCATGTCAAGAACCGACAATGTTACGGCCAGTAAGCGAATCTGTGTTGATGTTAATCGTAAACCATGGATGAACTGAAGTCTAGGCACTTCTGAGAGATTTTAACTTGGCCTTCATGTAAAGTGACAAAGCACTGCACAGCTCGGCCAGAGAAAAGGAATCAAAAGTGCAAAAAAGGCCTAGAGAGTAAAATGGAGGCTCGTTTGACAAAAAACAAAGGCAGCACACCACCGACAGTGTTAACGTGAATGCTTTGTTGGCACTGGACCTTAATCACTTCTTTGCCTGTTTTGACTCAGGCAGGACCAGTTTAGCTATACACACCCCAGACCACAGACTTGCCTACACTCTCTTTCCAGGCACATCAAGTGAACCATGTGTTTAGGTCTGTGAATCAGAGGAAGGTCCCTAAGTCACACGTCCCCAGCAAAGTTCAGCTCTCAGTGGTCATCACCAAGCTCTCCAATGTTTGCCTGTCATCCTCAGCTGTCCCACCCTATCTTTAAGCTGCTACCACAACCCCTGTTCCCAAGAATTCAACAATGAGTTACTTCAGACTCATCGCTCTAACAGCTATGGTCAAAAATGCTTTGAAAGGCTTGTGCTTTAACACATCAAAAACTGCCTTCCCTCCACCTTTGACCCCCATCAGTTAGCTTATAAAGCAAACAGATCCACCGAAAAACCATGTTCACAGCTAACAGAATGCCAACATCGGTACCCACACCTGCTCCACCCTCATGCTCAGCACTGGATTGCCTCAGGGCTGTGTGCTGAGCCTCCTCTTCTATGCAGTATCCACACATGACTGTACTCCCACCCACCCTACAAATGCAATTATAAAATTTGCAGATGATACCACACACCATTCATGTGCAGTAACTGACAGACTGGTGTGTCAGGAAGAACCTTATTCTGAATACCAACAGAACAAAGTAAGTGGTCATGGACTTCAGGAGGCACGAAGCTGAGCCCACCTCTCCACACTGTCTCAGTTGATGTGGAGAGGATCTCTGTTAAATTCCTGGGTACTTACATCTCTGAGGATCTTTCCTGGTGAACGCAGCATCTGTGCTAAAGAAGGTTCAGCAGCACCTCCACTTTTTGATGGTTTTCAAGAGGAATAAAGGATGCTGCTGGTGACAGTTGACAGTTGAGAGTGTACTGGCATATGCTATCACTGCCCAGCTGTAATGTGGCTGAAAAGAAAGGACTGCAAAGGGTGATAAGATCAGATGAAAGATCATAGGATGTCCTTTACCCTCTCTGGATGAGACGGCTAGCTCTCGATGTCTTTTCAGAGCAAAAAGTATCATTAGAGACCACTTTGATACTGTGCAAAATTTGTTCAGTATACTGCCCTCTGGAAGGAGGTACAGAAGCATCAAAAGTAGAAAAGGTAAATTATGAAATAGCTTAGAAATTAGCTTCTCTATTTAGGGACACTAAATGCACCCTCCAAACTCCTAATCTTCAGAACATGATTTTAGAAATAAGTGGGTACAGTAGCTACATCCATCTTTAACACTGTCTTTGGTATTAAAAAAAAAAAAAACACTTCCACAAAGGATACACCTGTGCATCCTCCATCACAGCTCCTCTGCCAAGTCTGTCCTTAATCCTCTTCCCTCATAATGCTTCTTAGGAGTTGAGACATGCTTTAAATTGACATTCTGAGATTGACTTCTGGGTCACAGACATGTGGACAGAAAGACAAATTAAAGAGATGATAAAAGCCCTGTTTTTGTTTTTTTGTTTGTTTGTTTCTCAGATTGTGCTTTGCCCATGTTTCATCTGAGCTCCTACACCATCCTCATGAGTTTGTTTTATTGGTATCCCCTTACCATTGCCCTTAGTCTAAAGTTTTCTTCCTGGGGCACTCCATGATGCATATACATACAACTGACATTCACAAAAACATCCCAATGAAACAAACAAGATTTTTAAACACCAATAGTATTTCAATTCACAGAAGAGAAGACATTAAAAATAATCAAAATGGATATGATATGAGCAAAACAGTTTTCATACAATCAATCATTCCAATAAACATTAGTAATAAGCATTAGTTTGTTTCTTTTCCGGTTTTGTATATGAATTAGTTTTCATCCTTTGAACATTTTATTTTGGAATTATAACTATTTAATAATGTTTGCTATTTGTTGGATTTGCTGATTTTTGATTCAGCATTTTGTTCCTCTTTTACTACACATACAAAAATACGGCCATGTCTTACAATCAACTGGACTAATTTACACAAATAACTAATCAGCTCAGGTCAGCCACTAATCAGAAGGTCGGTGGTTCGATCCCAGGCTGCCTCCTGGCTGCATGCCAAATATCCTTGGGCAAGATACTAACCCCATGTTTGCCTACTGGTGGTGGTCAGAGGGCCCGGTGGCGCCAGTGTCCAGCAGCCTCGCCTCTGTCAGTGCGCCCCAGGGCAGCTGTGGCTACAATCCAGCTTGCCATTGCCAGTGTGTGAATGTGTGTGTGAATGGGTGAATGACTGAATGTAGTGTAAAGCGCTTTGGGGTCCTTAGGGACTGAGTAAAGCGCTATACAAATGCAGGCCATTTACCATTTAACATGTGAATCAGAAAAACTTATTAATCCCAGGGGGAAATTGAGTTGTCATAGCAGTAAATATACAACAAACAGCAAGCACTCTTATAAAATGAGTGTAGAAACTGAGTTATGATAGATAAATATAGAGATATAGGTATAAATATAAATATACATATAAATATAAATATAAAAGGACAAGTATATGTGCAAATATATGTTGTGGTGTACAAAAGTAGCAGGGTGCACTATTTCAACATCAGTCCCACCAGTGCAGACAGGGGAGGGTTCTTTTTTCTGCTAGATGATTTAAAATGAGTAAAATGGCTGTAATGTCTATGCACAAATGAGTAAAACAAGAAGCATGAAATTTACAAATAATACAACTCATCAGATACCTAAAGGTAGAACACTTTTACAGTTTTACTCAAATAAAACCAGGTGAATCAGCTAGAAATACTTTCCCAGTATATGTCTTTTTTTTCCTTTACTAGTATTTAGCTTAAAGTGTAACTGTGTATAGACTTAGAGTCACAAGCAAGACTATTACCATTACTTGCATTTTTATATAACAGAAGAAATTGCTGGAAGTGCAATGCGGTGCTTTTCTCTAAAGATATGGTAGCTGTCTATTTCTAGTGCGATACTTCTCAAAAAAGCTTAATTGCTCTTTAGTGATATATTCAGCAATTCCTAAATACCCATCAAACTACGTGATTGAACAGGAAATGGATACAGTCGGACCTGCTTGAATAATTCAGGCTTTCATTTAGGAGGACCACATGCAATCAATCAGCAGCACAGGAGGGGGGGGAAGTCATTTTTCTTTACTTGTGCACATTGTGCACAGGTATGTCTACAATTTCTTTCCATTGTTATCACAACCAGGCTGCTGTTATGCAACTGGAGGTTATTGGGTGAGGTATTCTGCTTCCTGGTCAGCGAGCATTGGAACTATGTGGAAAAGTGCATTTCCCTCCCCTCTGGCTTCATTGGGATGCAAGTGGGGTAAGGTCTTCATTGGATGTGAAGGCCTTTGTTTGTCTCTGGTTTTAAGTAGGGCCCATTTGTCCCACTGTCTCAACAGACACACGGGAGTTTATTAGCTGGAGGTTGACCTAGTTGCCTCGTCTAGCCTGCGCTTGTCTATGAGACCATTTGAGAGTGAAAAGAGAAAAGTGGGGGTTGAGAACAGAAAAAAAATGGGAGGAACTGGGGTATGCCTGCACCTCCTCCCCTGCTGAGTGATGGGACAGCTGAGGGCAACTGCGTAGCAGCTAAACAAACCCACATTTTCTCACTGCTCTCGCTGCAGAAATAGAACAGCAGCATCCATCCAGGCATTTGCAACAACTGATGGTAGAGGGCAAGATGCTGTTGTAATTCTACTCATATTACATGCAAGAGATTTTTAATTTATATGAAAATATGAATAGGATTATTAATATAAAAAATGCATTTGATTACTTTAGAAAACCCTTGGACTTAATGCTGTAACTCACTGCTGTTAAATGTTTATCTTTTTTGCCTTCCTTCTTTAACAGGAAGGTTGACTTTTGTCTCATTTCTTGCAAGACAAATTTATAGTAAATAGTAAACATTAACCTGGTGTTTTAAAAACCCTTTCTGCTCTTTCTCTGTGTTAATAAAGTAGCTCAGTTAAAACCTACAGCATTACACTACTACTACTACTACAATTACCTATTGCTCACATGTTTGCTGACATGTTACCTAAACTGATTTTACAAAGCCTCGTCCATCGTCCATATTTTCTTGTAGCTAGCAGGAAGTTAACACTTTCACCTGACGCATGAAAAACTTGATTTAGACTTACGTAGTAACCCGAAAAATTCCATGTCAAGTTTTTGTGGTATGAGTCAACCATACGTCAGGAGGTGCACGTCAGGTTACATAGAAGGTTGTGGCATAGGGTTAAAATGGGTTTCCGTTTATGGCGCAAGTTACAATGCAGACGCCGAAGTATAATTCGCGGTAAGATCCTTAGTTTAATGGTGCATTCCTAAAGAAGTTGGAAGATGAATGTTTGAGTTCCCAGTCAGAATTTGAATCTGGAACAACCCCTCAATTTCCCGTTTGGAAAGTCAGAGCAGCCCCAACAACCCTGAGCTAACAATACAAGATGGTAATGGATGTCAACAGCAGTAAAACTGTAAAACCTTTAAACTGTACTGCCACTGTTGTTTATTTGTGGACTCACTACATAAATCATACACAAACCACTGACCATGCTCTGTTCATGGATGTGCTGCAGCTGTGTTTTTAAGCACAAAAATATAAGTATTATGCTGCATTGCTAATACACCTGAATGGCTCTACCGTGCTAAGAATCAAAAGAAATCCTGTTTTTCTTTTCATTAGATTTCCAAGGTATGTGGAACGCAGCATAAGACTGGGATGAGACAGAAAGCTAGCCTCAAGGGAAAACAAGCTTGTGTACTCATTGTGGTAGGATCCTGGGAAGCTAACTGGAGAGTTGTGTCAGGAAGCGCATCCAAGTAACATTCATGCTAAATCAATTATGTGGATCCATCCTCCGTGGGAAACAAAGGGGCAGTTTTTATTTTTATTATGTTTTTATGCTTTTCTGCCCCTTAGTGGCCCAATTTTGTAAAATGCAGCTTTAAGTAGAAATATTAATATTACAATTTTAAAGCATAGACCTGGTTAAAAAAAAAGAGAGAAAACATTTAAAGCACAACTTTAGTAGTTGTAGTAGTACTTAAGATTTAAAATTGAATATCTATTCACATACTAGTTCTTATCGGACTTCAATAAAAAAATCCTGAATTTTAAATTATAGTCATTTGAAAACTCGATTGACTTTAGAATAAACAAAACATCAAAATAAATGTGTGTAAAAGTACTAAAATCAAGGCCTTTGTTATAGAAATACAACAATGATTAAGGGGTAAATTAATAATTTACTTATATGTCTGCCTAAAAATGTACACTTGTCACAGATACTGTTATGAACCCTCAGTCATAGCTATAACTCTACCAAAGCCTATTTATCACACAGATTATGAAGATGTTTATGCAACAATGGTGACTTCACTTGCTTTGAATGTTACATGTAAACACTTTTCAGACATCAGATAACTGCATGATATTTCACTTGTAATGAATAAGAAGTGTAGGGTTTCTCAAAATAGAAATAGAACCTTTACTGTTGAGTAAATTAGTTTACTTGCGTCATTTTCCAAGACTGGAAGGACTTGCAAATATCTAAAGCTAAAAACATACAAGGGATCTAATCTGCAGTGCCTGTTATTTTCCATTGCAGTGCCCTCATTTCCATGTAGCCAACAGGAAGTGATTTGTTTACATCCTAGAAACGCTTACAGCTCTTATCACCTTTTAACTGTGTTATACTACCTTTTTCTTGTGTCTGCTCTTTTAGTAATGACTGAATTTAGTCCTAAGGTTCCATAAAGTTCATCATATCTCAGGGTGTTTTAGAAAAAACAATATGTTGTCAGCTCTTAAAAGTGAGTGTCTTAATATGCTTCATGCCAAATTTAAAGTAACCTTATCAGCAGCAGCACCCATCGAAACCAGACAGAAGGAATCAAACAGGAATAGATATTTTGTCACCATTCCCAGACTGGGATTTAAAGCAGCAATCAGAATGGGAATGCAGACCCAACCCTTATAATGTCACATGCCACAATATGTCACATGTAATTCTCCAGGCAGTATTGCTAAGGTTAGGGGAAAAAACAGCTATGCAAGTGGTAATAATAGGTGTTGATGAAACATGCACTTTTAGGTTTTGCTTCCCAGAACTGCTTCTGCTCGTGTGCTTGAGTGTGAGAGAGTGTGCAGGGTCAGTAGTTAAACACTTCCTGAAGAACTAGGATGCACCTGCTCTGCCTGAACAGGTCTTTTCCAACACGTCACAACTGTTCCCTGTAGTCCGAGTCCATTGTATAAAATGCTGCTGAACTTGCAGAACACTACACAAAAGTCACATGCTCTTATGATTTGTTGCAATGTTTACTTTCTGATCTTGCGCAAAGGGTTAATTTAAGTTCTTCAGTATAGAGTCCTTCAACTAATGTGGCTATTTTGTTTGACCCTGAAATATTTTCATCTTATATTGAATTTGTATTTTATTTTATTTTTACTTGGTAATTTTTTTAGCTGACTATGCAAAACATTTTTCCCTTTTGAGTCAGGGTTTATCTAATAAATCATACATTGTATAAAAGATGACTTTGTCCCAATTCAAGGGCTGCATCCTTCGGAGGACCCAGCCTTCGCGATCTACATGAAAAAAACACTGAAAAAAAGCCAAACAATAACATTTTTAAGTTATCTAAGTGACTTATATATCATGTTTAACCTGACTAACAAAAGACCGCTGGGATGTGAAAACGATCTGCGGGGAGTCCGGTGTTCTCGCCGGCTCTAGTGAGTCTTGACCACCCGGTCAGCTATCGAGCTGGTGGGTAACAGATGTCTCGGAAAATGTCGAAGCACTTTTGCAAATATGTGATATCTTGATAAACCGAGTAGATATTTGAAGTTGACGCACCTACATTCTCGCCTGAAAATATGTTAAAAGTTTATTTTGTGACCCAGAAAGAGTAATATTTCAAACTCTTTAGCTGTGTTTATAAGTTTATAAGTACTTTTATAAAATTATATAAATATTATGAATAGTAATTTAATTAATAAAGTATTGAAAAGAGTAATAAGAGTAATATAAGAACTAAGTAGCTGCTGCCATTGTTGGAAACTGGAATTGGCTGGGCCATGCTATGAATTCTGGGATAGGTTGGGCCACGAAGAATACAACAACCCATCCTTCAAATTCAGGGAAATGAAGGACGCATTTGTCAGCCGCATTTGTAACAGCCTTTGAATTGGGACAGCCTTCGTCGCCGGGCTATGATGGAATCGGCCTTTAAATGTGGCCTTCGAAGAATGCGGCAACTGAATTGGGACATCCTTTAACCTGCATTTTTGCCAAAGGCCATCAGAGGGCAACTCATGTGGTTGTAAGTGATCTTGATATATGGTCTCAACAAACATGTTTATAGTCAGGGTTACAAGTTCCTCATTTTCTCAGTCAGATTCCACTCACCCTCATCATGTTTGGATTCAAAACAGCAAGATGGCTTAGGCCAAAATGCTCTGTTCAAGGCTTCATAATAGCACTTTTCTAACCAATGAGTGACATCATGGCAATGACATCTATATATTATATGCACCATATGGACTGATTCACTGCATTTTGCTCACAATTAGAACACCACGTACCTAAAGATAATTCCATTCATTCATCCATCCACCCACCAAGTCCTGCTGCTGGTTCTCCCACACTATGGTGTTCCCAGGTCATCTGTGACATGTAATCTGTCCAGTGTGTCTTGGCTTTAGAGTGTCCTACATGCCTAAAATACCTGGCATATTAATGTGCTCATTTGTGAAAGTGAGGCAAAAATGACAAGTCATTGCTCCCACTGCAGCAGATAGAAGATATCACCTTTCTTCCAACCTACAGAATGTTTTTCCAACAGGTGGAAAAAATGTTGGCTATTACAGCAGACCAAGTGGAACAAAGAGCAGCTGTGTTATCTCCAGGTTTTCCCAAGCACATATAATTGTGATAGACATGCACAGCAACAGTTTTCATGCAGCAAATGTCCATATATCAATGGTGCTAAACATAAATACTGCAGTGATAACAGTGCTGTAAAACATATATGTAATCCTTTTTTTTCCGTTGAGCATGTTGCTCTCTTTCCTCCTGATTTAACTTCCTCTTTTTTGCGTCATCCACTTTTCCTTCCATTCAAATTTTTCCCAAAGTCAACATGCATAACAGACACTGAAACCAACAGCTGGTAGAAAGACAAACTTCCCCTGAAACCCCCAGGTTGAAGTCCCCTACTTATTTGACAAACAAATAAAAAGCTTTTAAAATCTAGATGGCCTCCAGTCGTCACATATGAAAATATTAGATTATCCCAATAAACAACTTTGTAGATGGAGATGCTTGAGTTAATCAGGATAGCAGTTTAGGGGAATCACTAAAATGCTCTGATAGGTCCTTATGCTGAACAAGGAGTCATCTGTCTTTTCTAAAGGTGAACACTGGCTACTTTTGAAGTCTCTGCTTTCAGTCCTTGCTGTCTCTCTGAGCTAAGGGGCCCCGCTTCAGCATATCAACCCCTGCCCAAAAACAAAGCCACTTTGTGTGTGTGTGTGTGTGTGTGTGTGTGTGTGTGTGTGTGTGTGTGTGTGTGTGTGTGTGTGTGTGTGTGTGTGGTTTTTCTCATTGCCACAAAGATAGATTGCTAATGAGCTCCAGTCTTTAGACTCAGATCTGGCTTTGGGACTCTTGTATCAGATTTCAGCTTTTACCATTAGTTTGCTTTTGTTTCTGAAGATCAAGCAGAGCACAAAGGAATTTTTTAACTTTTTGTGTGTGTGGTTTGTACTTCTTTGGAATAGATTGAAGAAGACAGAATGCATTAGTGTTGACTTGTGTATTGTTTAAAACAGTTGTTTGTTGCATATCACATCAGAAACTTCAATGAAACAAAAGGGATGTGCAAACAAAATCAAATAAAACCCTTGCTGGAGTGACCTGTTCTTTAGGTTTGTGACAAAGAACAAAGCATGAGAATTTAATCTGGGATTAAATGTGTCTGTGAATGCAGTCAGGTTTGTCTGAATGTGATCTGTCTTGTTGGCTTTTTTGACAGAAAAGTAAAACAGTAAATAACAAAGAAGCTAAAGTCAATACGGTGAACACATGAAATCAAAACTTGTTTTACCCCTAGCAATTATTTTGATTATGTAGTATATTGTTTTAAAGATTTTTATATAATTTTGCCCACTCCAAGAAAAAAAAAAAAAAACAGAATTAACCCAAGTCTGGAATGGGGAAAAGAGACAATGGATTAGAAGATAGCAGTGCTCAGTGATGCCCCACTGAAACCTGCCTAATGAGCAGAGGGCCATTTATCTGGTTTATAAAGTAATGATTTTCTTTGTGAAAAAATATTCCTTGGGTCTATTAAAGCTCTAAAGCCTAACCTGTTGCTGGGGTCAGACAGGTGTTTTGCAACGTTTTTTTCAACATCTGTAACTCTCTTAATCCTGAACAATTTGCTCAATTCCAACAGTTCCTGAAAGCAGTGACTCTGTGCTTTTCTGTGAATTTAGGGTCATTATGGTATGGTGTCCCAGCAGCCTGCGAATGAGTGAGTGTGATGAAAATTTACAGAAAACAGACATCTGGGCTTTTTTTCCATTTGGGCTCTCAGCCATACAGCATATGGTCGTCTGCTGATCCAGTGAGCTACAGCGGCACCTACATTTGGGCACTTTTTACCATGTTTTTTTGTTTTTGCTATGTGCTGTGTTGTTTTCTATGTAATTTACGGATCTCGATGTGGTGCCCTTCCTGGGATCAGCATAATGACCCTAACATCACTGAAAAAAAAAAGCACAGAGTTGATGCTTTCAGAAACCGCTGGAATTTTGCGATTGCGCCAATGGTTTATGAGTTACGGTAATTTGACCTAAAACCAATGTGTCGGTTTTAACGGGCTAATCTAAAGTCTCAGTAAATACTTCCTTACTTACTCTATCACCTAAATCACATCTTAATGTCCAAAATGAATATAATTCAAAGTGTGCTTGACACAGCAAGCGTATTTTGTGGATTTCAAGTTGATACTGTATGAGTGTGCAGTTTTCTTCAGTTTCAGTCAGGTCCAGTGCTCAATCACCAGCTTTTTGTTAATTGAAACATGACTTGAGATGCCTTATATAAAAAAGTGTCTTAATTGTTTACAGCAGCTTTCGGGAAATGTAAGAAATTTTTTAAATAATTAGTATATGAATATGTGCGGTTCACTCTGCCCATAAAACAAAACACGTCAATGTTTAACAATGGCAGATATTCAGCTCCAGGTCATTTTCTTGAACAGTCACACATTGCTTCCAGTATCCTTCTACTTTGGACCACTCCCTGGAACCGCATCTGCTTTTGTCATTGACCTCAAGCTTCCATGGAAGTAATCATCATTTTCTGTGTTAAGGGCAATTCTCGTCATGTCATGGAATAAATCTCTAACTAACTCACCCAGCAGGTAGGACATGGTGCTATCATGGGGTGATATCTGTGGAAGTGTTTCAATCTAGTAACAATTATTCAGTAACATGAGATCAGGTGACTAGGCGGTGATCTTTAACCAACCAATTTTCATCACAAAAAGTTTCATTAGCTGGATCCACAGAGCCATTGCTTTTGAGTGTAAATCAGTCATTACAGCAGCTGGTGTCAAATGGAGGTGATGACGGATTCATATGGGTCACTTAACTCGTAGCTCTGTGCATACTGCTAAGGATTATGGTGCATGTTGACTGTCACATTTCTAAGAAGATTGTGTTAATTTACAAGAAAGATTGTTCAGCTAAGTCACAGACTCACTTCAAGTCGTCCCAGAGCAAAAAGCTCCACTCTGGCAGGTTATTTAAAATCAAACATCTGAACATGTGTAGTGTATTCTTGCACAGGTATTCCAAAAATTTACCTTTTTTCTGGTGGAAACACAAATCAAACAGAGGTATTACTAAAAATGATCTGCAAAAAAATCAGACATGAATAAATGAGAGTGCTCAGACAAAAGACCACTGTGGGAGTGAAAATAGTAAGAGGCTTAACATTGGTTCCATGACAGTACACGCTATGTACAGTGAATTTACTGCCATTGGAGATGGTGTAGAAAAAGAAAAGGGAGGTGAAGATTGTAGGGGTTGCAAACAGTCCTATATTTTATCCTGATAAGCATTAGGTGATGATAAAAATTGTTTGCAGAGAAATCTCTCACTTGTACAGCTACCAAAGGTATTTGTTTTTACAAGAAAAAGGCTACTTTTTATTTAAGAATGAGATATATAGATATATGAGATATATATATATATATATATATATATATAAATATATATATATATATGTATATATAGGTCAAAATGGGAGATGCCCCCAAGGGTGATGGAGAATGACCGAGCTAAGATCCTGTGGGACTTCCAGATGCAGACGGACAAAATGGTGGTGGCTAACCAACCGGACATAGTGGTGGTAGACAAACAGAAGAAGACGGCTGTAGTGATCGATGTAGCGGTTCCGAATGACAGCAATATCAGGAAGAAGGAACACGAGAAGCTGGAGAAATACCAAGGGCTCAGAGAAGAGCTCGAGAGGATGTGGAGGGTGAAGGTAACGGTGGTCCCCGTGGTAATCGGAGCACTAGGTGCGGTGACTCCCAAGCTAGGCGAGTGGCTCCAGCAGATCCCGGGAACAACATCGGAGATCTCTGTCCAGAAGAGCGCAGTCCTGGGAACAGCTAAGATACTGCGCAGGACCCTCAAGCTCCCAGGCCTCTGGTAGAGGACCCGAGCTTGAAGGATAAACCGCCCGCAGGGGCGTGCTGGGTGGTTTTTTATACATATATATATATATATATATATATATATATATATATGTATGTATATATATGTGTGTAAAATTTTGCAGTTATGGCATTTCTTTCCATACAAGAATGATAAAAACAGTTTATCTGTACCTGTAAAAACATTTCCATTGATAGCTTTGTAAGCATTATCTAAGGTTAGATTTGTTGAAGATTTTTGCACGAGAGAGATAAGTTCTCTACAATAACAGATTCAAGTGATAGAATTATTAAGTATTTGTTTGTACATGTAAGATGATTATAAATTATGAAGATCCATATGAAACAAAGGCGTATACTGCAATCCAATCTATGGTCATCATGGCAGTTATGCCGACACATACAGATGTGATCAGATGCAGTTTGCTAACATTAGTTTATATCTTTGCACCAGCACTTTGTAACACTCCATTCCACATTAGAGAAAAAGCACGTCACTTTCACACAGTGTCTGCTTTTCAGGCTTGGAAACTTTGACTTTATATACAGTTTATTATTGATGGTCTCATATTTTTGTGATCTACATTTCTTGCTTTGCTTTGGGTTTCCTGACCATCTGCCTTCCCAGGTCACTATCATGTGTGAGTTTCAGTCCCAGTTTCAATTCGCTCCACGCTTTATTTTGAAGGTTAGTTTCTCATGTGGGTTTGCTTTTACTTCCCTCCTTTTTGTTAGATTTACATATTGAAAGAAGTGGATACAATTTACACCTACTGACTTCTTTCTACTAGCTAAGAAAGTCCAAAAGCAAATTGCATCAGTTGTATGCTTAAACTTCGCATAAATATGCACAGGATTTTATACCCATACTCATCAGAAACTTACTTCTTTCCATTGCCGGAGTTTTGATCTAAAAACTCGACAGATGTTTTCAACTAATTTGTTTTTTACTCTTTTTAAACTTATGCTGCTAGGTTCAATATGTCATTGATTTAAAATTATCTAGTAATAGATTTACAAATGCAATTAAGCACAGTCTTGGTTTGGAAAAGTCTTGTTACTGTGGCTACCATATGTGCTGGGGGAGTCTGACTTTAATTTATTTTGATTTATGGCTTTGGGGGCAAGAAGGGTAACCCACTATACTCCTGCACCCTCTCCCTCCTCCCTACACTGTAGGAGTTGGAAATCTGGTTCTCATAGAAAACCTGCAACCTGGCTTTTCCATTCCACACAGCGCCTCTGCCACAGCAGCAGGGGACATTTGATAAGATTTGTGACAGATCCAAATGCTGACTTTTTTTTTTTTAGCTATTTTTTAAGATAAAGACCTAATCTAGGTCACAGGTGTTGACACCTTTCAGTTGCCAAGACAAAGTGCAGTCTTTCCACCCTCAGAGGTGAGACGGGTGTCCCCAGGCATCCCTGAGACTGGTGTAGATAAGAAGCCTGTCTGTGGATTAACAACCATGAAACTCAGACTCTGCAGAAACCTCATCAATCCCGTCTTATCTGTTTCTTTGCCTCAGCTGTGGGGCAGATGGTCCACATGTGCACCACCCTTCAAAATATCTCTGATCAATGTAACCAGGCATAAAACTTTAGCTTCATAAAGCCAGAGGCTCCTGTGGTGAAGGGCCAGCTCTAATTGCCATGGAAATCGGGGCAGATTCAGAAACTCTGGCCATCGAGTTGGAAGCGTTAATCATTGAGGAACATCAATATAACCGCCCCTCCCTTCCTTGTCCCTACTAAAAAAGGGTCCAGTTCATTATTCAGCTTCTTCTTTCTTTGCAGTTAATGAACTCCTTGCAGAGACTCCTCATGTTGTGGCTGTTTAAATACCCCCATCGGTGCTAATGCCAATATCAGGGGAGTCATGCTGTTTATACAAACTGGAGGTCGGCAGCAGCCAGCTTCATTACAGGGGAGTGAAGAAAAACAACAAACCAGCTGAGACATCAGTGCCTCTTATTTACTGGTGGAATGAAATGATGTCTGTTAGGTTTCACTGCAGATTTCATTAAAGTCCAATGTGATTCCAATAAGAACAATTTGATTTTGAGAAATTGTGAGTGGCTCATTGAGACCTTCTATATTTAGTCTCAAAAGACATTAAAGAAAAGGTCAAGAAACATATGAACCAATGACACAGGCTGAAATCCTTCAACTGGATTGTGAGGTCCTCACTTTGCCTATTTTAAACTGACATTTTATGAAGTGACTAAATGAAATCAGAATTCGCTAAATAAATACAGATTGGAGAAAGGACCCATGCAGAACATACAGATTCCACACATACAGGCCCAAGTTAATGGATTCAAACCCACTACCATCTTTCTTGTGGTGAGGCAACATTGCTGACAACTGCACCACTCTCCTGTTGGACAATCAGAAGAAAGTGAATGGATGGATTGTTAAATCTTCTGGGTTTTGGGACTTTGGGATTTCTGCCCAAGTCCTAATAAGAAGTTTCCAATTTGCAATCCTCTGTTTTGGTTTGTGATTTCATTGTTGTGTTATTTTGAAGAGTTTCACTGAGTTCATGAAATTGTGGATACCTGTTTATGTGACTAGCAGTGGTTTGGAATTCATGGTCTTTATGTATCTTCATTTTCTGTATTTAAATTTGTTATTCTCTTGATTTTAGTTTGTTCTGTGTTTCTTTTCATAATTACTCATTCCACTGTCTCAAACTAGTTTTCTTTCTTTTTCTTTTTACGTCTTTGGCTTCCAGTATTCTTTTGTCTTGGTCTTTGTTGATGTCAGTTTATTGTTTCTGTGTTTAGTGTTTCTCTTGTTTATTCCGTATTTAACTTTAAGGCTTAGTTTTCTTGCATGCAGTGTGTTACTTTTACTCCCGTCTCCTGATTGTTTTCAACTGTGTCTTGTTCCACACATTTCCATTTTCCTAATCAGCACACTGTGTGAAAATAGCCCTCTATCATTACTCTTTATCCCAGTGTATGTTATACTCTCTGTATCTATTCCCTGTGTGCACCCCTCGTTCTCATGTTTTGGATTATTATTTGTTCACCTTTTGGGCTTTGATATTTTAGGCTTTCTGTTAATAACCAATAATAAAGCCTCACCTTTTGTATTTCAGTTGGCCTCTTATGACCCAAAGTAAATTCAGACATGGGAGTCTTACACTGAACATATCACAGCACATTCCTTTCTTAAGGTAATTTCGTATGTCCTCAACATAGTTTCAACATTCTGTACAACACTGTTTTCTCCACATTGTGAAGCTATAACCTTAACCTTACCAATACTGACAAGATAAGGAAAAATTGCAGAGCACTGGCTCAGGCTGTACATCTTGACTATGCCAGATCTACATATGGTCAGAAGGTACAATTAAATGTAGCCTTCCAGTTTACTGCTTGATTTGCTAGCTAACTAACTGTAAATAAAGTTAAGGCTATAGTCGCTCATCATCAAAAAAATGCTCTGGGGAAGAACTGCTAAAAATTTCTGTATTATCTACTCTGTATATGCGGCATTTTGATGGTGGGTTCCATACGTATAGAAAAAAGCCTTTCACAAGTTTCTAGAATATGGTAAACAGACTGGTTCTTATACAGCACTTTTCTACTCTAAGCACTCCAAGCGCTTTACAGAACCTCTCTCATTCACCAATTCACAAAAGCACTTTTTTATGCTTTTCCTGTGTAAGTACTTTCTTTCTAATATTCACACACATTCATACTCCAATGGATGCATCAAAGAGCAACTTGGGGTTAGGAAATTTGGCGTGCAGATTGGAGCACCACCGGCCTTCTGATTAGTAGGTGACCTGCTCTACCTCCTGAGCTACAGCTACCCCAGTATTTACCCCAGTAGACATAAAAAAAAACATCTGCAGAAATACCTTTGTGGAACAGTAGACATGCTTAGAGTTACATTTACACACTAAAGTCTTGATGGATTTATGCGTAGCTGATGCAACTCAGTACTGTGTAGTATCCAAGTGATGCATTGTATTCCTCTCCCATGCTCAATGTGTGCACTCATCTGATAAAGAAGAGATGCAATTAAAATATCTGGAGAGAGAAGTTACACATATGACCTCTGTGTGAACCAAAAGTCTGCTTGCTTTGGTTGAGGAGTTCCTTTTCGTGGCAGACATCACTGAGAAGCGTTAAGATGAATCACTCACAGTAACTGATTTGAATTTCAATTAGGATAAAGAGGGCAGAGTGTCTAGACATAACAACAGTTGTCTGTCTATATTCAAAGGTAAAAGGTTTCTAATAAATGAATTAACTTGCAGCAGATGTATTAAAAATATTATGAGGCAGAAAAAATAAGTGAGCATTTTAACTAAATCTAAATCTTGCACTCTAGTTTATTTAGCTTTGTTTGTTATTTTATTATAATGTTGATTTCCCAGATTTGCTTTCAGATTATAATGTTGTTGTAAGATATAGGTTCATGTTACCCCTAACCTCCTAGGTTCAATTTAGGTGATACAAATGTGTGCTAAATTGTGCTGTTTTATTCCTTTTCCTAAAGTTATCGAATTTGTAGGGACAGCAGTTATGCATTTTTTGTCATATACAAAGTGTAATATATGATATTCATAAGAATCATGGCTGGAAATTCTTAGATCAGTGTAGGTGCAAGCAGTTAACCTTTGATTTGGAAAGGGCAACAAATCAGAACCGCTGTCTTAAAGTAAGGGCAATTAGGTAATCAAGGATTGTTTTGAACTGTGAATCATGCAAAGCTACTGGTAGAGAGCATAACAGGTTCCTGTCAAATGCTGCAAAACTCATAAATAGTAATAGATATTATATTGCAAACTCTGGGGCCTTTCATCTGTGGAATGATGAAATGCTACCAAACAAATCCGAACACAGTGTTCTCCACAGATTTCCCTATCAGTCAGTGTGCAAACATAAAGCACTGGGGACCACAGCCTAAACCCACCCTAATCCCTTATGCCCAGACAAGACCAAAGACAGATTTCACAGGCTTGTGCCTCACAATAGCCAGACTGGAGGGGACACAGCTCTTTGTGGACCAGATTTGTGTGTGGACATGGGTGCATCATGGGTGTTGAGTGAGTGCAACTAGGTATCACAGAGTTCAAGGTCAAAATGAAAGAGAGAATGGAAAAGTAATTTGCCCCTCATCTAACGCACTCACCCACGCACATACAGATTTCCCCTGTTCCCATTCCAGCTGTCGACAGCCATCCTCTCTCAGATGAAGACTGAGAAGTGAAAGAGCAACCATCACCTCGACAAAGAGGCTTTCACACAAGCTGAACTGAGGAATGTCATCACATGAAGACTGAAAAACAAACAACGGCAGATAAACACTCCTGAAACACACCAGTAATGCCTACAACAATTAGTTATGCATGTAGTTCTGCTATAATGTGCTTTATTTGCATCACAAATGTCCGGCTACAGATTTCGTTTATATCAGGTTGTGTTTAATTACATATATGTACCCTGAATATAAATCCCAGTAATCTATATGTGTAGGTTTAAGAAAAAGACAAAAAAAAAAACAAGTTTGATTTTATACCTGATGATGGTGCTTGAAAGGTTGCATTTACTGAGTGTAGATTACACTACACTGTAAGCAGGAATCTGCTTTCTTTCCACAGTACAAATGTCTAACAGGTGTGCGCACTGCATAACACTTAGTTTGATAGAGCAGTACTTAGCTTTCATAAGTTGGGCACTATCAGTAAAAGTCTTCAGAACGGCTGCTAAATTTTCCAGTTTAAAAACCTTAAAGAAAGTGAATGGTTCTCTTACACACTCAGCTAAAGCAAGGTTTAAAGATGGGATTCAAGTCCAATGGCCTGTTAACATTCTGTTTGGAAAGATTTGACACAACTGTTTTTGTTCACCAGTTTTAAAGCACACATTATTTTTCATGGGTTGAATTCAGATATTCCTAAAAAAAAAGGAGAAAGGTCATTTTATATCTAAAATCCTACTATTTGTCCTTTTCTCTGGACTGAATGTGAAATCTATGACGCCAAGAATGTGTTTTGTTTGTTTGTTTTTTTGCTGAAATCCCAGCATTTATATCAGTTGTAAAGTAGTGAATTCAACACAACATTTCTTTCAATTTGACCTCTGTTCACTTTGGCACAGCTTACCCTCTATGTATCGTAAGGATTAATGAAACCAGTTTTTCGTCTCTGCACCAAAGAAAAGAGGAGTACATTTCTGTAGCTCCTCAAACCGTGTCTTCCTCCTCCTCCTCCTCCCCACTTTCCCCTTGCAGGTGGCCCCGTTCACTACTTTGAGCAAGGCTGCAGGGCTGCGGGAGGAATTCACATGTAAATAGGCCACTAGCTCTCAATAGACTGGGGGGAAGAAAAATGAAACCCGTCATGATAACCTTGCATAATAAGCAGGCTACAAGTACGCATGTACTGCAATCTCCTTTTTAAGTACACAACAGGGTAAATCTCAAAACTCAGCAGAATGAGAGAACCCTCTGGAGGCTGATTTATAGGAAAGTGAAGTGGTGCAGTTTGACACAAACATTACTGTCACAGGCATGCAGCACAAGTATGTGTATTAACTTGTTCCTGCTTTATCTGCAAGCGGTTTCTTTTAGTGCACCAAATGTGTCCATATCCTTATCTCCAAAAAAGCTTTCTTTGTGGAACAGTCTATATTTAAACGCTTGCATTGGAAGGTAAGGAGCATTAACTGTGCACTCCCAAGTTCAAGGTCAAAAAAGATATTTGCGAAATGTGAGCACATGTGCTCACATTTAAGTTCACTTTCAGTTCATACCTAATTTGACCTTATTTCTCTGTGAATCATTTACATTTAATATGAAGTTCATAGGAGTGCAAGTCCTATCCATACCGGCCTCCAGCTTTTCCTATCAATGCAATTTCATGTCTCACCATCTTGCAGCAAGGCCAATTTAAAACAGCTAATTGTGGTAATAAGCAGCATACAACAGCTGGAAAGCCAAATACATGTTTATAGTGTTCCTCTATAAGACTCGTGGGGATGCAGTAGGTGGTGTGCATGGAAAATCATTCTTGAAACCATTAGGTTTAACTTTAGTCATGCTCTCACCCACCCAGCAAACATTTGCTGAAAACACACTGAAAACCTATTTTGAAAAGACAATGACTTTGGAGAACATCTAAATGTTGTACATAGTTTTTGTTGCAAAGTGAAGTATAGAAAAAAGTCGTCTTTTAAAGCTTTCAAACGTTGCCTAAAAAGATCACCCTTTCTGTTAGTTGAACCGTTAAAGAATTATTTTCCATCCATCTACAGTACTTATCTACCTAGGGTCTGAGAACTTATGGGAAATATGTGGGAAATCCACACATTTTGGACACGTACGTACATCATAGTCAAATCAGGCATAACTGCCCTCCCCCCCCCCCTTTCGGTCAATGTTTGGTTAGAGTTAGGCACCAAAACTAGATGGTTAGGTTTGGATTAAAATATAGCCTTTTGCATGGTTAACCACACAACGTAGGAGTTACAACTGGTTGTAAAACATGGACAGAGATATTTTGGTCATTCACCATTTATGAAGTGTCCCACCCAGTTAAAACTTGTTGAAAGTATAACTACCTGATACATACTCAACTTTGGGATTAGGTTAAAAACTGAAATGTTTTTTCTTCATGTCACTGAAAAGACCCTTTATGTCTAAAATGTTTGAAAGTAAAGGCCATCTCTTAATCCTTAACATCTCTTCAAATTCCAGAGACTGCCAGCAGATTTAAAGACAGACCCTTCGGACTGTCAAGTAGCATATGGGCCTCCAGAGACCTGTACAAATAAGCTCATCATGCAACACACAATGAGACAAAACCCCATGAGAAACATAATTTACATATATTATAAATGGCTTAAACATATTTTTATATATTATTTTTTAAACTGCTGCTGGTAGTCTGTGTAGCTAAAATTGATGTTAATGTGTCTTTCTGAGCCAAACATTTAAACATAAAAAGAAAATGTTTTAATCAACACAATTTAGTCAAAGACTTCAAAATCCTTGAGCAACTATGACGTGATTTTTTTTTTCTTTTTACTGTCACCTGTAACAAAAAAATTATAATTTGCTTCATCTTAGGCATATCTTCTTCTCCATACTATAGCCTCATCCTTCAACAGACCTTGTGGCTATTGGTTGTTGTAGTATTTACAATCAACTCCTATGTAAAAATGATGAGGGAGGGAAATATCACAGGAACAAAGCTGACAGTATTAGAAAGGAGGTACAAACCTCTTACAGTTAAAGAGTCTGAGTTTCCACGACAACTTGCATTCCTACGTTGAGGGTGTTTCAAGGGCGTGACTGTGTTTGGCAACACTGAGCATATCATTAAAAGCAAACTTTGACACGAGAATTTACAGTGTGGAGAAATCCTCCTGAAACCAGCAGCTCCTCCCACTTTGCTTCTGTCACTGGTTGTAGAAAAATCTGTTCTCACGTGGAAGAACATTTTGTACCGTGTTCAGCTTCATGCCGCCCAAGCTGGAAAACAACTGCCAAGCTCAATCATGCCTCAGGCAGTTGATATGGTTCCAGTATAAAATAAAAAATTAGTGGGAGGTGTTGTATGGATGAGGTATTGCAGTTTGTTTGCTTTTTTAAAATACATTGTGAGTGTTCTTGTGTCAAACACACCATCTGAGGTTAAATGCTTAATGGATCATACATCAAGAGAACATCTATTCACCACAATTCCCTTTTCAACGAGGACACAGCACTCTCACAAATAGAGGGTCCATTTCTGACCCTACAGGTACTGTCTACGCAAATGTGGCTCTAGGATTAATTATTGAACTTCAAGATAATTCTGTCTACCTTTTTGAAGGTAAAAAAGGGTACATACATTCACTGCACACTTCATTAGGTACATGTGTTCCGCTCCTTGCTAATGCAAATATCTAATTAGCCACTCAGGGCAGCAGCTCAATGGACAACAACCTGCTGAAGATCAAACCAAGCATCAGAATGGCGAAGAAAGGTGATTTAAGTGACTTTAAATGTGGTATAGCTGTTAGTGCCAGATGGGTTCATCTGAGCATTTCAGAAACTGCTGATCTACTGGAAAACTGCTAATCTTTCCTGCACAACCATCTCTCCAGAAAATGTTTGAAAAAGAGCACTACGATAAACGGGTGGATAGATGGATGGATGGATGGATGGCTGGTTTGAAAAAGAAAATAGCCAGTGAGCGGCAGTTCTGTGGGAAAATGCCTTGTTGATGCTAGGGGTCAGAGGAGAATGACCAAACTGCTTTGAATTTACAGGAAGGAAACTAACTCAAATAACCATTAATTACAACCAAGATATGCAGAAGAACATCTCTGAATGCAGAAGACAATGTACCTTAAAGCATGTAAGTGCTGTTTCAATATAAATTAAGGGTACAAAAGTGAGTATGGATCAATACAATGCTATTCAATTTTACAGTCAATTTGAAATTCTATTTATCTTTCAAAGTTGTTTTAACCCTATCACGCATAGTGGTCACTACAATGGACAGCTATTCAAAGGCTGTTTTCTTGTTTTGTGTTAGTGTTGATGGTATACTTGCACATAAAACCACTACATTGGACACTGATGTGACACTCCATACACATCAGTTGTCCACCTAAGCGGACATGTAAAAAACTCTTTGAAAAGTAAATGTTTGAAAAAATGAAGTTCAAACATTTTTTTTCCATGCCTAAAGATGAATAAAAATACTTATGAAAAAAATCCTGATTGAGGTTGTCATAATTCATGCATGAAAGGGTTAATATCAAACAAGTGTGCAAAACTGACTAAAATAAACATCAGTGTTCAACCTTGATTCAGTTAAATTTAGGTTGACAGTCCAATGTTGATTTAACATAGTTTCAATGACTGTTTGCGATCGGGGAGATAGACTACAACAGCAGAAGACCACACAAGAACAGGAAACTGCGTTTGCACAGTTTGCACAGGCTAAATAACATTGGACAACAGAGGGCTGAAAAATATTTGCCTGGTCAGACGACATTCAAACGACAGGGTCAGAGTATAGTGTAAACAGCATAAAAGCATTGATCCATCCAGTCTTGTATCAACTCTTTGGACTGCTGGGGGTGGTATAATAATTTGGGCCATGTTTTGTGGCACATTTTGAGCCTCTTAGTGTCTGTTAAGTATTGTTGAAACAATACCGCCTGCCTGAGTGTTGCTGACCATGTCTATCGCTTTATGACCACAGTGTACCAATCTTCTGATGGCTGCTATCAGCAGGATAACAAGTCATATCACAAAGTTCAAATAATCTCAATCTGTTTTCATTTAATAAGTACTGCCTGTGTAGAATGCCATTCACAAGACATTATACTGATAAAGGTACAGTCAGATACTTTTTTGCTGAGTGTACAGGAATAAGAACAGATAAAGAACAGGACAGAGTGGGCTCATTGGAAATACACTAAAAGTATTTAAAATGAACTATTGGTCCATCCAAAAAGTAATTAAAAAAATTATGCTTCTATAACCACCATATTTATCCTTACCAGAGTCAACATGTGCTTATAGACATTTAAACTGTGTCCCAAAAACTGATACGCAACTTGGTGTAGAACCAGTAATTATTAGAATTCTCTGGTGAGTGCTTCAGTAGAAATGACCTGAGGAACAAAACAAGACAAAACAAGATAGGACACATAAAATTGACTTGCACACACACAGAAAGCGGACGTGGCTTGCTTGCAGAGAGAGGGAAGTGGAATCAGGAAAAGTGTGAAAATGTCTTTGCCCCTTTGAGTTTCCTTCCTTGGCAAACAAGAGGCACCTGGGCTTCTAAATACAAAAACACGCTTCATCATTTGACAAAAATGAGTCATTCTGGCAACCTGACAGCAATGTAACTACAACACTGTGTACCATTGTTGCATTTATTTCTCCTCGCTGTCTTCCCATTAGTTCCTGCTCCCCTCTGCCTTTAAATATATGCTAAAGCCATAACAGCTCCTGAAAGTGTTTAAACAAAGTATTCCTTCATTTACTTCCTGCTGTTGCCTTTCAGTCATACAAATGTGTAAAATCCCACACTAAGGACATAAGCTTATCCTTCTATATGTGACAGGCCCCCTGGGAAACGGCACCAAAATCCCACATTGAGGTTATAATTATGACGTTTAATTAGAACAGATATTTATGTGGTGAGGAAATTTGGTGATTTAGTCAGAGCGGAGTGCAAACTACCAATCTGCATCACACAGCTATTTTAGAAAGCCAGCTGCTTCTACACTGGCCTGCTGGGCTTACAGTCATTAATTGTTTCAAAGGAATGAGAGAACAAATGGCGTTAATGCAGTGGACAACATATCCTCGCCAGCTCAGTCCAAAAATACTCAGTAATGCCCCTGGCTTCACAGTCTCCTTCCCCAGCCTGTTGTACTAGGTCAGGCCTCCAGACTGCCCTGACAACATTTTCAAGCTCTGAGGACAACATGTCTGAGCAGTAACGCATCAGTGCACTCCTTATCCCACTGCACTGAAGTAGGCAAAAGCAAACACACATTCAAGCTTCTTTTTTTCCACTAAAGAGATTTGGTTTGTGTTTTGGATGACAATTTGGGGGCAAGATGTTAATGCTATTTTACTGCCAGTTTTACAGGTTTGACTTCTGTATGTTGTTAGCTCATTAGAAAACACTGAAACTGGCATATCTGTAGGGAAATACAGGCTATGATAAGACATGTCTGAGTTCCCGGGACACAATCTTATAAATGGAACTTCAACCTTTGGGTGTGTTCCTGTTCCACACAATTAGTGTGCAGGCTGTGTAAAATGAAACCCAAGAAGAACGTGACAATTAGAGGTCAGGTTGACTGAGCATGCATTTTGGCTTTTTGGAAACACTCCTTATCACATGCACACACTAGACTTGCAACATCAGCTAGTCAGCAGCTCTTGAATGCTTTAATGCCTTGTTGGGAGATTTGTTTAACAAACTGCTAATAATCTTTTTCTGGAGACTCCAGCCAGCTCCTTAAAGCTTAGTGTTGCTATTATTTCAATGAATGAGCCTTTATGTGGCTGCTGTTTAAATATTAACTCCTAAATAATAGCCACTATATCGCAGTCAATATTGCTCTACATGTTTTATTCAATAAAACATATTGTATAACCAGTCTAAAGACAATGAGGCCAATGTGGACCAACTACTGTTCAGTAGCATTTGCTGTACATGTTTCTGTAAAATCTGACATAAATTTATCTTTTTAAAAACTCCATATGAAGTGATAACCTAAAGTGCTTTGAAAAAAAAAGAGCGATATAAGACAGCAAGCACACGCATAACAATAATAATAATAATAATAATAATAATAACACAATAAAAACATAATACTTTTCTTTCACAAAGTCCAGTGTAAAAAAAACAAAACAAAATCAAAACAACAAAACAAGTCAGAACAACACATGAAATAGTAAAATAAATCATTGTTCAGCCGTTCACCAAACAACCCTTCATCTAGTCCAAGTCTTCTCTTAAATTATTTTTGGTTATATTGTTTGGAACAAACATCCTTAAAACAACTTCTATCGCCCTTCCAGACCCCAAACCCTCAATACTTTGCAATCCATATAAACTCTCTATAACATATCCACACATACCTGAAACTTTCTCATCTTCATACTGCATTCCTTTATGTGCATTTCTTGATCAAGAGCATAAACATAAGACCATAAACATAGACCGGGAATCCTAAAGCTCAGTTTTGACTGATAAAACTCAGCATACCGAATTTGAACCTGAAGCTTAACAGGACAAATTCCTTTTTTTAGGTTTCCTTCATACGAAACAACAGGAACGTCTGTCTCATGAAAAGTTTATCTCTTTTTTCTTTGCTGCCGAAGCGTTTTTCTCCTTTTCAGTATCATCTCATGGAGTTTGTCCAGGCCATCCCTGAGTCCTTCTCCTATGATGGCACAGGCTGGCTGCAGATGCCAGGGTGTGGCAGGGCCCAGTTCTTTCAAAGCCAGCAGTTTCTCAATTTCAGCCAATCCTAGAGAGTGCCTCAAGTCCTGTTTGTTGGCGACCACAAGCAGGGGAACTCCCTGGTTCTCAGAGCTCTTGGCGATTTTATGGAGCTCTGTTTTGGCCTCCTCCATGCGCTCTGCATCCACAGAGTCCACCACGAATATGATGCCATCTGTGCATCTCGTGTATGACTTCCACAGGGGGCGCAGCTTCTCCTGACCACCCACGTCCCAGAAGTGGAAAGTCACAGTCTTTTGGCCTCCCAGTGGCACTCTGACTTTCTCTGCATTGAAACCTTTGGTGGGAACAGTGTTCACAAACTCATTGAATTGCAGTCTATACAAGACAGTGGTCTTTCCAGCAGAGTCTAGTCCAAGAATGGCAATGTGGAAAGACTGGAAGAACGGGATGTTTGCGAGGCAGCTAGGTTGTTCCGAAAATCCATTCCCCATCTTTTCTCATGGGGAAAGGCAGGTGAATTTGGAAGGATAGAGCCAACTGAATCCAACAGATGTCCAAAGAACTGCTTAGATTACAAAATGATGGCACCAAGTACCTGAAAGCACATGGATGGAACAAAGATTACATCAAATTTCCCAGGATTCTCAGGTTCAAAGACATTACTGTTACATTGTTAAATTACTGACTGAGCTATAATCTAGTCACTCAGTAATAAACAAGAGTCAAAAAGTCAACAAACTGAATGGTGTAAGTTACATAACAAATTCTATTTATTGGTTAATTTAAGTCACCTATTACTGATCATATCAAACCAAGTCAGCCTGTTTCAGCAGAACTCCTACATGTACTGAACTAGGCGGGGCAGGGGACAAAGATAGGATTTTATTATAGCAAATTCACATGGGGGTAATATATGGTGAACTTTGGTTCATGAGTTCCTCAGACACAGAGGTACAAAAAAATAAATACATTTAAAGTTAAAAAATAAAAATCAAGCAATAAAATCCAACACATCTTTAACCTGGAATGCACCCAAGTCAGAAGAAGAATACTTTTCCCAAGTGGGACCACTAACTGAAAAAGAAAAGAAAGAAAAAACAAACAAACAAAAACAAAAAAACACAATGGCTCAAATGTCCTTAATGGGATAGTTTTCCTGCTCAGGAGGCAAATATTACAGAAAAAACCCACACAAACTGTCTAACCTTAGCTGAGCTTAACTTAAAGCTCATCATTACTTTTTTAGCCAGCAGGTTAAGCGCTGGTATACCTGTTTCCAGTTTCAGAATACGGGACATAGCTGAACATAATGACTTCTAGCAAACAAAACTGGAAAATATTTTCTCAAGGCTAAAACAAAGATAAAAGCTAACGCACTACACTTGTGTATTTGTCAGTTGGACTGACTCCAGCTGATGTCAATGCTGCTCAGTACTTACTGAATGTGCAAAGGTCAGCTAGTGCTTTCAGTTCAGCTGTCCCCAAGTGGCCAAAAAGACCCACAAATGACAAATGGAAACAAAAAAAAACAAGCAAAATGCAAACCTTGAATATGAGAATATAAGAGACTATATCATTTGCTTTACATAGTGAGAACGCTACCAAGCTATTAGTATTCAAGCCATCAAAAACATTCACAGTCAGCATTAAAAAGACTATATTTCATTATTTCTTTTTATTATGGTGACACTGAAACTGTGACCATGTTTAGTCATGGTCTACTAATTTATTTTAACATTAAATGCTTTCTTAAATAATAAATATGCAAATCAACTTTTTGTTTCACCCTCAATATCCATAAGTGCCTACACACTGAATGACAATGTAGCTTTTAAGATGTATAGATAGGTTTGTAGTTATTATTAGGTTCATTTACGGTGTATCAGAGTCAAAGCATTATTATGTAAAGTGAATTAAAGATGATAACTTTTAATTACTACACTGCATACTGGCTGAAATCCCTCAAAATGGAGCTCAAAGGGGTACTTAAGTTCAAATTACTCCAACTCCTTTGGGTTTCATTACACGGTATTTATGTATTATACTATATCCCTAATTGTATTCTAATACTTCCTCTTTATCACGATATGATTCTCCACTAATTTTGCAGAGGTAAGGTCTTCAAATCGAAGGAAAAGAAAATCCGTTTTTTTTTCTAGTAAAAAAAAAAATAAAATAAAAATGTGTTACCTACCCTTCATATGACGATAAGATAATACAGCTAATCTCTCTGGACAGAAACGCGGTCCTCTTCTGCATCTACAGCGTCTGAAATTGAGCTCACGGTATATTTTCCTCTCTTATTTCCGCAAAGACAGCAGCAAAGCCTTCGCCAGAAACTGACACACCATGCCCGTCTGTCCTCAGTGTCCCGTATGGATCTACCGCTGATGACACTGCCGCTGTGTGTGCGCCCAGCCTGGAACAACGCCCATACTGACACTGCGGGACCGCGCAATTGGCCGGTGCCCTCATTCCTCTGTCAGCCGATTGGCTAAAACAGCTGTCAATCACGTTTCTGCCCGGGAACGCAGATCACCTGTTGCTCTGACTGCCCGTCGCACCATTTTACTCCGGACGTCAGTATTCTTTGATTCTTGATCCGCACTAAGACGTACTAATTATGCGTCAAGTCAAATTTTCTATTCAAAAAAAACCACCGGGGAGGCGGATTTAAATCAGCTCTTTGAATAAGAAACAAGGCAGCATTTCATTAAGCTGCGGGTTACGGTTCAAACTTTAAAAATACTCCACAGAAAATGCATACCTCTGGTTATTACATTTATAAATCTATTCTGTGAAGCAAATGCAGTTCGCGAAGAGCTCAAAATACGTTTCTAAGCTCTGTCAAGCGTACAACCCTAGACATTTATAATAATTATTGTTTCCGGTATTTTAGCCTTTATAAACAATTAATATTAACGGAATTTGATGAATGATGGCCCGACATAACACAGGTTAGTAACGATTGTAAATAAAATTTGACAGTTACCTTTGATTCAGCTAATGCAGGCAGTGTACTTTCCCTTTCTGACCGTGCCAGATCAATGTGTGTGTGTGTGTGTGTGTGTGCAGAAACTGCACCGCCCCCTTCGGCCGCGTGTTTTTGTTTGAAATGATTGGTCAGAGGGCAGGAAAAGCGCCGCTCTCAGTGCAGGCCATCGCGCAGAAAGGATAACAAACAGTATTTGGCCCTGAGCCACTGCCTTGCATAAGCAGTCTCTGTCTGTGCTGGACTATTTTAGCGCCTTTGATTTGTTTATTTTCACACAAACCCACAAAGACAGAATAATAGAATACACAGCCTAACACTGGACATAGAATCCGGTAGCATCATATGGTATGTGTCCATATAAATAGCTACAATATGCAGCACACCCTCCCAAAAATGGCAAAAAATTAAAGCACAACTGCTGGAAGAGGGAAGTATTGATGGGGAATTTGCTTTCAATGAATTATATTTATAAAAAGGCAGCAAATGTGCTGTCATAGTATGTTATATAGTACTTTAGTCCTGTTACTGAACACAAAGCACTTTCACACCACAGGCCACATTCACTCATTCATGCAGAGAATCGTGCAGTCATTTATTATATTCCTTTCACCTTTTTACCAACATTGGGTGTAAGTATCTTGCCAAAGGACACTTTTGCATGTGGACTGCAGGATTTAGGGATCAAACTACTGACCTTGGATTTACTAGGCAACTTACCCAGCCAGTTTAGAGCCATTTTTCTGTGTTGATCTTAATCACATGCATGCTGAATAGCAAAAATTAATTCAGGGACTAACCTTTTTTTTAAAATTCAAAATTAGATAGTTTGGACATGTGTAAAGGAAGGATAGCGGATGTATCAGACAAAGTAATGGGAAACACGGAGCTTCCAGGCAGGATAAAAAGAAGACGATCTCAGATGATGTTTAGGGATGTTGTGAAGAAGGACATGCAGGGCGTTAGTGTGACAGAAGAAGATGCTAGGCACTGATTGAGATGGAGGCAGATCATTTACCTCTAAAGGGAGGAGCCGAAAGAAGAAGCATATTTTGGTCATCAATCTAGTCATCTATGTGGTAATTCTTTTTTTCCAAAATGAAATGAGCATCATTTACAATTTTAGGCGTCAAAATAATCTCTTTTACAAGCAGGCATAAATACTTAGGAGTAGTATTAGTATTATTATTTAGTGTTCACAAAAATTTGTCAAGAGAGGAGCTGAATTTTTAATGTTTTTAAATTGTATTGCAAGTATTTTTTGTAATTGTTTTTTATTGTAACTTCTCAATGCAAGGTGGTCAAAGCTTACAGTGCAAAGAAACCTTACTAGAAACAAAAAAGCTACACGCAACTAATGCAACATAAAAGTTAAACTAGGTTAAAGCAACTAGCAAGAAAGAAGCCAGATCATCAGATCAGATAAAGGGGAAGGCAGAGCTATAAATATTCAGTAGACTGATTGCATAATGAGATACCTGGAGCAGGAGACAGGTGAAACAACTGACAAGGTGAGAGTAATTATGCTAATTATGCACAGGTGAAGACAATCAGGGCATGGCAGACAATCACAAAGGAGGGAAAACAAGACTGCAAAGCTACACAACAGAAAGCTAAAGTAAAACAGGCACTGAGACTTGAGAAACCACTTGAAACGAGAAAAGACAAGATAATACAGGAGCACAAACACATTAACACCGAAACTAGACAGAACCAGTGGGGAGGCTAGAATAATAAAATCAAGGTATGAACCAAATGACCAATTGAAACTCTTCACTGCGCTTAAAATTCTGAGAGCCTCTTAAAACTTTGGATTTATTCAAGGAGGGTCTAATGTAGGCCCTAAAAACATTACCGAAAACATTGAAATGCTTATTGATGGATTTTATACATGGTAAATTTTCGTTCCACTTTTATTATTCCATTATTTGCTTTTTAACCACAGTGCTCAGAAACATAATGGCAAATTTAGTGCAACCGAAGGACAATGCTCGGGATGCACACAGTCAATGTTCCCTCTAAGCTGCGCGCGTGCGCAATTGCGCACCGCTGGCACGGTCTCTGCGCACAGAAAATCTGCACACAAAAAAAATCTAACCTGAACTGAAATGAAAATTAAAACTTTAACAATACTGTTTTGCAGTGTTAGTCAGTAAGTGACTGGCTGCTCCTGTATGGGATTAGAACGATGTCACCTTATCCCATAGTCCAGCCAATCATGCGATTCACATTAGTATATATGCAGCTAATCAAAGTCGTTGACAGGCTATGACAGCATCCTTATGTGCCGACACCGGTGTTTTAGCTAGCAAAACGGCGTGGCTGATGTGGAGTGAACCATTGGAGATGTGAGCAGGACAGACGGAACAATTCACGGAAAATGTGTGGACTTTATACCAGTTTTTAAATTGTGTTGATAGGCCACGTAAAACCGGAATTATGATCAAAATATATGCAATGTTTGGTTTTCTTCCTGAATACTATCGTTGTTTATATTTACTGCGGGAAGAAACGGTAAAAACGGAGTTTTATAAGGAAAATGCACGAAAGCGCTCTCCCCCGTGAGCAAAACCACCCCCACAAAAAACCCACCCTTCCTTATTGGTCGAAAAAAGTACCATGTCGACCAATCAAAAAATGATATGGCAAATGGCATTTTGTTGTTTAGGAAAGGGGAAGTTTTAGGAGTGACTGCGGTGTTTTGAGATGTGAGAAATTTGCGACATTTAGCGCAAATCTTGTGTAGTTAGTGTGTAGTGTAGTCAATAGTTTTGTTGTGTGTGTCAGAACAATGAGGCGGCTGCTGAATGTTACAGGTGTTACAGGAGTGATACATCTCCTGTTGTCAGGCCTGCAGGTATCAGGCTGTTGTTCTCCTTTATCTCATAGTGGACAGAAATTATTTTTTGGAGTGGCACAAATAATTTGTGTGGCATCAAATCTGATGCAGAACAGCTGATTGTTCTGTAAATAGTTTGAAATGTTTATTTTAAAAAACACCTTGGCTGCATTTTTAGGTAAACATCTGCAAAAAACTTTCACTCAGTTACCTTTTTAAAGAAGTAACTATATAATTAATTGCCAACATTGGTCATTATATACTGTATTTTGCAGACAGAGTTACAGGACTCTCTCCCAGACCACAGACTCGTACTCATAATACAAGTCAGAGCTTTATAGAAAAAAAGAAAAAAAGAAAGTTGTGTTTTCAAAATTAGAGTTCAAGTTATTTTTACTTCCAATAGTGTTAACATACTACACAGGTCATGAACAAGATTTTTTTTTAATTTTCATTGTAAGTGGGCTAAAGCAGTTAATTAAAAGTAGTCTAACATAAATGTAAATGTTGTAATTTGATTATTTTAATAAACCATGTAACTTGGATGGATTCAATGCTGGCGTGACCACAGTGCACACGTCTAATGTTGCTCACAGTGGTCCAAGGGATCGCTCAGGGAGTTTGTGTGTTCGCTCAGACACATGAAAAATTAGAGGGAACATTGCGCAGAGTACACGGCAAGTTTAGGGTAAACTTCACTTGTTGTGCAATTTAATGTTATTGGCTATATTTGAATTTGATTATATTTGCTAGCCAACTTACACTACCTGGCTCACATGAGCTGATTTTTCAGAAAAGTAAACACAAGAGAGAATTTCTTTCTATTTCCATTCTATAATCTACATTAGAAACCAATCATCCTACATTCTTATTTTATCGACTTAAATCTACCAAATTGTTAATATAGAGCACAATTTGCAGCGATTTTATTTAACTGGAGAAAATATTTAACATGGAAAGCATCAATAAAAAATGTCTTCATGGCCGCACATCTATGAGCCATACAACAATACAAGTAAGACCATCAATCTGGACAACCAACTCTAACTATATCTATCTGTATCTATCCAACTGTATCTATCTTTAGTTAATAAACTATAGAGAGCTTTCTGAACTTTTCAAGTGATATTTCTAATTAAATGTTAACATCCACTATTTGTAATACAGAGTTTACAAATTTAAAGTTACAGAATGTTCTAACTTTGTTTCTTATAAAAATTATTATTTTACTTTTATTGCGGTTTGCACACAGTCTCCAGTCAACACAATCTTTCTACTAAATAAGCCTTCTGAAGTTCTTTTTTATTTATTTATTTTTTTCATTCTGACAATTCTACAGTATCATCTGTGTACAGAAGCACAAAGTCTTAGATAGACCTCAACATTGTCATCACTCATTTCCATTCTAAATTTCTCAGCCAGAAATGATAGCCCGTTATCTCTACCACAAGTATACTCAAAATCATTTAGAAATTTTTACAGAGCAGAGTTGATAAATTTTCAACCTGTCAAACCTGTATCTTGAAGTCACAACAACACAGATTTCGGACCATCACACACAACTTAGTATTTTGGTTTAAATTATACACAACTGTAAAAATTCTCCCATTTATATCTGCGATATTTAACTTTCTCTATAACAGACTACTTTCAACTAATTCAGCAGCTTTTTCATAATCAAATAATCAAAACATTGTATAATTGTTTCCTATAGTGCAGATATAATTCACATTATGTGAAACCATTATATGATCAATTGAGGAACCTGCACTAAAACCAGCTTGCTTGTCTCCCAGAAAACCCACTGCAGTTAAATAAGTAGTCATTAATTACTGAAGTAACACATTTTCCAATACACCTAAGTAGTAATACTATAATTATCTGTACAGGCCTTAACACCTTTACCCTTTATTTCCCTATAGTCCAACTTATTGGTGTTGAGGAATTATATCAACTTAAATAATTTGGTAACGAATGAAATAATACTCTTCAGGACTAGCATCATTCCTTATTCCCCATTATTTTTGATTTTTTTTTCTCCTTACTTATTTATCCAAAATACATCAACATAGTTCCATAATCAATAGTACTGCTATCGTTACATGTTTTCTTTCCAGTACCCAGATCTTTCCCAAATCTGCCATTAACTATATGTAAATCAAGTGTTTGGCAAAATTCAATAAGCATTTTACCATTGTTATCTTAATAAAGTCGCCTAATGATTTCAACTTTCATTTGGAATTACTTGAACTGCATTCAAATGAGGAAAATCCTAACCTATTAATTATAGCAGTATCCAACTCCAACATCATCTATGAAGCCCGTCCTTGCATTAAAGTCCCAAGTAAAATACAGTTATCACAGTAGAGCAACCCTTGAAGGGGAATGTCCACAGCACCTACTATAAACTCCAAACCTATTACTTGAACATCAATCAACATCTATAGAACATTAGATGAACTTTTAACAGATTTGCACCATTTTGATATCCCTTTTTTGACCAACATTGCTAATTCATGTTCCCCTCAAAGGGTACATTCTTCATTACAATAAATAAACAATCAGTTTTAATTTTACTTAAACAAAATCAAACTCTTCAGTATAGTCTTGCAAATTGCTACAATTCAGCTTCTTAGAAACTTCAGATATTTAAACCTAAGAATTTAAATGATCTCATTTGGTAAGACTGAACATCATCACTACTGGTGTACTGTAGCCCCTTCAGGCCGCAATCTTGCTCTTGATACTCCATCATGCTTGCGGTCTACTTGTGGCCTGCAAGTCATATTTTAGACTATCCAACCCTCTCACCACTGTGAGTTACTTGGTGAATATACTTTGTCTCTGACTGTTTGTCAATCACTATATCAAGTATGATTAAACTAATATGGAGTAAAGTCAGATTCTCACGCTTTCTTTTCCTCAGTGCTCTCTTACACAGCGAGTCAAGGAGGCACCGTAGCCATAACAATGCTTCTGGAATCGAGTTGAAAAAGTCAGGCAACAAAATTATTTCATTACTCAAACTACATTATCATTAATAATATTGATTAGGTTTGCTCTTGACTATGCTTTGATTAGAATTAAGCACAATTAACTATTAGCAAAATCATATACTGTTTTGTCACTCTGTTTGAAAATGTGGATAACAAAAAAACATCCTGGGGATGTTGAATGAGCTTCATAGTTGCTGTATAGGGCCTTGGCCATTTTACCGTGACCTGACATTTTCAGACCACACTCTGTAAACCCTCGTTGTGTGGGAAATTCAAAGTAGATCAGCATTTTCTGAAATGCTTAGCCCAGCCTGCAGTTGCTGCCACGTGAGTAGCTTTTTTTGTGAAGAGCAGCTAAATAGATGTACCTAATAAAGTGACTAAGTGTTTATTTATGATTCCTTGTTTTCTGAGTGTTGTTTATCATATGCACTTGTGAATTACAATTGACATTGTGCAGATAAATTTTTCCCTCCGTGCACTGCTTAATGGGACAAATGAGAGAACATTTTAGGGATTTATCATTACACTTAAGATCCTGTAACTGGGTACAGACAATGTGGTCAGGAAACCCGGGACCATGACATGCAACTGAAGTTACACTGTGTTTACTTTCCTAAAATAAATATCTGCATAAATACTTTGAGTACAGCCTTTTTTTCCAGATGTTTGGTTCTGTAACATTGTTTGGTACTTGAAAGAATATCAAGGGCTTAAACACCTTTGCTCTTGTGGTTTAATGCAGTGAGTGATATCCTTTTCATTTTATATTTAGTCTGAGTTATGCAAAGTCACAGATGATGCATTAGATGCACATGTACAGCTATTTCAGATATGCTTAGAACATGTGCCGGCTTCACGTGTTTATAATTCTTCATATAGCGAATGAACAGCTGCCTCTGTACCAGTGGGCATCGTGAGATCACAGTACATGCATGCCTTCTGTTAAAAACTAGATGATGTGTGAATATTTTAGACTGTTTTCTTGAAGTTAATATTTGGTTTGAGGGTGGGGTCTTCTCTTAATTAGGAAAGTAGTCCTTTTAGGATGTTTAAAAAGATAAAAAAGATTATAAGAGTTCTTATACTTGCACTGTCAGTTATTCTAAATGCAGTACAGTAAAGGGTGATGACTTGGCTGTAGCACAACAGCTGAGACATCTACACTGAGGCATATTGGGCATAAAAGGTAAAGTTGAGGACTATGCCATGCAACAGGTTGTACATTTGCATTATCATGGTGTACACCTTGGAAAGGTTTTACTTGGAGGGCTCTTAAAATCTGGTAATGGGTTATTGTAAAGGGCAAGGAATTCACTCACACAGACCTCAAAAGGTTCACTTTGCAGGACATGGAAGGATGTATCCAGCCTGACTAGTATCAGCAGATCAGTGATGGTATAATGGTGTGGGGGATATTTTCTTCAGTTTGACAAGTAATGCTTTACCCAGTCAAAGATCAAACTTGACTGTTTGCTTATGGTTAGAGTTAAGGAAAACGATGATTTAGAAATGTACATTACTCAATTAAATTGGCTTAAAATATGAAAAATGTTTACAAAGTTTAAATAAGTGCTTGTTTTGTGTGGCACACAAGTCTGGATTATAAATGATTTACAAATATTTTTCCTTACAAACAAGAGTTATTTTTTAAATCCCTGTATTAATTTAAATATTAATTTATATATTTTTATATGCCAGTTCAGTTCAGAAAAGATGAATTTAGGACTTAAACAGTCTCCTCATGAATGATAGGATTTAACTCTTTAAACTGACATGTTTAAACACACTGATTTTTAAAGAGAAATGCAGCCCAACTACAAACTCCTTAACACGTTGGCATAAATGCAAACTGGAGGGTGCATTTCAAAGATGTGGTTGTGGTAGAGCCAAAAAAACAAATAAATGAATCAGTTATTCTCAATAGTTGGGTATGAGAGATTTGGATGTTGGCCTCAGTGCCTTTTGTGTATCCCATGTAGTACTTTAAGTTTCTACTAATTCAGAACGATAGTCTGAGATGTTTATGATGTAGTGCTGCCATCTGCTGGTACTTGGTGGCATCAGGATGACGCTTTGTAGTGCAGTGCATTTATCAAGGTCTGGTCTGGGGGAGAAAAAAAACTGTCCTCAAGAAACTAACTGGGTGCACATCAATATCTACACTGTAAGTTGGTAATGATATGCTTAAATACCCATATGGCTGAGTCAGTTTAAAATCGGTTTAAAAACCAAACTCCTGAATTTGTTGTGTACCTGGTATTATAAAGGATTTTCATTGATTATATAGGAATGTCAGCGAGCCAAATGCCCCATGCCACTTGTACTGTCTTCATGGGGTATTATAGGTTGCCTTTTAATGCTTTGGCTTCGATGATGCAGTAATTTCCCTACTTCATGTATGAGGGTTTGTTTGGGTTTTTTTTTTAACTTTATAAGCAGCTAGTTCAGGGGTTATGAATCTGTAGCTCTTTTGAGCCTCTGGATGTATGCAAAAGTTATATTAATTATCATTGCTGCAAGTGACTCTTTAAATTCTTCAGTTGTCAATTTTACTGAATTGCAAACCGTTCAAAATCAACTTTTTGTCTCATTGGTCCACAGCAAGGTTAAAGTGCATAATCAAAGAGGCATTTAGTTATTACTAGCTATAAATAAAATGTTTAACAGTGTGTTGTATATTGAAAAAAATCTTTTGGGTTGTTCCTGAATATGCTAGTAGAGCCCTTTGCATGAGTATTATTTCTAAATGGAGTGTACAAATTGTGGCAAAAGTAAAGAAAGTGTGTGTAGGTTCTCAGTCATCCAGGTCATAGTGGTCTAAGGAGGTTAGAAAAAAAGAAAACAACTGAACCTCTGTAAGTTAAAGAAGTTCTAACCTAATCCTAAACAGTTGATGCAAAACTTTGCATTAAAGCACATAAAAACTAAAGCTGAAAGTCACCACTCACACTGATTGATTACACCATGGCGCTGTTCAGAGGCTAACAGAAAAACTATTTCCAAGAAATTTATAGACCTTACTTAACATATTTTAATTCTTTAAATTTTAATCTCCTCAGCATCAGGACCAAAGCTATGCTGTAATGGAGTTATTTGATATTACAATCTTGAATTGTTGTTGACTTTGAGTGCAAGACTTTCCAGGGAAGTTTTGGGCAAAACTAAACAGGTTCTATATTACAGAGAGCTTAAGTAAGGACTGAACTTTGTTATTTTGTTATGTTTTTTAGGCTGGATGGAAAATCTGTTGTTTCTTTGCACCATTGGCGATACCTCATCCAGTATCTCCCGTCACTCACCAGCATTGTCTGTATAAGGGGACGACAGCCTTACACAAGTAAATATTTAGACTACTTGTCTGATTTCCCCAACCCGCAGGGTTTTGGAATATGAAATGCTGTCTGGGAAGAACCAGTGCTACAGGAGTGCCAGATTGAGCCTCTATCAGAGCGGCTGACTCAGCTGAGCATGTGCAACATCGAGATCCCAAACACTGCAGAGTTCATCAACACCGTGTCACACTTGGTCAACCTCCAGTACTTGCTGTTCCACCAGCTTGACTGTGAGGGGCTGGGGATGTTGAAGCTGGTGCCCTGTGACGTCTTCCACAACCTGCTGTGGAAGCTGAAGAAACTCAAACACTTATCCTGGGGGATGAAGGGGGGGCCACTAGTAGTACAGTTGCCTAATGATTACTTCTATCCCTTGGACCCAGAAAAACCAGGTAAGCCTGATCTCTGTTAGCTCATGCAGCAGAACACTTCTGGGATGCCTCCTGATCCAATTTATCATATAAAGGCATTGTGTTCTGTGTACTGGTTCTGATGCAGGCTTATAGTCACCTTTTACACTTGAAAAGCTACTCACAAGAAAACACCATTAATTTGTAGAGGTTTATGTTCCTGCGTGCACTCTGGCTCTCGACACAAAGAAATCAAAGGTTTACTTACTACCAAAGCTTTGTTGTTGGACAGTCTCATCAGGAACCGTCACACAGTCTTAGTGAGTCACGTCTTTTTCTTTGGTTCTATAGGAGCATATGATGGCCCAGCACTGACTGCTCTGGAGCTGGTGAATTACCCAGAATCCGTACTGTCTGAGAATGTGCTGAGGGGCCTGACCTCGCTCAAGTCCCTGTTTGTTCGCTATGAGAGCCTGAGAGAGAGCATCCAATGTCATCTGCAGTCCTGGCTGAATCGTATGCAACAGCTGAAATCACTCACAATCATTGGTGAGTCACATTGTTCTTGTTTTTTAATTTTGTCTACACACTTGACCTGTTATACAAAATGAGTCATGTACATCAGCAACGGCTCTAACAAATCTAACATAAATTCTAGATTGTTTTTTGGGGTTTTTTTGTTTGTTTGTTTTGTTTTTCTTGCTTCATTGAAAGCATACTTATGTTATCCTGTTATCACTTGGATCTGCATGTTACCCTTGAATATTTATTGGTTTATGTTATTTATTTATTCATCCATCCATCTTCTTCCACTTGTCTGGGGCCGGGTCTCAGGGGCAGCAGCCTAAGCAGAGCAGTCCAGACCTCCCTCTTCCCAGCCACCTCCTCCAGCTTGTCTGGGGGAACACCAAGGCATTCCCAGGCCAGCCAAGAGATATAACCTCTCCAGCGTGTCCTGGGTCTGCCCCGGGGCTTCCTCCCAGTGGTACATGCCGGGAACACCTCACCCATCAGGCACCCAGGGAGCATCCTTATCAGATGCCCAAACCACCTCAATTGGCTCCTTTCGATGTGAAGGAGCAACGGCTCTACTCTGAGTCCCTCCCGGATGGCTGAACTCCTCACCCTATCCCTATCTCTAAGGTAGAGGCCAGCCACCCTTCGGAGGAAACCCATTTCTGCCACTTGTATCTGTGATCTCATTCTTTCAGTCACCACCCACAGCTCGTGACCATAGGTGAGGGTAGATTGACCAGTAAATCGCTTGTACACTCAGCTCTCTCTTCACCATGATGGACCGGTTCAGCTACTGCATCACTGCAGCTGCAGCACCAATCCATCTGTCAATCTCCCGCTCCCTTCTCCCATCACTCATGAACAAGACCCAAAGGTACTTGAACTCCTCCACTTGGGAGAGGAACTCGTCCCTGACCTGGAGTGAGCACTCCACCCTTTTCCGGCTAAGGACCATGGCCTCAGATTTGGAGGTGCTAATTCTCTTTCCCACCGCTTCACACTCGGCTGCAAACCGTTCCATTGCGAGCTGGAGGCCATCACCTGATGAAGCCAACAGAACCACATCATCTGAGCTCTATACACAGTGCAGGTAGAGCACCGCTTTCCCCTCCTGAGTCGCCTGACGGTTTGCCAGAATCTCTTTGAGACAGTCCGAAAGTCTTTTTCCATGGCCTCTCCCAGCACACCCTCACTAAACGTTTTGCTTCAGCCACTACCAACAAGTTAAAAAAAAAAAAAAAAACCACTACATCGGCATTAAAGTTGGTTAGTGACCAAATTGTTGAACTGTATGTGGTGCAATATCCTGGTGTTAATTCAGAATGGTTTTCTCCAAATATGTTCCACATTATGATTTTCAGCTTGTGAGTTGCAATGTGAGCTGCATTTATTGTCATGTACATGGATTTTAACCCTTTTTTGGTTAACTATTTTATTGTAATGCTATACAAGCAAAACTGTCTTATATACGAATGATAAACCCTTCATGTATTACCCCATTTTCTAAGGGTCACAATTACACTTTTTAAGCTTAGTGTTTGTTTTTATTATTTTGTGTGTGTTTGGTTTTTTGGGTTTTGTTTTTGTTTTTTCTTTCATTGACTCAATAAATCTGACTTTGGACATTAATTTATTTTTGGTCTTTGTAGTTATTGGCCTACTGGGTGAAAACCCTCTTCTTCTTTTTAAAAAAAAATTATATTTAAAGATTTTATCTATACACTATGATCATGACACCCTGGTAAAAGCTGTGGAAAAACAAAATGAGCGTTTAAACCAAACTAATTTCTGATATGCATTTGAAGAAACGTTGAGAGAGGAGAGAGAATAAAAAGCCGATGCAGTGTTTAAAAAAAAAAAAAAGTTTTTAGACATTTTTGGACTTACGTTGTAAAAAATAAATAAATAAATATAACAAAGAAAATTCTGATAACTCGAGTTCCTGTTTAATTCTTACTGTAGCGTGTTTTTTTTAATGATAATAAAAGTTATTTTCAAAATTCCTAAGCACATTGTGTGAGGAACTTTTATTGAATTGTTTAATTATTTTGTAGTACGAATAACCATGGGTGAGATCTAGGATGCTCGTGATCATGACTATCTGGGCAAAGCGTAAATAGAATTGTAATTAAAATCATGCAATACTGTTTTACTGTTAGACACTTGGACAGCAGGTAAGTAAACATTGTTTATTGTATATTGTTTTACACTTCAAGTCGCTTAAAAATGGTAAAAGTGCCTTCAGTTGTCTGACATATGGCTAAGAATCCCAAGCATCAAATCTGCTCACTTAAGAATGAATAGTTTATTTTCCCCCCCAAAAAAGGGGGGAAAAAAGACTGAATTCATGGAAGCATTATTCCATTGAGCATGTGATTTCACAATCCACTCTCTCACTCATCACATCTGGTTAGAAAAAACAACAACATGGCAAAAATGCTCATTTCTACGATTCATAACGGAACTTCACAAACCCCTGGAGCATGTCATGATGGTTATAATCCATCCTTTATAGTGTCTATATTCCAAATGCAGGATGCCAGCAAAAGTGGGGCAAAAGAATTTTTCTGTGACTTCTCTGAGCAGTTTTCTGATTTACCGTTAGTTATTTAACTGAAGAAGATATTGCTCCTTTATTCCTGCTAATCTGCATATTTTGCATTTTATTGTGCTCACTTCTTGAATACAACCAAACCATTTTCTGTCCCTTCTTCCATTGATTTTACCGTAGTGAACCAAAAAGAGACCACTTCAGCATCACTGAGCTACAACAACTAGAGCAGCTGGAGCTGGGGCGCTTTCACAGAGACTGTCAAGGCCAAGGATGACCGAGTCGATCTCTGCAGAGGCCAGTCAGGGAGCTGTCTTCGAACAGCTTCAGGATCAACAATATGATGCAGCAAAAATACTTTTTTTTAGACTGTGACTGTGTTTGGGGGGAGTAAGGACACGTGTCCTTATTGTCCTTATTGTTTTTAGTCCTGTACAGGACTAAAAACAATACTGGGATGTAAACATTTCAGAATCAACTGGTTGAACATTTAGAAATGCCGTGAGGAGGTAAAACAATTTTTATAACAGATCAGTTATTTTTAGAATGCCTTTGTTGACAAAAAGGGAATGAAAACAAAGGAAACAAGAAGCTGCTTCTTTGTTTTTGAAGTAAAACATTAGACATGGTTATAATGATGTAATAGAATATCATAGTGTGAATTCAATGTGCTTATTTTTTAATCATTTGCTCCAGCTGTGTTATCACAATTTTGGGGGGTTTGTGCATTTTCATCCAGAGTTGTAACGTTTTACAAATTTAACAAAATAACCATTGTTTTTAATATTTGGATGAAAAGCCTTGAAACCTCATTGAAAGCATGAGCTATCCTTTATCCATTTTGTCTGTGAAGGTCCATCTGATCAGTTTTGCAGCATTTGGCTGAATCTGAGCAGAGAGTACAACCCTGTGCACAATTCATCCTGTTTCCGCTGTCAGCAGGCTTATCATCACTAAACTAGTAACCTGGTTCACTTTCAACCATGCATGCTCATGCTATATCATGTCACATATCTCATATCGTATTTGATCATCTGTTTTATTTTCCATTTCAGAATAAGAAAATAAAGAGCAATTCTGGCTCATCCAGGGAAACACTGACTTTTCCAGAAGCTTAAATGAATTCAAATACCTGTCATCTGTTAAACAGCAGGAGCTAGGACAAAACAGTGACCACAAAATGAAAACCTCACCTTTGGAAAACACGTTTGACTTATTTCTGCAACGAAAGCAATAGCACCTGTCCATTTTTTTTTAAACAGTTACAGAAAAATAAAAAGTACAGTCCTATATCACACCTCTTTGTGCAACACAAATGCTCTGTGTAAAACTAATATCACAAATACTAAATAAAAATGGGTTTGGTTGAGCAAATTACACTGGGAAAAAAAGTGCAACTGTAGTTAAAAAAACTAATAATACGTGGATATTAATAAAGATGTAGCTTGTAGAACTTTAGGTTGTATTGAAAAGAGTTCAGGTTATTAACAACTTGGTATTTCTGCAAAACCAAATCAAATCCTCAGAACTAATAAATACATCATTTAAATTTGCTGGATGCACTCTTGATAGGAGTCCACAGAGTGAAGCTGGAGATTTTCCTCAGTTTCAGCTGGACCCAGTTTCAGTTGGGTTACACTACTGTAAAATATATGGAATATGTATACACAGTTAGATACAGTGCATTATAATTAGATTTTTTTTTGTCTTATTTCTCTAATTCACCACTTTATTTTATGTTTTTTTGCTTTTTTTTGCTGTTTTCTCACCTCTTTATTCACTTTCTAGCTTGGTCGACCACCACTGCTCACTTTGTATGTTTTCCTGTGAGCATGAGTGATAAACTGCATGCAAACAAAACTGGTCATTGGAACTTAGATTCTGCAGATTCAAGGAGAAATGCATTTATAGAGGGTTAATAAGGTAATCAATAGCCATTTTTGGAGTTTTATTTCTCGAAATTACGCCTCATTATTATTCACCCAGGCCCCTGAGTAACTTTCACCATATGGGTCGCTTCAACCAGGTGAGCTATAGTAGCAGCTACTTTGTACTAAGCGTTATTTTTTGATTATTTGTTCACAAACTTCTACACTTGCTTGATAATGCAAGCAAGTGCATTATCAAGCAAATGAATCAAATGCTAGCTTCTTATCAAGCCTTTGCCAAACTTGATGGCAAGCTGAAGATGTATTCCAATCATCTGATTCAGCTGTGTTGGAGTAGGGATGCGTCTAAAAGCTGCAGGACAGTAGCTCTCGGGGACTGGAGATGGACACCCCCGCTCTAGCTGCTACAAATGGATTTGGAAGAAATTCTAATCTAAAGATTAGATCAGTTCTTACTTTAATTGGACTGTTTTTGTAAGTGATCATGGATAAAGTTAAAGTTCATAACCAAATAACCTACTGCTGAAAATAACTTGTGCTAAAAACAGATTTTTCTTTTAAATGGTAAAATTTGCTGGCCTCTGAGTTAGCAGATATACAGTGATGGACTGCAGATAAGATCTGTGTAACTCTGATGTGATTACAAAACCTTTGGTGCTGTAGAACATTCAGTTAATACACGCTTGAAATAAACTCTTTTAAATGAAACATTGAAATATTCTTTACTTTGATTTATATTTAGCTAAGAAAAAGGGACAAAATGTGTGGCTCAGTGTGACTGGCGTTGTTTTCTAAGTGTACTAGTTTAGCCGTTTTACACAGGAATTCTTCATGAACACATGCAACAGCAATATGTCATGATGGGCTTTCAGATGCATATGAGAAAGAGAAAGGACATGAAACAGTGAGTGGGGATGGAGACATGTAAGTGATGTGATCAAGCAGTCTGGAACACAACAATGGAGTGATGAACTTCAGCCTCAAGTCACGTTTGATTGACTTATTGATAGTTGTTGAGGTGTAAAAGGAGTCATTGACACACCCCACTTGACTGATCATGTCAACAGCAAACAAATAACAGGTAACAAGATATACAGGGATTATTTTATTGACAAAGTCACATGTTAATTAAGTACCAGCAAGCTTTTTAAGGGTCACAGACCAGGGATAGTCACTCTGCTTTGGCCCTGTGTGTGTGCAGGCTGGAAGAGCTTCTCCATCTGCTTCTTACTGGATTTGAACTTTTCAGAGACTCCTGCAAGGTAAGCATTATTCTCTGCCACAAACTATAATTTGCTATGTAGTTCAAGTTTACCTGTTGCAGCATCTCTGCTGGTTAGATGTACTGCAATGCTGTTTTCTACAAGTTAAGCATTTAAAGTATGGATAAATCTTTACTGACCTGTTTTAAGTGATTTTGGGAGGGAAAGTGGTTTTTCTGTTAAAACACATCTCAGATTATCCTTCATTTGTTTCTTTTTGGCTGGCTGTAAGGAATTAACATGTGCATCAAATGCTTTGTGAAAATAATCAAGGATTATAATGATAATATTACTTTTCATATCCACATTTCATGAAGCCAGACTGAGTCAGGGATTGATTTATTTGTTTAGAGATAAATACAAGGAGGCCATGTTTTCAGTGACTCACAGGCTTTAAAGCAAATTTCATATTTCTAACCACCTCAAAAAGCTTCTTTAAATTCACATGGCAACCCACAAGGACGTTGGGATAGTGAGGTGTTCTTCATTTTTTGTTTAGTCTGGGTTGTAAACTGTTGTTGTTCCCTTTCCAGGTGCTCCTACCTTTCAGCGAATCAGTGTGATTACTCAGGGGCAAAGGACTATTAATTGTAGGTCTGCAGCTTCTGCATTGGTTGAATTTGTGTAAGGAATTGAGGTGCAATGGCTCAAACAGTCAACATGAAGGTCCAGGAGCTACCATATCTGCCACCTGAAGTTTGGGTTTTGGTGTTCGGCTACTTGAACACTGAGGAAAAGCACACAGCCCGCCTCTGCTGCAGACACTTCAGAGATCTCATCGACCACCCGTCCCTGTGGAAGGATTATACAGCAGGACTCTCCAACTTTCCCCGCTACACGTCTGGATTCTGGGACACCGTGCAGTGCCGTGGGGTCAGCCGTGCCACAGTGCAACATTTACGACCCAAAGATTGGAAAATCCTCAGCAAGTCCCTCCCATCGCTCAACACCATTGTCTGTGTGAGGGAACGGCGATATTACAAGATGAAATACTTAGACAACCTGTGTGAATTCCCCAACCTGACGAGTCTTGGGGTACGAAACGCCACCTGGGTTGAGCCGTTACTGGTGCAGTGTCAGAGTCAGCAACTAGCAGAGCGGCTGACTCACCTGAGCGTGTGCAACATTCAGATGTCCTACGAAGACACTGTGGAGTTCATCAACAGCGTGTCACGCTTGGTCAACCTGGAGTACTTGCTGTTCCACCAGCAGGGCTTGTGGAGTGAAGGGCTTGAGAGGATGAGGCCAGTGCCCTCTTATATCTTCCACAACCTGCTGCTAAGCCTAAAGAAACTCAAACACTTATCCTGGGGAATTAAAGGGGAGCCACCAGAGCCACTGCCCGACAACTACTTCTATCCACTGGACCCAGAAAACCCAGGTAAGCCAGTCTCCTGATTATATTTTACACTTGCATGCATCAGAACCAATACAGTCACTTTTTACACCTTTGACAAGAGCTTTTCATCAAGGAAATACAATAGTTTCTTTACATTATGCTTTAATATTGGAACAAAACCCATCATATTGAAGTCAGTTGAGCTGCACACATGCTGCATGATATATATTTCACCTCTGTAATATTCTTGATGTTTATAATTGAGCAATTTGTATATATTAGTGCTATTTCTTGAAACTGTATTGTACTTGTAATATATTGTATTATTTAATTATTTTAGTCTATTACTGTTACTATCTTGGACGAACTGTAACCCACATAATTTCCTTAAGGATTATTATTCTGATTACATACATACAACATATTATTCTGATTAGTATTCTGATCACACAGTCTGTTGTGTAGTATTGTGTGACTATGCTAAACTTACCCGACAGAGACTAAATGTTTAACTAACCACCTCTTTTATCCTGTAGGAGAGTACGGCGGCCCAGAACTGATCTCTTTGGAGTTAGTCAATTACACAGAAATCATCCTGTCGGAGTACGCGCTGAGGGGTCTGACTTCACTCAAGTCGCTAGCTGTCCACTACAGGTACCCCTGGGATGGTATCCAGTGCAATCTCGATTTATGGCTCATTCATCTGCAACAGCTGGAATCACTCTCAATCATTGGTGAGCCAAAACATGCATTTAATCTTTGTATTGTGTGTGTGTGTAGTAAGCAAAAATCTGTTGTCTTGCATGCATCCTTTTTTTTTGTTTTGTTTTTTTTAAGTGAAGCTGTGTGAAGCTCCAGGCCAAAACTGTTTCTGTAACTTCTGTCCTGTCAATTCTTTCCTTATAGGAGGGAATTTTCTTGCCTCTTATACGGAAGCCCTTCCACCCCTGGTGACCAATCTGACACTGCGAACATCCATATGCGCGTGCCAGATGAACTCCATTGCATTTCAACTCAAGCGAGTTGAGCATCTCGACATAGATCAGAACCGCTTTGCCGATAGTCTCTGCAAACAGCTTCCTACACTGTTTCCTCAACTCAAGACTCTCAGGATACGGTATGCCCAGCAGATTTTTATTTTTATTACTGTTACGAAGTAAAAGTTCCATTTGATGGTTTATGTGTGACCTGCAGCATCAAATCATCTCACCTGAGAAACTGACGTAATTTACATTTTGCTTTGGATGAAGCTTTTTTCTGTCTTGATTTCAAACACTACAGAAAATCTTGTCAACAATTTCCCATTATGGGCCTATCGTTGCCAACACGCAACTAGAGCTGACGTTTTTTCCTGTCCTGTCTTCTGTAGATTCTACCGTGAGGAACCAAAAAGAGACCTGCTGTTCCTCAACAACCTGCGACACCTGGAGCGACTGGAGCTGATCACGAGACAGACATACATTCTTATAAGTGACGAAAACAAAACTTGGCCGAGTCCATCTTTGGAGAGACTGATCAAGGAGCTGCGGCAGATCTCCAGGAACAGGTTCAGCATCATGACCACGATGCCTGAAAGGGTCGTTTTTCGAGAATGCGACTGCATTTGGGAACGAGAGGAAACACGATTCTAATCCTGAGCAGTGCAAAGTGAACAATACAAAAAAATTATATCATTATACAATTTTTTTTCCTCCAGTGCCTCATGTGACTAACTGATATGGACTTTCATGTAGATGCAGCAGGTCCTCAGTTCTGTAACTGTCAGTAAGCCAAGGACTCGCAATGCATGCAACACTACCTTTAAAATTAATGGAGGTCAGAGCAAGAAGCTGCTGCTTTGTTGCTGAACTTTACACATAGTTAAAATGATGTGATGAAATATTCGACTGTTTTTTTTAAAGGTTTGGTTCAACAATGTTACGATGAGAAATTCTCTGGTTCGCTTTTGTTTTTTCGATCAAATAAAAACTAGTTTTCATGAAGAACTGCATTATTGTTTGTCAGTGAATTTAGTTTATTATTTCATTTAACAGCTTTCAAATCAAAAGAGGGAGAAATACAATGGATCTGGTATTGTGTTTGGAACATGAAGTCAGGAAAGCACAAATAAACAAAGAGGGTCGTGGCAGTGTTTTTTGATATAGAAAAAGCCTATATGACATGATGTGGAGAGAAGGCCTACTAATTAAAATCAGTAAATTGGGTATGAGGGGGCAGATTTTAAAGGGAAGACAAATACAAGTGAGGACTTAGGACTGAGGACTTCTTAGTTATTTTCTTTAATGATAAATGATGTGTTTAATGATATAGAGGGTGGGATAGGGCTTTTGCTTTTTGCTGATGATGGAGCAATATGAAAAAGAGAAATGTAGAGTATATTGTAAAGAAACTGCAGGGAACAATTGGAAAAGTCGAAGAGTGGTCATATAAGCCGGGTTTTAAATTCTCAGTTGATAAGGACAAGACAATGTTTTGTTTTTTTCTTTTTTTACAAGGAAAAGAGGTGATGAGGATGTCAAAGTTATATGTTGACCTGGCTATTAGTTTTGGTCAGGCAGGGATAAAGAGTATGTTCTCCCTGTCACAGTGACTCTGAGGTCTCCACCTCATATCTTCACTTTCCTACAGCTTCAAGGTTCCTACTCTAGATATTACCCAGTGCCTGGTTCCCCCATTCCTCGTCGTTGACAGCTCGAAGAGTCCCTCATAGGATCCCCCTCTTCCCTTTTGTGACTTTGAGCTCGAGCCCTAGCTCATGTGGTGACTATTGGTGCTTAAACTTTTTCGTTTCGTTCAAAGCAACACAAGGGTGGCCCAATCTCAGACAGAATTGTGAACTCCACTCTGTAGAGTTGGCAGTCATAATGAAGCAGTACACCTTAATTTGTCGATTCAAGCTGTTCTTCATATTTTTGGCCACCACATGTCACCAGAGAAGACTGTGTTGAAAAGCTTCAAGTAATGAACCATTTTTTAACCCAAGCTTCAGTGCTTCAGAAAGCTTCGTTTGGCCATCACTACCTGTGGGAGCCAAGTTAATATAGCTCTTGTGCATGTAGTACTTTAAGTTTCGACTAACTCAGAACGATAGTCTGAGATGTTTATGATGTAGTGCTGCCATCTGCTGGTACTTGGTGGCATCAGGATGATGCTTTGTAGTGCAGTGCATTTATCAAGGTCTGGTCTGGGAGAGGAAAAAAACCTGTCCTCAAGAAACTAACTGGGTGCACATCAATATCTACACTGGAAGTTGGTAATGCTTAAACCTCCACCAGAACCTCTCGCCACAAGAACAGTTTCTTCCCCTCTGCTGTTGGACTCATGAACAATAACCATATGACTGTTCCCACCACTAACACATGACCCTACACTGTGTTCACTGCATCATTCCATGTTTGGCACTGATCACCACCTGCACTCATGTATATATCTATCTACTTAGCACTTTTAATTCTTATTTTTATGTCTATTTAAGAGTTGTATAACAGTATGTTTGCACTAAGTACCGCAGCAATTTCCTAATGTTGTAAACCTGCTCAACATTTGGCAATAAAACCCTTTCTGATTCTGATTCTGATTGATTATATAGGAATGTCAGTGAGCCAAATGCCCCATGCCACTTGCACTGACTTCATGGAGTATTATAGGTTGCCTGTTAATGCTTTGGCTTCCATGATGCAGTAATTTCCCCACTTCATTTATTAGTTGTTGTTGTTGTTTTTAACTTTATAAGCAGCTAGTTCAGGGGTTAAGAATCTGTAGCTCTTTTGAGTCTCTGGAAGCTGCTGCTTTGTTGCTGAACTTTACACATAGTTAAAATGATGTGATTAAATATTCTACTGGGTTTTTTTTAAGTTTTGGTTCAACAATGTTACGATGAGAAATTCTCTGGTTCGCTTTTGTTTTTTCGATCAAATAAAAACTAGTTTTCATGAAGAACTGCATTATTGTTTGTCAGTGAATTTAGTTGGATATATGCAAAAGTTATATTAATTATCATTGCTGCAAGTGACTCTTTAAATGTGGACGCTGGTGCGTTTGGCTGCCGCTGTGCTCTCTGCATACTGTCTATACTTACTGCTTAGTATAGCTACAAAAGTTTGTTTGTTTTTATTCTCTGAACCTATACTGTCTGCCAGGTAAAGTGCTTCCCTGCCTTACCTGTTTGGCTGGCGTGCTTTGGACACATTTACTGTCAGCTGTTGGCATCAGCTGTTAGCCGCTGCGCTGTCTTCGGATAGCCGGTTTCCGGACTGTATCACATCATGACTACTGCTAAGGTGCTGCTCTTCCGGGCTCTTCTCGCTGGGTTTGTTCTGCAGTCCATACTCCGCCCCGTCTCCTCCACGCTAAGGTACTCGACATCAGAGCTACTCTTTCTGCACTTCCAGCACCTCTCGACCCTTCCGCCGGCTTCACTGCTACATCCTGACATCGCCTGGCGCCCACGTCGAAAGTATGTCCACCACGGATCCAGATGGAATTACAGGATGGACAGCATGAACCCGATACCATCCCTGTGGTCATCTCACTGCCACTCCGCTAGGAAACCTGGTGGACAGACTGCTGACCGTAGTGTGTTGACCGTAGTGTGCTTGCTAGCCCTGCCCGGTCGGCTTGCAAAGCTAGTGGCGACTGTCCCGTTTCCATCGAATTGCTTAATGTCCGATCCCTCTCCAGCAAGGGACCTCTTGTCTATGATCTTCTTAATGATCATAATCTGGACTTTCTATGTCTGACGGAGACCTGGCATCATTTCGCCGATCTCAATCTGACCACTCCGCCTGGATTTGTTTACACCTGCCAGCCCCGTGTGTCGGAACGTGGGTGTGGCCTTGCAATCCTGTACAACAGCAAGTATAAGGTATCCTCTCTTTCTGCTCCTGCCTACTCCTCGTTTGAATCCATGCTGATTCAAATTAATGGACCAACTCCCACAGTATTAGTTGCTGTTTACCGTCCACCTAAAATTAACTCTGACTTTTTAATCTCCAAAAGTTGAATCTGTTCATCTGGACGTAGCGTTTTGTGGGAGAAACGTTTCGTCACTCATCTAAGTGACTTCTTCAGTCTCAGCTGACTGCAGGTTTCCCCAAACCCCAAAATGTGGTTATCCCAGCTGGACTTTTGTCAAAGCGGGAAAGGCACCTAAAGAAAGCTCCAGCCGATCCAGGAGAGAAGGACAACCGCTGCCCAGGCAAAAACCTGTAGTGATCCCATATGTGTCAGGAGTATCGGAACAGTTGAGACGCATTTTTTCTAAACACCGTGTCTCTGTGGCTTTTAAACCCCAAAACACGCTGCGCCAAAAACTGGTCCACCCCAAGGATCGGGTCCCCCGACACAAACAGAGTAACATAGTGTACGCTGTTAAGTGCCAGGAGGATTGCCAGGATTTATACATCGGGGAAACCAAACAACCTCTAGCGAAGCGGATGGCACAACACAGAAGAGCTACCTCATCAGGCCAGGACTCTGCAGTCTATTTACACCTACAGGCCAGTGGACACTCTTTCAATGATGAGGATGTACACATCCTGGACAGGGAAGAACGCTGGTTTGAGCGCGGAGTCAAGGAGGCCATTTACGTGAAGAGGGAAAGACCATCTCTGAATCGAGGAGGGGGCCTAAGGGTACATCTTTCGCCATCTTACAACGCTGTGATTGCAGCCATTCCCCAACTCTCTGTGAATGGTACTCATGGCCATTGATCAGTGTTCTTTGATCAGTGGGTTTTGGTCAGTGATTGTTGATCAATGGTCATGGGAATTTGCATAATTATGATTAAGGAACTGACCTCACAGCCCATTGTTCCTTCAGTGGGCTGGTTTCAGTCATTATGCAAATGTACTGTTTATAAGGTTTGGGGAAACCTGCAGTCAGCTGAGACTGAAGAAGTCACTTGGATGAGTGACGAAACGTTTCTCCCACAAAACGCTACGTCCAGATGAACAGATTCAACTTTTGGAGATTTACTTTCCTGGATGATTGAGAATGCATCAAGACGTCTGACTTTTTAACTAATTTTTCTAACTTTCTCACTGAAATCCTACTCTTATCTCCAAATATACTACTGCTGGGTGATTTTAACATCCACATGGACAACACATCAAATTCAGCCACAAGAGATTTTATATCCTGTCTGGACAATTTTGGCTTACACCAATATATGGACGTTCCCACACACTCCAAAGGACACATTTTGGATTTGTTTGCTGTACTGGTGTCACCCCAAAGAACTGTGCTGTATTGGACATGCCTTTTTCAGACCATAAATTAATTTTATTCAGCGTTAGTCTCCCACTATACAAAAATAAACAAAACTGCTCAATTACTTTTAGAAATATTAGGGGCATTGATCTATCAGCTCTTTCCCATGGCATTAGTAATTTACCTACCATTGATGCCTCAGCTTCCATAGACGACCTGGTATCTCACTTTAACAATGAACTTATCAACCTCTTAGATACCTTGGCTCCCTAAAAAACTTGAACTGTGTCTTTCTCTCGCTCTGCGCCATGGTATTTATCTGAACTTCGCCAACTTAAAGCTACTGGACGCTGCCTGGAACATCTCTCCAGGAAAACAGGACTTACTATTCACAAGGACATGTATCTCAGTCATATACAACATTATAAAGAAGCTATTCATCATGCTAAATCTGCTTAATACACCTCTGTTATTGAATCCGCTGAAGGAAACACTCGCACGTTGTTTACTACATTGCATAATATTGTTAAACCCCCAGATACCTTTGCCTTACATACACACTCTGCAGCAGTTTGCAACAAATTTATTAATTTTACACCAAGATTGAGAATCTTTATCAACAATTGCCCTCGTCCTGTGATATGGTCAATTGTTCTATCTGCATTTTTTGTCCTTCTTAGCTGTCATCCTCTCTATCCAATTTTGAACTTCCCACAATAACTCAGCTATCTTCCATAATTACTAACTTAAAGTCATCATCGTGTAAACTTGATCCACTGCCGACTAATCTTGTTAAACTCTCATTCCCGTCTCTTGCTCCACTGATTGCTAATATCGTACACTCCTCTCTTATATCTGGTTCTGTTCCTCCTTCTCTTAAAACTGCAATAATAGCCCCAATACTGAAAAAGAATGGTTCAGATCCCTCCAATCTAAATAATTTCAGGCCAATTTCAAATCTCCCTTTCTTAGCAAAAATTCTGGAAAAGATAGTGGCTGCACAGGTTCATCGTCATCTCACTGGAAATAACTTGTACGAACAGTTTCAGTCCAGCTTCCGTTCATGTCACAGTACAGAAACAGCTCTAGTAAAAATCACCAATGATCTTCTGCTTGCAGCTGACTCTGGATTTATCTCCATCCTCACTCTCCTTGACCTTACAGCAGCTTTTGATACTATCTCCCACTGCATCCTTCTTCACAGATTAGCATCTATTGGCATCAATGGTACAGTACTCGCCTGGTTTACCTCTTATCTCTCTGGCCACTCACAGTTTGTTCAATTACTCCCTCACAGATCAGTATCTACTCCAGTTAAATCCGGTGTACCCCAAGGCTCTGTCCTGGGTCCTTTACTTTTTATCATCTATCTCCTACCCTTAGGTAATATTTTTAGGAAGCATAACATCCAATTTCACTGCTACGCAGATGGCACCCAGCTCTACCTATCCTCTAAACCCACAGCTACTCTCCCACCCACATCCATTTCTGACTGTTTAAGTGAAATCAAGGTCTGGTTTACTCACAACTTTCTTAAACTTAATGGCAATAAAACAGAATTCATTTTAATAGGCACCAGATCAAAACTGACTACAGTTCCAACCAGTCTTTCATTATCCATTGATAACTCTGATGTCACACCCTCCCCTCAGGTTAAGAGTCTTGGTGTCATCCTCAATAGCACTCTGTCCTTCACAGCACATATAAATAATATCACTCGGTCTTCCTACTTTCATCTCCGTAATATTAACCCTTTAAGTGGGTTGATTCAACATGCTGGACATCTGCACTACACAGATGCAGATGCAAAGGTACACCAACTAATCAACTCAGTCACTTTCAAACATAATGGTAAGTATTCACATCTCAACAGAAATACATTTTAATTGAAGTGATACAAACATAACCCGGGGCCTTCAAGGGGTATAGAAGCACACCGACACTCCTTCACAAGCGCTTAACCTAACGAGATTGGTCCGTAATGTGGCCGTTTGTAACAGGTTTACAGGTAAATAACTCAGGCGAACTGCCTTAACCCCTCTCTTTACATTAACATGAGTGACAGCGATAACATCAAACAACATTTTTGGTTTGAACACCGTTTACCGACCTGTAAAAGCAGGTGAAGAGCGGAGTAATGAAGACACGATGCATCTCTGTTTTCCCCGAGAAAGTGAGGAAGCAGTGGAAGGTGAGCTTCCTTACAGGACCCCGAATCCCTGGAGCAACCACCAACGTTCCGCCCCACAGCTTTCCAACATAAAAGGACCGCCCCCCCTTTCATATGGTTTTCTATTTTTTTTAAATAAACTGAAAATAAATACATATATTAGTGAAAAGTTTCCCCCCAACTCATCTGTTTTACACAACTAGTATTAATGTGGCCATTCCCTCCCCGGGGTGCCACGAATGGAAAATCTGTTGTCCCTTTTTACAGGTGCAGCCAACCTTTGAACAAATCTGCATTTGAGCTTTTCATTACTTTCAACGTAAAGCGCTACTGGCTGGAAAGCTGCAGCCTCACCAGTGGTTGAATTTGCATAAACAAGTGGGGAGCTAGGCCAGAAGAACCTCAGACCCGCAGCTGAAGCTCAAACGGTTAACATGAAAGATCTACCACATCTCCCACCTGAAGTTTTGATGTTGGTGTTCAGCTACCTGAACACAAAAGAAAAACATTTAGTCTGCCTTTGCTTCAACGACCACAAAAACTCATTGACCAACCATCCCTATGGAAGAACTACACAGTGGTGCTCTTCAGCCTCCTACACTACACATCTGGCTTCTGGAACACACTAAACCAGCGCAAGATTACCCAGATTGCAGTGTGCCATTTACAGGACAAGGATTGGCAATACCTCATCCAGTATCTCCCGTCACTCACCTGCATTGTCTGTATAAGGGGACGACGGCCATACACAAGTAAATATTTAGACTACTTGTATGATTTCCCCAACCTGCAGGGTTTTGAAATATTCAATTCATTATATAAAGGCGTTGTGTAACCCTTTACAGGTTCTGATGCAGGCTTATAGTCACCTTTTACACTTCTTCTTCTTTATTTATTATTTCACACGTGGTTCAACAGTTTCAATAGTTTTGTCCTTTCATACACACAAACCATGCTTTTTCTCGGTATATCACTGCAACCATGCGTGAAAAGGAGCAGGAAGAAGAAAATATTCTCATTAAACCCTGTCCCCTCTCTGCGATCCAACTAAAACTACAAGTGGGCACCATAAACCAAGAAACACACTAACATTCATCTCCAGATCCTAACGCAGACCAAACATCAAATTTACATTCAGCAATATACCACTTCACATAATAACAAGGAGAAAAAATAAGTAAATAGAATAAAATAAGGTGAGAGAAAGCGGGAGAGAGGGGAAAAAAAATCCTTCTTCAATTAACTCCAATTTTGATCATATTCTTCATATTGAATTATCGTTTTAGACATATAACACTTTTTAAAACAATGTCAATTTGTACAATTCTTTAGATTATAATGAAGAGAATTCCACAGTTGTATACCCCTAACCGTTGGACTCATTAATCTTTGTGTAGTCCTAGCTAGTTGTTGCTTAAAATTAAATTTCCTTCTGCTGTCTTCACCCCCCGAACACATTGAAAATAAGCTTTTTAACTTGAAAGGTAAAGTATTTGGGCAATCGTGGCTCAAGAGTTGGCAGTTCGTTTTGTAATCGGAAGGTTGCTGGTTCGAGCCCCGGCTCGGACAGTCTCGGTCGTTGTGTCCTTGGGCAAGACACTTCACCTACCGCCTACTGGTGTTGGCCAGAAGGGTCGATGGCACGATATGGCAGCCTCGCTTCTGTCAGTCTGCCCCAGGGCAGCTGTGGCTACAACTGTAGCTTGCCTCCACCAGTGTGTGTGTGAATGTGAGAGTGAATGAATAGTGGAATTGTGAAGTGCTTTGAGGGTCTCGAAAAGCGCTATATAAATGCAATCCATTATTATTTTTAGCCTTAAACATAATTAATGGTGTCTGTAGTTTCACTAAATCTCCTAATTTCAATCGTTTTGATTTTATAAACAATTTATTTGTATGTTCACACACTTGAAAAGCTACTCACAAGAAAACACCATTAATTTTGTAAAGGTTTATGTTCCTGTGTGCACTCTTGCTCTTGACACAGAAATCAAAGGTATACTTACTACCAAAGTTTTGTTGTTGGACAGTCTCATCAGGCACTGTCACACAATTTTAGTGAGTCACGTCTTTTTCTTTGGTTCTATAGGAGCATATGGTGGCCCAGCACTAACTGCTCTGGAGCTGGTGAATTACCCATAATCCATACCATCTGAGAATGCATTGAGGGGCCTGACCTCACTCAAGTCGCTGTTTGTTCACTATGACAACCTGAGAGAGCGCATCCCATGTCATCTACAGTCCTGGCTGAAACATATGCAACATCTGGAATCGCTCAATCATTGGTGAGTCACATTGTTCTTGTTTTTTAATTTTCTCTACACACAATTGACCTGTTATACCAGGGGTGTCGAACTCCAGGCCTCGAGGGCCAGTGTCCTGCAGGTTTTAGATGTGTCTTTGAGCCAACACAGCTGATTCAAATGGCTAAATTACCTCCTCAACATGTCTTGTAGTTCTCCAGAGGCCTGGTAATGAACTAATCATTTGATTCAGCTGTTTTGACTCAGGGTGATATCTAAAACCTGCAGGATACCGGCCCTCGAGGCCTGGAGTTGCCTACCCATGTCATACAAGATGTTAAGAAAACTGAGGAAAAATCCTGTGAGTTCATTTTCTCATTTCATTTCAGTGTTCTCTGATTCACTGCAAGTTATTTAACAGGGGTACTATCCTGGGTTGTTTTGTTTTTTTGTTGGGTTTTTTTTTTCCTTTCTTGGTTTCTAGCTGCCCCAGCAGTACCACAGCTGATTATCAGGAGTCTAAAATGGGAGTTTTCTGTGTGGGCTCCTGTAGATTTCACTGTGAGGAACCAAAGAGAGACTTGCTGTGCTTGAAAGACCTCTGTCAACTAAAGCATCTGGAGCTTCTTGTAGAGCGCTCGAACATTTTCAATGACCACAATAGCTACATCTGGCCGAACCCGTCTTTGCAGGGACTTTTTTCAAGAATGTGGCTGCCTGCAGGAAGGGGTGAACTGTTGGTAATCTAAAAGTAAGAAGGCAAAAATGCTTTGGGATGCAGACATGTCAAAGTCAATGGTACTGAAAACAAAATGTGCAGCTGTTACAGCAGTGGGGCTATCGGACAGTCAGATTACGAGTTTAGAGTAGGAGTTTATTTCAGTGCCTGAGATGACTACTTCAGTGTACTAAAATTTAACACAAGCAAATGACAGAAAATCCTCTTTTGAGGTCAAGTTTCCTTTTAGAGAAGTGCACTGGTATATTGTGTGGATCTCTGTAATGGTTTATATTGACATCAGCAAATAAGACATTTTAGGTGTTCTTAACCTGTTATCACATTAATGTTGCTCTGACGGAATATTTAGAAATCACATGAAGAGGTCAGTTATTTTTTGCTCTTCTCTGGAATGGCTAGAGAAATGGAAAAACAAAAACAAGCCAACAAGTAAAAGAAACAACGTCAGCATTAAGTTGGTTAGCGACCAAATTGTTGAACTGTATCGGGGTAAGATGACAGTTGAGGGCAGAAGCTACTTTGTCAGTGCAAAGAAACGACACATGGTTAAAACGATGTGGTGCACACGATGTTACACACTGAAGGAAGACAAGGTTCATCCAGGTGCACATTGAGGTTTAATGCGCTGAAACACAGCAAAACAGCAGTTCTGTGTTACTGACAGCTTCCATTACAATAACTGGCCTGCAGGTACTTTTGTAAGGGATTATTCTGCCAGTCACCTGTTTATCTCAGCCGCCACTGTCACCTACTGGTGAAACTAAATATCACCTCAACACCACATCAGGTGGGAGCAAATGAGCTTTTCGCTCTGTGCTATGATACAAACTATTGTCACAACAAAAGCAAAAAAAGGTGATTTCGGGGGGACACAAACACATTTAAAGAAGTTCAACAAGAATTCTGAGACTTGTTTTTGATGCTTAAAATACTCAGGGTGCCACAAGTATCGTCGTGTACGTGGTTTATTATCATGTACATGGATTTTAACCCTTTTTTTTTTGCTATTTTCTTCTAATGCAGGGGCAACTCCAGGCCTCAAGTGTCGGTGTCCTGCAGGCTTCAGATGTGTCCTTGATCCAACAGCTATTCAAAAGGATAAATTACCTCCTCAACATGTCTTGATGTTCTCCAGAGGCCTGATAATGAACTAATCATTTGATTCAGGTGTTGTGTTGACCCAGGGTGATATCTTTTTTTTTTTTTTTTTTTTTTTTTTTTGTCTGTCCCATTTGGTTCTTTAGCCATCAGAATTGTTGTCTGAAGACCAACAAGGATACCAAATGGATTTATTTTGCCAAATGGATCATCATGGCATTGCCGTATTGGTCCATTTGATCAAACTTTGTTGTTATTATTTACTTTATTTTCAGTTGTTACAGATGGGACAGACATGACTGGGGGATAGGAAAGGGAGAAAGAAAGAGAGGAAGGAAAAGAAAAACAGAAGGGAAAAGGGACAGTGAGAAAGGGCACTTACAAAGACAAAGAGAAAGAAAAAAAATCTCCTGGATCACCTGTTGAGAGAAAAAGAAGAGAAAACAAGCAAAAAAACAAAAAAACAAAGCAACATACTAAACATAACACCATCACATTAATCTAGCTAAGTGTGAACAGCAGTAAATACTAAATATTGAATATTGTTGTGCAGCACGCAGGACAGACAGCGCACAATGTGCTTTGAAGTAGCAGCTAAGAAAGGTGTAGTTTATGTCTACGAACAGTGAACACCCGTGTGCACACCTGTGTGGATCAACGCGCTTGTATACAAAAGGTTTCCCCATGTAACGGTCTGCTAGAGGGTGTGGAGGGCCATAGCCCCGTCCCCCAGGGCATGAAGCAGGCATGGAGGAGATCCAGGCTCCAGACATCCAGAGGCCCCAGAGTGCGAGAGCCCAAGGAGTACCACCGGAGGGGCATCCATGCCACCTTCCTGGGAAGGGCTGAGGAGATCCCCAGACGAGGGGTCACCCAGTAGCCACGGAGCAGAAGCCAGAGGGGGCTGCACCGGCGTGCCCGTGCCCGACCCAGGGTGATATCTGAAACCTGCAGGGCACCGGCACCTGAGGCCTGGAGTTGCCCACCTGTTCTAATGTCATACAAGCAAAACAGTCTTATATACCGATGATAAACCCTTCAATGTGTATTAAGCTTTTTATGCTTAGTGTTTGCCTTTTCTATTTTGTGTGTGTGTGTGTGTGTGTGTGTGTGTGTGTGTGTGTGTGTGTGTGTGTGTGTGTGTGTGTGTGTGCGCCTGTGTTTTTGGTTTTTTGGGGGTTTTTTTCCTTTTATTGACTCAGTACATCTAACTTTGGACATGAATTTATTTTAGGTCTTTGTAGTTATTGGCCTACTTGGTGAAAACCCTGCACAATACTTTATTATTATTATTATATTTGAAGAATTATTTGACCTATTCACCATGAAGTCCTGTTAACTTGTGAAAACAAATTGAGCATTTAAACCGAACTGATTTTCTAATATATATTGGAAGAAAATTGGAGAGGGATAAATATGCCCCAGCACTGATAAGTGAAATTTCAATAGCAAGTTGTTTGTTGTTGTTGTTGTTGTTGTTGTTGTTGTTGTTGTTGTTGTTGTTGTTGTTGTTGTTGTTGTTGTTGTTCTTAATCATGAAAAGGAGAGAGAGAGAAAGGATATAAAGCCGTTCAGGGTGCTGGGGCCTGTTCTTCGTACCTCGCTTACTACATCCAAGATCAAATGACACATCCAAGATCAAATCATCGCGCTAACTTTGAGCTCGCTAATCCGGTTCTCCGAACACACCTGTTGTTGACGATTAGTATAGCTGGATGAAGTAATCTGAGATCACTGGGTGGCTTAAAAGGGGCTACGCATCGATAGTAGAAACATTGATCGGCAACCCTGTGATTGGTCGGCGAAGATGTCGAAGGAGCGCGCTCAGTATTTCACGGCAGCAGACCAAGAACTCTTGATTGAGGGATATCAGGAGTTTCAGAGTTTAATTAAAACGCAGGGGAACACTGCAAAGGCTGCAAAAGCAAGGAGAGAGGGCTGGCAGAAAGTTGCTGACAAATTAAACTCGTAAGTGATCCATGATATTACATTATATCATGTGATATTATTTTATTCCACATTATATTATATTACATCATATCCTCTTTCACATTAGAGCCACAACAGGACCCACTAGAACATGGGAAAAAGTAAAAGTGAAATATAAAAATATTCCACAGAATGGTAATATTTATCACTTATATTGCTTTTAGTCTATGACAAGAGACCCTGAAATAATCTGTTTGTTTGTTTATAACAGCAACCAAGAAAAGGGCAGAGCAAATAAAGACAGGTGGTGGTCCTGCACCCCCTCGTCACACCCCTTTTTGTACTGTGACATTTATTGACATTGTGGGTTTTTTTGTGTGTAGTTTGACATAACACTCCATCACTTTTACCTGTTCCCATGCAAGGGGTGACTGAAGCATGCACAGTAAGTCGGGAGTAAGTATATACAGTACAGTAAGTATATATATATATATATATATATATATATATATATATATATATATATATATATATATATATATATATATATATGTATGAATGAGAGAGAGAGAGAGAGAGAGAGAGAGAGAGAGAGAGAGAGAGAGAGAGAGTAAATAATACCCTCACGGGAGAATCGATATCTCTCTATGAGCACACCGTCGCGCTGAGCTAAAGGATCCCGTCTATCCCGCAATATACGCTAAATTCTGTAAACTCTCCTTATCAATCTTGCACCTTCCTTGCTCGCGTACAAACGGACAGGACATGGCTGCGACAGACTTCCCAAATCCACCTTCGCTTTTTTAGCCGTGGTCTGTCATCTTGATTGCACGTAGTAATTTACTATTACTACTCTAAAATATGAATTACATCTGACATGATCTACTACATGTAATGGAATGATTAATAGTACATTTCCCTTTTTTTCGGAAATGACCTGTATGTATCTGTATGAAATCAATAACAGAATCAAATACATTATCTTTAGTTACATTGCTAATATTTATTTATGGTAAAACAGTGGCGAAATATCGCTCTTGCTTTCATATAACTGCAGCGGACATACCTGAGAGGCCGCGATCTAATCCTGTTTACATAAAGTAAACCTGCTCCCGAGCAGGTTTACGCTTACGGATCTGTTGCTATGACAGCAAGTCCCAGATGAGCTTCGGAGAACCGAACGATCCAAGATCACGCGAAATCGTCAACATTCAAATCCGGCTAACTTACTTAGCGAGGTACGAAGAACAGGCCCCTGGATAGTTTCTGGCCCCCAAGCATTATTTTTATGACAACCCTGATAAAGATGTTAATTGCTCTGACAATGTTTGTGCAACGTTTTGTTTAGATTGGTTCATTTGGTCTTTATCTCACCGTTCTTGACTTGCCCACCCTAACGTAACGTAATATAATGATTGGACACTGGGAAAATAACCTGCTAGAGAACAGCAGAATCTTGCAGGATGTTCAACTTAAAGCAGACTTGCATGAAAAACATTGATTTTAGCCACCTCACAAAGAACTCAGAGCCTGTTATTGCATTAAATTCTATTAGGTTCAGAAATAAAATCTTTGAAACTAAATCTAAACAGATTTTTGTTGTTCAGATCAATAGCCAGATAATTTTAATCATGATCATTCATATTATTTTGCTTAGTTTAGGTTATTCTGTTAGTGTGACAATCTGTTGTTTATGTAAGAAGTCTCTTTGTGTGTCTGTTTCCTTTGTTTCCCTCTTTTATGATTTTTCTGCTCCACCCTCATTAGTGTCAGAACTACAGGTGACACTAATGAGGGTGGAGCTGCTGAAGGTCTTAAAGGTTGTTAACGATTGTTTTCACCTTTCACAGTTGTTTTCATCTATGTCCAATCACTGGTGCATATGGTCTCCACCTTATTACTTATCACTCAGTCTGTTCTCCTAGTGCATGTTTACCCAACTTTTTATTTTTGTTTTAATCAACTCTTTGCATTTTGTATATTTTTTTCAAGTTACTTCTGTCACTAAACACTTTATTTGCGTTGCTTAGGAATTCTTACAATACACAAGAATGAAAGTTTTTAGGAGTCTTTAGAAACACGAATTGAAAAGAAAATCGAAGAGTTGCATTTTCTGGTATTTATGGCCTGTGTTACTGTGAGGTGGAGTCGTCCAGACACACCTGGTCCATTGCACAGAGTATGTTCACATAACGACCAGCTTTTCTCTCCTGGCTTGTCTCACAGTTGATTCACATTCTAAAAATCAGCAGTGTCGACTCTCATGTTGATGTACAGTAACACAGTGATATGAGGACAGCTTACCTCACTGTTACGCTTACTGGCCAACTTCACTTCAGCTTAAAGTAGGTCAGACGGCGCTCAGCTGCACTCGAACAAAATGAATAAAAATGACCAAACTAGAGTTAAAGTGTTGATTTTTGATTACGCTGGTGCAAACTACTCATCACTTCTTTGATAAAACAACAAAAAACAAACTTTTTACAAACATTACAGAACATTACCTTTTATATTCACTTTTAAAAAGTTGATACGACTTATCATCAATGATTGATTCAACAATATGCACGAGTTTATTCTTTGTGTTTCAAAGTCTTTGGGCATCTTCATGTGACAAATCTATTTTGGTACATCGAGCCAGTAGAGATTTGAATTAAGCTAAATTTATGCTGTAAGATTTTTTCATATAGAATTTATTTTTGGTTGCCCCCAAAAACATTTTAACAAACTGACTGTGATTCAGGTTTTAATAATAAAAGATAATATTAAAATTATTTTAACCATTTTGTTTAATTTAAATTTAAATTTGTTTTCAGGTATTTTTTCCAGGTAAATTTGTCAGGTAACTGATTAATTTTCTAGTACACAGATCGGTCATGCTTAAGAGGATAGAATTGCCCATAAATACTGATTCTGAGCCACAAGTGATTTTTGTTAAATAACACTTAAATAAATTTGAATTTTTTCTGACTCTGGTACTGCTTCTTTATAGTTTCCTTTAAATGGCACCTATTTTTTCCCATAGTTTTTCCCATTCTCACATGCACTTCTGTCCTTTAATGTGTAGAACAGTGTGTAGCTTTTTTGCATGTCTGAAAACGGCTGACTGGTTTAGACCAGGCATGAACTTTAACCCCTCTTTTGGGGTCTTTAGCCACAGAGAGCTGTTGAGACTCGTTGACCCCGCCGCCCCTGAGATGAATACATGTAGGTTGTAAACAGCAGATAAAGGTTATGCAGGTTTTGTTTAATTCACAGTTGTATGACCTCTCTCGTCCCTGCTCTCTCTGTTTCTTTGTTATGCTAGTGCATCATTAAAAAGATGTCTGCAGTGGTTTTGGTGGGAGAAAGTGGTTGATACTTCTGTTAAACCCATCTCACATTTTCCCCTCATTTACTTTTTTCTAACTGGCTCTGCGGGGGAGAATCAGTTTTCAGTTAGATGTGTGTTATAATGTTAAACTGTTATTTTGTTATTATGTTACCTGTAATACTTTTGTATGGTTTCATGGGAGAAATTAATTAGAGAGCATTAAGCTTGTTATCGTATTTCTATTTAGAACTTTTATTCACTGTTGAACAAAAATCCCCCAGACCTGTACAAAACGATCACTGAGCCCCCTCAGCTGAAATGTACTGACATGCTGACATAAAATATTTGGCACAAATTTTACGCATGTATCAACTGTGATAGGAAACGTGAAGATCTTTATTGCTGTTCTTCAGTCTGTAGAAACGATCCTCTAGCTCTGTAGTAGGTTATTTGTTTATGTGCTTTAACTTTATCCATGATCACTTACAAAAACAGTCTAATTCAAGTAAGAACTGATCTAATCTTTAGATGATGATGAATTTCTTCCAAATCTTTTTGGAGCAGCTAGAGCGGGGGTGTTCCACTCCAGTCCTCGAGAGCTACACACCTGAATCAAATGCTAGATTGTTATCAAGCCTTTGCCAAACTTGATGGCATGCTGAAGATGTATTCCCATCATCTGATTCAGCTGTGTTGGAGTAGGGATGCGTCTAAAAGCTGCAGGACAGTAGCTCTCGGGGAATCTAGTTGGACACCCCCGCTCTAGCTGCTACAAATGGATTTGGAAGAAATTCATCATCTAAAGATTAGATCAGTTCTCACTTTAATTGGACTGTTTTTGTAAGTGATCATGGATAAAGTTAAAGTGCATAAACAAATAACCTACTGCTGAAAATAACTTGTGCTGAAAACAGATTTTTCTTTTAAATGGTAAAGTTTCCTGGCCTCTGAGTTAGCAGATATACAGTGATGGATTGCAGATAAGATCGGTGTAACTCTGATGTGAAATACAAAACCTTTGGTGCTGTAGAACATTCAGTTGATACAAGCTTGAAATAAACTCTTTTAAATGAAACATTGAAATATTCTTTACTTTGATTTATATTTAGCTAAGAAAAAGGGACAAAATGTGTGGCTCAGTGTGACTGGTGTTGTTTTCTCAGTCTGGAACACAACAATGGAGTGATGAGCTTCAGCCTCAAGTCATGTTTGATTGACCTATCGAGAGTTGTTGAGGTGTAAAAGGAGTCGTTGACACACCCCACTTGACTGATGATGCCAACAGCAAACAAATAAGAGGATATACAGGGATTATTTTATTGACAAAGTCATATGTTAATTAAGTACCAGCAAGCTTTTTAAGGGTCACAGACCAGGGATAGTCACTCTGCTTTGGCCCTGTGTGTATGCAGGCTGGAAGAGCTTCTCCATCTGCTTCTTACTGGATTTGAACTTTTCAGAAACTCCTGCAAGGTAAGCATTATTCTCTGCCACAAACTATGATTTGGTTTGTAGTTCAAGTTTACCTGTTGTAGCATCTCTGCTGGTTAGATGTACTGCAATGCTGTTTTCATCAAGTTAAGCATTTAAAGTATGGATAAATCTTTACTGACCTGTTTTAAATGATTTTGGGAGGGAAAGTGGTTTTTCTGTTAAAACACATCTCAGATTATCCTTCATTTGTTTTGTTTGGTTTTTTTTTGGCTGGCTGTAAGGAATTAATGTCTGGATTAAATGCTTTGTGAAAATAACCTAGGATTATAATAATGATATGACTTTTTATACCCACATTTCATGAAGCCAGACTGAGTCAGCGATTGATTTATTTGGAGATAAATACAAGGAGGCCTTGTTTTCAGTGACTCACAGGCACAAGCAAATTTCACCTCAACAAGCTTCTTTAAATTCACATGGCAACCCACAAGGACGTTGGGATAGTTATTTCATATTACAGTCTTGCTGGAGGTGCGAGGCTTGCCTGAATAGTTTGGGGCAAAAATAAACACCTTTTACATTAAAAAAAAAAAAGAGCTTAAGTGAGGTCTTGGTCATTTTTTTGTTTAGTCTGGGTTGTAAACTGTTGTTGTTCCCTTTCCAGGTGCTCCTGCCGTTCAGCGAATCAGTGTGATTACTCAGGGGCAAAGGACTATTAATTGTAGGTCTGCAGCTTCTGCATTGGTTGAATTTGTGTAAGGAATTGAGGTGCAATGGCTCAAACAGTCAACATGAAGGTCCAGGAGCTACCATATCTGCCACCTGAAGTTTGGGTTTTGGTGTTCGGCTACTTGAACACTGAGGAAAAGCACACAGCCCGCCTCTGCTGCAGACACTTCAGAGATCTCATCGACCACCCGTCCCTGTGGAAGGATTATACAGCAGGACTCTCCAACTTTCCCCGCTACACGTCTGGATTCTGGGACACCGTGCAGTGCCGTGGGGTCAGCCGTGCCACAGTGCAACATTTACGACCCAAAGATTGGAAAATCCTCAGCAAGTCCCTCCCATCGCTCAACACCATTGTCTGTGTGAGGGAACGGCGATATTACAAGATGAAATACTTAGACAACCTGTGTGAATTCCCCAACCTGACGAGTCTTGGGGTACGAAACGCCACCTGGGTTGGGCCGTTACTGTTGCAGTGTCAGAGTCCGCAATTAGCAGAGCGGCTGACTCACCTGAACGTGTGCAACATTCAGATGTCCTGCGAAGACACTGTGGAGTTCATCAACAGCGTGTCACGCTTGGTCAACCTGGAGTACTTGCTGTTCCACCAGCAGGAAAGTGAAGGGCTTGAGAGGATGAGGCCAGTGCCCTCTTACGTCTTCCACAACCTGCTGCTAAGCCTGAAGAAACTCAAACACTTATCCTGGGGAATGAAAGGGGAGCCACCAGTGCCACTGCCCGACAACTACTTCTATCCACTGGACCCAGAAAACCCAGGTAAGCCAGTCTCCTGATTATATTTTACACTTGCATGCATCAGAACCAATACAGTCACTTTTTACACCTTTGACGAGAGCTTTTCATCAAGGAAATACAATATTTTCTTTACATTATGCTTTAATATTGTAACAAAAGCCATCATATTGAAGTCAGTTGAGCTGCACACATGCTGCATGATATATATTTCACCTCTGTAATATTCTTGATGTTTATAATTGAGCGATTTGTATATATTAGTGCTATTTCTTAAATTTTGGAAACTGTAATGTACTTGTAGTATTGTATTATTTAATTAGTAACAGTGTTAGACTAAACTATCTTGGACCAATAATTTCCTTAGGGATTATTATTCTGATTACATACATACAACATATTATTCTGATTAGTATTCTGATCACACAGTCTGTTGTGTAGTATTGTGTGACTATGCTAAACTTACCCGACAGAGACTAAATGTTTAACTAACCACCTCTTTTATCCTGTAGGAGAGTACGGCGGCCCAGAACTGATCTCTTTGGAGTTAGTCAATTACACAGAAATCATCCTGTCGGAGTACGCGCTGAGGGGTCTGACTTCACTCAAGTCGCTAGCTGTCCACTACAGGTACCCCTGGGATGGTATCCAGTGCAATCTCTATTCCTGGCTCAATCATCTGCAACAGCTGGAATCACTCTCAATCATTGGTGAGCCAAAACATGCATTTAATCTTTGTATTGTGTGTGTGTAGTAAGCAAAAATCTGTTGTCTTGCATGCATCCTTTTTTTTGTTTTTTTTAAGTGAAGCTGTGTGAAGCTCCAGGCCAAAACTGTTTCTGTAACTTCTGTCCTGTCAATTCTTTCCTTATAGGAGGGAATTTTCTTGCCTCTTATACGGAAGCCCTTCCACCCCAGGTGACCAATCTGACACTGCGAACATCCATATGCGCGTGCCAGATGAACTCCATTGCATCTCAACTCAAGCGAGTTGAGCATCTCGACATAGATCAGAACCGCTTTGCCGATAATCTCTGCAAACAGCTTCCTACACTGTTTCCTCAACTCAAGACTCTCAGGATACGGTATGCCCAGCAGATTTTTATTTTTATTACTGTTACGAAGTAAAAGTTCCATTTGATGGTTTATGTGTGACCTGCAGCATCAAATCATCTCACTTGAGAAACTCACATAATTTACATTTTGCTTTGAATGAAGCTTTTTTCTGTCTTGATTTCAAACACTACAGAAATCTTGTCAACAATTTCCCATTATGGGCCTATCGTTGTCAACACGCAACTAGAGCTGACGTTTTTTCCTGTCCTGTCTTCTGTAGATTCCACCGTGAGGAACCAAAAAGAGACCTGCTGTTCCTCAACAAGCTGCAACACCTGGAGCGACTGGAGCTGATCACGAGACAGACATACATTCTTATAAGTGACAAAAACAAAACTTGGCCGAGTCCATCTTTGGAGGGACTGATCAAGGAGCTGCGGGAGCTCTCCAGGAACAGGTTCAGCATCATGACCACGATGCCCAAAAGGGACGTTTTTCGAGAATGCGACTGCATTTGGGAACGAGAGGAAACACGATTCTAATCCTGAGCAGTGCAAAGTGAACAAAAATTATTATGCTTTTTTTTTTTTTTTTTTTTTTCCTCCAGTCCCTCATGTGACTAACTGATGTGGACTTTCATGTAGATGCAGTAGGTCCTCAGTTGTAACTGTCAGTAAGGACTGACAGCAGGGACTCGCAATGTGTGCAACACTACCTTTAAAATTAACCTCCTAGGACCTGGCGTCCACATATGTGGACATCACATTTTGGGTTATTTAGACCAAAATACTCAATTTTGCTCTACAAGGGCCTGATATCCACTTACGAGGACATGATACTGCTGTTCTATCAAAATTTTAAACGAATATCCTCATATGTGGCTCTGATTTTTCATAAAAACAAAAATAAGGTAAAAAAAAAAAAAAAAATCTGGTAATTCTTTGTTTTTACATTCATTGGGCCCCAATATGACCAAATATCAAAGAGAAATTAAAAATGCATGTCGTGGAAGAGTTCGGGTCTTAGGAGGTTAATGGAGGTCAGAGCAAGAAGCTGCTGCTTTGTTGCTGAACTTTACACATAGTTAAAATGATGTGATGAAATATTCGACTGTTTTTGTTTTTTTTTTAAAGGTTTGGTTCAACATAGTTATGATGAGAAATTCTCTGGTTCACTTTTGTTTTTTCGATCAAATAAAAACTAGTTTTCATGAAGAACTGCATTATTGTTTGTCAGTGAATTTAGTTTATTATTTCATTTAACAGCTTTCAAATCAAAAGAGGGAGAAATACAATGGATCTGGTATTGTGTTTGGAACATGAAGTCAGGAAAGCACAAATAAACAAAGAGGGTCGTGGCAGTGTTTTTTGATATAGAAAAAGCCTATGACATGATGTGGAGAGAAGGCCTACTAATTAAAATCAGTAAATTGGGTATGAGGGGGCAGATTTTAAAGGGAAGACAAATACAAGTGAGGACTTAGGACTGAGGACTTCTTAGTTATTTTCTTTAATGATAAATGATGTGTTTAATGATATAGAGGGTGGGATAGGGCTTTTGCTTTTTGCTGATGATGGAGCAATATGAAAAAGAGAAATGTAGAGTATATTGTAAAGAAACTGCAGGGAACAATTGGAAAAGTCGAAGAGTGGTCATATAAGCCGGGTTTTAAATTCTCAGTTGATAAGGACAAGACAATGTTTTGTTTTTTTACAAGGAAAAGAGGTGATGAGGATGTCAAAGTTATATTTTGACCTGGCTATTAGTTTTGGTCAGGCAGAGATAAAGAGTATGTTCTCCCTGTCACAGTGACTCCGAGGTCTCCACCTCATGTCTTCACTTTCCTACAGCTTCAAGGTTCCTACTCTAGATATTACCCAGTGCCTGGTTCCCCCATTCCTCGTCGTTGACAGCTCGAAGAGTCCCTCATAGGACCCCCCACTTCCCTTTTGTGACTTTGAGCTCGAGCCCTAGCTCATGTGGTGACTATTGGTGCTTAAACTTTTTCGTTTCGTTCAAAGCAACACAAGGGTGGCCCAATCTCAGACAGAATTGTGAACTCCACTCTGTAGAGTTGGCAGTCATAATGAAGCAGTACACCTTAATTTGTCGATTCAAGCTGTTCTTCATATTTTTGGCCACCACATGTCACCAGAGAAGACTGTGTTGAAAAGCTTCAAGTAATGAACCATTTTTTAACCCAAGCTTCAGTGCTTCAGAAAGCTTCGTTTGGCCATCACTACCTGTGGGAGCCAAGTTAATATAGCTCGTGTGTGTGTGTGTGTGTGTGTGTGTGTGTGTGTGTGTGTCTGTGTGGCGTTTGTTTGTTTTTGTCTCTCTGTATGGACATATTGCAAATCAATTTCCCATTGGGGACAATAAAAGTTACCATACCATTGACAATATATATTTAGGATTTATATTTGTTGTTGCTAAACTTATTTTGTGTAATTAGTAATTTAATAAGTACATTCATGGTTATAGTTGAACTAAATTTATTTTATTGGATTAATGTTGGCTTGGTTAAGTAAAGCTGTGAATACCTGTGCCTTAAAGGTTTGGTTTATAGTTAAAATCCCAGCATCAGGAATTTTTGCAAATGAGTGCATTCGGTGCGGGTGGGGGGAGAGAGAGAAAAGGTTAGTATAGCGTAGGCAAGACGCTGTAGCAGAGGAGAACAGAGCCACACGGTTTTCCTACCGTAGTAAGTTTACGTAGGATAAGTTAAACCTGATTACTCCAGTAAGAAGATTTGCAAGCTGTGGAATAAATGGCTTAAAATATGGAAATTGTTTACAATTTTTAAAAAGGTGTTTGTTTTGTGTGGCACCCAAGTCTGGATTATAAATGATTTATAAATATTTTTCCTCACAAATAAGAGTTTTAAAAATTCCCGTTATTAATTTAAATATTAAGTATTAATTTATATATTTTTATATGCCAGTTCAGTTCATTGCCATAACATAAGTGCTCATTCTTTCAGAAAAGAAGAATTTAGGACTTAAACAGTCTCCTCATGAATGATAGGATTTAACTCTCTAAACTGACATGTTTAAACACACTGATTTTTAAAGAGAAATGCAGCCCAACTACAAACTCCTTAACACGTTGGCATAAATGCAAACTGGAGGGTGCATTTCAAAGATGTGGTTGTGGTAGAGCCAAAAAAACAAATAAATGAATCAGTTATTCTCAATAGTTGGGTATGAGAAATTTGGATGTTGGCCTCAGTGCCTTTTGTGTATCCCATGTAGTACTTTAATTTTCTACTAACTCAGAACGATAGTCTGAGATGTTTATGATGTAGTGCTGCCATCTGCTGGTACTTGGTGGCATCAGGATGATGCTTTGTAGTGCAGTGCATTTATCAAGGTCTGGTCTGGGGGAGGAAAAAAACACTCCAGAAACTAATTGGGAGCACATCAATATCTACACTGTAAGTTGGTAATGATATGCTTAAATACCCACATGGCTGAGTTGGTATTATATAGGATTGCCATTGATTATATAGGAATGTCAGTGAGCCAAATGCCCCATGCCACTTGCACTGACTTCATGGGGTATTATAGGTTGCCTGTTAATGCTTTGGCTTCCATGATGCAGTAATTTCCCCACTTAATGTATGAGGTTTTTTTTTTTTTACCTAATGAGCTTGGTCCGTAATGCGGCCGGGCGGGACATCCCTCCCTTTTGTAACACGTTTACAGGTAAATAACTCAGGCGAACTGCCTTAACCCCTCTCTTTACAGTAACATGGGTGACAGCAATAACATCAAACAACATTTTTGGTCTGAACACTGTTTACCGACCTGTAAAAGCAGCTTCATATGGTTTTCTATTCTTTTAAATAAACTGAAAATAAATACATATATTAGTGAAAAGTGTCCCCCCAACTCGTCTGTTTTACACAACTAATATTAATGTGGCCATTCCCTCCCCGGGGTGCCACGGATGGAAAATCTGTTGTTTTTTTTTTTTTACAGGTGCAGCCAACCTTTGAACAAATCTGCATTTGAGCTTTTCATTACTTTCAACGTAAAGCGCTACTGACTGGAAAGCTGCAGCCTCACTAGTGGTTGAATTTGCATAAACAAGTGGGGAGCTAGGCCAGAAGAACCTCAGACCCGCAGCTGAAGCTCAAACGGTTAACATGAAAGATCTACCACATCTCCCACCTGAAGTTTTGATGTTGGTGTTCAGCTACCTGAACACAAAAGAAAAACATTTAGTCTGCCTTTGCTTCAACGACCACAAAAACTCATTGACCAACCATCCCTATGGAAGAACTACACAGTGGTGCTCTTCAGCCTCCTACACTACACATCTGGCTTCTGGAACACACTAAACCAGCGCAAGATTACCCGGATTGCAGTGTGCCATTTACAGGACAAGCTGTCTGGGAAGAACCAGTGCTACAGGAGTGTCAGATTGAGCCTCTATCAGAGCGGCTGACTCAGCTGAGCATGTGCAACATCGAGATCCCAAACACTGCAGAGTTCATCAACACCGTGTCACACTTGGTCAACCTCCAGTACTTGCTGTTCCACCAGCTTGACTGTGAGGGGCTGGGGATGTTGAAGCTGGTGCCCTGTGACGTCTTCCACAACCTGCTGTGGAAGCTGAAGCTCAAACATTTACTAGCAGCTACCACCTAGTAGTACAGATTCCTGATGATTGCTTATATCCCTTGGACCCAGAAAAACCAGGTAAGCCTGATCTCTGTTAGCTCATGCAGCAGAACATTTCTGGGATGCCTTCTGATTCAATTTATCATATAAAGGCATTCTGTTCTGTGTACTGGTTCTGATGCAGGCTTATAGTCACCTTTTACACTTGAAAAGCTACTCACAAGAAAACACCATTAATTTGTAGAGGTTTATGTTCCTGTGTGCACTCTGGCTCTCGACACAAAGAAATCAAAGGTTTACTTACTACCAAAGCTTTGCGGTTGAACAGTCTCATCAGGAACCGTCACACAGTTTTAGTGAGTCACGTCTTTTTCTTTGGTTCTATAGGAGCATATGATGGCCCAGCACTGACTGCTCTGGAGCTGGTGAATTACCCATAATCCATACCATCTGAGAATGCATTGAGGGGCCTGACCTCGCTCAAGTCCCTGTTTGTTCACTATGACAACCTGAGAGAGCGCATCCCATGTCATCTACAGTCCTGGCTGAAACGTATCCGACATCTGGAATCACTCACAATCATTGGTGAGTCACACTATTGTTGTTTTTTAATTTTGTTTTTTAATTTTTTCTACACACACTTGACCTGTTATACCAGGTGTCGAACTCCAGGCCTCAAGGGCCGGTGTCCTGCAGGTTTTAGATCTCACCCTGGGTCAACACACCTGAATCAAATGATTAGTTCATTACCAGGCCTCTGGAGAACTGGAGGCACCTGTGTGTTATACAAAATGAGAACATCAGCAAGATAATTGAGTAGCATTACAAATGTTGCTCAAACTCTGTTTACAAAAAAGGTTGGGGAAAATTGATTTGCTGATCATTACCTGGGCAAATGATGTACATTAGTATGAGGAAGCAAACATTCTCTAAATCCATGGTTCTAACAAATCTAACATAAATTCTGCATTGTTTTTTTTTGTTTTTTTGTTCTTGCATCATTGAATACATATGTTAGCCTGTTATCTCTTGGCTCTGCGTGTCATCCTTGAATATTTGATTTCTTTTAAAATGTATTTTTTGTAAAATATTTCTCACAAATCCTTCAGCATGCAACAATCACTGCTAAGCAGGCATAGACATTTAACCCAGGGGTGGACAACTCCAGGCACTCAATTCCGATGTCCTGCAGGTTTTAGATGTGTCCTTGATCCAACACAGCTGATTCAAATGGCTAAATTACCTCCTCAACATGTCTTGATGTTCTCCAGAGGCCTGGTAATGAACTAATCATTTAATTCAGTTGTGACCCAGGGTGATATCTAAAACCTGCAGGACACCGGCCCTCGAGGCCTGGAGTTGCCCACCTCTGTTCTAATGTCATACAAGCAAAACAGTCTTATATACCGATGATAAACCCTTCAATGTGTATTAAGCTTTTTAAGCTTAGTGTTTACTTTTTCTATTTTATGTGTGTGTGTTTGGTTTGGGGTTTTTTTTTTCTTTTTCTTTTATTGACTCAGTACATCTAACTTTGTACATGAATTTATTTTAGGTCTTTGTAGTTATTGGCCTACTTGGTGAAAACCCTGCACAATACTTTATTATCATTATTATTATTATTTAATTTGAAGATTTATTTGACCTATTCACCATGATCATGAAGTCCTGTTAATCCTGTTAACTTGTGGAAAAACAAATTGAGCATTTAAACCGAACTGATTGTCTAATATATATTGGAAGATAATTGGAGAGGGATAAATATGCCCCAGCATTATTACCATAAGTGAAATTTCAGTAGCAAGTTGTTTTTTGTTGTTGTTGGGGTTTTTTTTGGGGGGGGGGGGGTTAAATCATGAAAAGGAGAGAGAGAGAAAGAATAAAAATCCGTTCAGGGTGCTGGATTGTTTTTGGCCCCCAGACATTACTTTTATGACAACCCTGATAAAGATGTTAATTGCTCTTGTAACCCACCTAAAATTTGCCTCATGAAAATGAACTGCTGTTCCCAAAGAATGTCAGTAGGTGGCACTATGAGATTGTTTAGTGCTTGTGAACTTGAGTTGATGTAGAGAAGGAGAATAGCGCTAAGGCTACGTATGCTGGTCGGAGCTACTCACCGAGTTTTTCTTTAATCCTTGTTCAAGAAAAGGGTTATGTGTGAAGACACAAATTGGATTTTACTCTTCCGCTTGTTGGGAAACACGGACACTTTTTGTTGATGCCGATGTACCTCTGCTTTTGTGGTTTTTGTTCATTTCCGGTGAGTTGACTAACTGCGCTAGCATAGCAAGCTAATCGTTAGCTAATCATTAGCTTAGTATAATGTAAATTTCATGTGTTCCTTTTGAGTGCTGTATTATCTTTTTATTTCTTCACTTGTGAATGTTATAAGCCAATCGGAAATATTTCTTTGGAAGCTAGTAGGTAAGTTTTATTTATTGTAATGAGATGATAAATATGAGCAGTCTTTGGCTAAATAGTACTGCGACCACGTTTTGCACTTTCCTCATGCATCAGTAATGTGCTTTCTCTCAATTCATTGGATTGATGTGACTGCTGTTCACAAAATATGAGATTTGAGTTAAATTTGTATGATGTGGAAATTGTTTTAAGGTTCGTTTTTTTTTATTGATTGCATTAAGTCGTTATATACAAAGAGTGAGAGGCATTTGGTCACTAGTGTTGATTAAGTTGTTATATGATATTCATGTAAAATATGTTCACTGCCCTGTGCAGGTTGCTTTTTTTGTTGGAGTTTGAAGTTGCGAGCCAGGATTCCGGATCCCCAGCTGCAATGCAGGAAAGGTTTCCAGCCTACTTAGAAGTGACAACTGCGTTACTTCTTGACAGATAAGCTTATGAGATCTCAGAACAATACACTAACTACCCGGGTAGTACTACTAACATTAACACTATACACACTCACACACCTGAACTGAAAAGACTGAAAAGAACACTGAACTCTGAACACATGGACTGACAAATATGGACTATTGGAACTGTTGAACGACTGTTTTTGGTTTTGTTTTGAATAAATGTTGACTGCTCTTTTAGCTGTGTGTCATTCGCTCCTTAGTCGATTCCTAGAGAACGTAAGCCCAAAATCCTAACTTTCTCCACATTCAGCAGTGGTAAAGTATCGTGTGTTACACTCTGACAATGTTTGTGCAAAGTTTTGTTTAGATTGGTTCATTTAGTCTTTATCTCACTGCAGTTGATGACTGCCCACCCAAACGTAATATAATAATCCCCCCTTTGTAAATGGGAGAATTTCCCCTCCAAATGCTTTCCAGTCTTTAAAGCACAAGCAACACACTAGTTGTTCCACATATTTTTTTCAAACTGCTCCCATTTGACAAGACTGGCTTTGCTGGTAGACTGAAAGTTTGATGCTGCACACGGGATGCCAGCATGCTATAACTGGTCAACCACATTTCAAAATAAAAATCATAATGGAAAACAGTTAACAAAATGTTTTGTTTGCCTTGGACCCTGGAGCTAAAGGTCTCAAAAAATTTACATGTCGATCAAGGAGCTACCATATCTACCACCTGAAGGTCAGGTTTTGGTTTTCAGCTGCCTGACCAGAGTAAAAACACAAAGTCCACCTCTGCTACAGAGACCTCAGAGATCTTATCAACCACCCATCCCTATGGAGGGACTGCACAGTGGTACTCCAACTTTCCACACTATAGGTTGATTATGCTAAAATTGTCACACATTGTGACATATGGTTAAGAATCCCAAGCATCAGGTCTTCTCGCTTAAGAATAATTGATTTACTTAAAAAAAGAAAAGATGAGGGGAAAAAAGACCCAAATCATAGGATTATTCCACTGAGCATGTGATTTCACTATCCACTCTCTCACTCATCACATCTGGTTAGAAAAAACACCAACATGGCAAAAATGCTCTTTTCTATGATTTATAATGGAATTTCAAAAACCCCTGGAGCATGTCGTGATGGTTATAATCCATCTTTTGTGTGTCTATGTTCCAAATACAAGATGCTGACAAAAATGGGGCAAAAGAATTTTACTTCTTTGAACAGTTTTCTGATTTACAGTTAGTTATTTAACAGAAGTTGCTTTCAGTGGTACAAAATAGTCGTGTGGTTTCTAATAATGATAACATTTGCAAATCTGTTGGTGAATTTTCTGATTCTGACTTGGTCAATAATAAGCTCATTCATGACGTTAAAAATGTTATTCTACAGACTGTTTGCTGCACTGCACAGGACAATATCTCCAACTGTTGAATCTGAACCAGAACTTATGGACCGTTTTTCTGCCCTGTTTGCTAGCTTGGAGAATATCATTTCACTTGACGTTCCTGCTGGATTCCCTCCTCTGCCTGTAAATACTGAAGGTTTTCAACTTAAATTAGATCACACACCATCACCTCAGCTAGTAAAAAATAAAACTGCATTCCCCTTTCTAAACTGGCTAAAAGACTAGGACTAAGTGTTTTAGAGCTGGCATATCAGGTCAAGTTTAATGTTCCATGGCCTCCTCTGCCCTCTCCGTGAATCGCTACCTTATCGTGGTGGAGGGGTTTGTGTGTCCCAGGGATCCCAGGGGCTATGTTGTCTGGGGGCTTTTGCCCCCTGGTAGGGTCTCCCATGGCAAATTGGTCCTGGGTGAGGGACCAGACAAAGAGCAATTCAGAAGAGCCTTATGAAGAGAATATCGAGGGAACAGTTTACCCTGCCCGGGATAGGGTTACCGGGGCCCCGCCCTGGAGCCAGGCCCGGGGAGGGTGCCCGAGGGCGAGCGTCTGGTGGCCGGGCCTTAGTCCATGGGCCCGGCCGGGCACAGCCCGAAGAGGAGACATGGGCCCATCCTCCCGCAGGCCCACCACCCGCAGGAGGCGCCATAGGGTCGGGTGCATTGTGTGCTGGGCGGCGGCCAGGAGCGGCGGCCCTGGCGGACTGATCCCCGGCTGCCAAGACTGGCAATAGGGACATGGAATGTCACCTCTCTGGTGGGGAAGGAGCCTGAGTTAGTGCGTGAGGTTGAGAGGTACCGGCTAGATATAGTCGGGCTCACCTCTACGCATGGCTTGGGCTCTGGAACCAGTCTCCTGGAGAGGGGCTGGACTCTGTCTCAGTCTGGAGTTACCCCTGGTGAGAGGCGGTGGGCTGGGGTGGGTATTCTAATATCCCCTCGGCTTGCTGCCGGTACGTTGGGGTTTTTCCCGGTGGATGAGAGGGTTTGTTCCCTGCGCCTTAGGGTCGGGGAACGGGTCCTGACTGTCATCTGCGCTTATGCGCCGAGTGGCAGTTCAGAGTACCCAGCCTTCTTAGAGTCCCTGGGGGGGTGCTGGAAGGTGCCCCATTTGGAGACTCTGTTGTTCTGCTGGGAGACTTCAATGCTCACGTGGGTAACAACAGCGAGACCTGGAGGGGCGTGATTGGGAGGAACGGCCTCCCTGATCTGAATCCGAGCGGTGTTTTGTTATTGGACTTCTGTGCAAATCACAGTTTGGCCATAACGAACACCTTGTTCGAACATAAGAGTGTCCATAAGTGCACGTGGCACCAGGACGCTCTAGGCCGCAGGTCGATGATCGATTTTGTAATCGTATCACCAGACCTGCGACCATATGTTCTGGACACTCGGGTAAAGAGAGGGGCTGAGCTGTCAACTGATCACCACCTGGTGGTGAGTTGGATCAGGTGGCGGGGGAGGACGCTGGACAGACCCGGTGCACCTAAACGTGTAGTGCGGGTGTGCTGGGAACGTTTAGCAGAGGCCCCAGTCCGTGAGATCTTCAACGCACACCTCTGGCAGAGCTTCAACAGCATTCCGAGGGAGACTGGGGACATTGAGTCTGAATGGACCATGTTCAGCGTCTCCATCGCCGAAGCTGCTGCAGTGAGCTGCGGCCGCAAGGTGGTTGGTGCCTGCCGTGGTGGTAACCCCCAAACCAAATGGTGGACACCAGAGGTGAAGGGAGCCACCAGGCTGAAGAAGGAGTCCTATCGGGCTTGGTTAGCCTATGGGACTCCGGAGGCAGCCGACAGGTATCGACAGGCCAAGCGGAATGCGCCTCGGGCAGTGGCTGAAGCAAAAACTCGGGTGTGGGAGGAGTTCGGAGAGGCCATGGAAAAAGACTTTCGGACTGTCTCGAAGAGATTCTGGCAAACCGTCAGGCGTCTCAGGAGGGGAAAGCGGTGCTCTACCTGCACTGTGTATAGTGCTGGCGCAGCGCTGCTGACGTCGACTGAGAAAATTGTCAGGCGGTGGAAGGAATACTTCGAGGACCTCCTTAATCCCACTGACACGTCTTCCGAGGAGGAAGCAGAGTCTGGGGATGAGGGGAATGACCCGCCAATTTCCGGGGGCGAGGTCACTGAGGCAGTTAAACAACTCCTTGGTGGCAGAGCCCCTGGTGTTGATGAGGTCCGCCCCGAGTTCCTGAAGGCTCTGGACGTTGTAGGGCTGTCCTGGTTGACACGCCTCTACAATGTTGCGTGGAGATCAGGGGCAGTACCCCTGGACTGGCAGACCGGGGTGGTGGTCCCCATCTTTAAGAAGGGAGACCGGAGGGTGTGTTCCAACTACAGGGGGATCACACTCCTCAGCCTCCCTGGGAAAGTCTATGCCAGGGTGCTGGAAAGGAGAGTTCGTCCGCTAGTCGAACCTCGGATACAGGAGGAACAATGCGGTTTTCGTCCTGGTCGCGGAACACTGGACCAGCTCTTTATCCTCTCAAGGATACTTGAGGGTGCATGGGAGTTTGCCCAACCAGTCTACATGTGTTTTGTGGACCTGGAGAAGGCATTCGACCGTGTCCCTCGGGGTGTCCTGTGGGAGGTGTTGCGGGAGTATGGGGTGTCTGGCCCATTGCTACGGGCCATTCGATCCCTATACAACCGTTGCAAGAGTTTGGTTCGCATTGCCGGCAATAAGTCGGACTCGTTCCCGGTGGGTGATGGGCTCCGCCAGGGCTGCCCTTTGTCACCGGTTCTGTTCATAATTTTTATGGACAGGATTTCTAGGCGCAGCCAAGTGGCGGAGGGCTTTCGCTTCGGTGGCCTCAGAATCTCATCTCTGCTTTTTGCGGATGACGTGGTTCTGTTGGCTTCATCAGGTGAGGGCCTCCAGCTCGCACTGGAACGGTTCGCAGCCGAGTGTGAAGCAGCGGGAATGAGGATCAGCACCTCCAAATCTGAGGCCATGGTTCTCAGCCGGAAAAGGGTGGAGTGCCCACTCCGGGTCGGGGATGAGTTCCTGCCCCAAGTGGAGGAGTTCAAGTATCTCGGCATGGTGAAGAGGGAGCTGAGTGTAAGCTCTCAATTTACCGGTCGATCTACGTCCCTACCCTCACCTATGGCCACGAGCTGTGGGTAGTGACCGAAAGAACGAGATCGCGGATATAAGCGGCAGAAATGAGCTTCCTCCGAAGGGTGGCTGGCCTCTCCCTTAGAGATGGGGTGAGAAGTTCAGCCATCCGGGAGGGGCTCAGAGTAGAGCCGCTGCTCCTCCACATCGAAAGGAGCCAGTTGAGGTGGTTCGGGCATCTGACAAGGATGCTCCCTGGGCACCTCCTGGGTGAGGTGTTCCGGGCATGTCCCACCGGGAGGAGGCCCCGGGGCAGACCCAGGACACGCTGGAGAGATTATATCTCTTGGCTGGCCTGGGAACGCCTTGGTGTTTCCCCGGATAAGCTGGAGGAGGTGGCTGGGGAGAGGGAGGTCTGGGCTTCTCTGCTTAGGCTGCTGCCCCCGCGACCCGGCCTCGGCTAAAGCGGATGAAGATGGATGGCCGCCTCTGTTTGGATCCTTTCACCATGTTTTTGAGCCAGTTTTCTTAGTCACAGTTTCTGCAACTCTCCATGCTGCATCTGAAAAGACTGGGTTTGGCTTTGCAATTTCTTCTGCTTCAGTGACTGTTTCTGAGCCTTTTCCTCTGCCTCTCTGTGCTCCTGTTCACAGGGCAACTGCGGTCTTGTTCTCCTGCACCCTTATCCGTTTCCCGGGTGGGGGGGCAGTTGGTCCCTGGTCCGGTTCCCAGGCTGGCTGAGGATCTGCTAGTCCCTGCACTCATACCTGTAACTCGGGTGGGGACAGCAGACGCCCAGCCATTGCCGGTGCCTGTCTTGGCTCACAGGGTGAGGACAGACGTGAACCAGCTTCCTCCTGCACCCATACCTACTCCTCGGGTGGGAGTGACTAGTGTCCGGTCTGCCCCAGCACTCGTGCCGGTCCCTGAGGTGAGGCCTGCCAGGACACAGCCGACCTCCGCACCCTTACCTACTCCTTGGGTGGGAACAGTTAGTGTCCAGCAGGTGCCTGCACCCATGTCTGTCCTCGCTGGAGGCTCGGGTGATTCTGTCCAGCCGTTTTCTGGAGGCTCAGGAAAATCACAACAGCCACCACTACAACCTCTGCTACAGTTACTAGCTCAGTCTTCAGCTCAGCCAGGGGTCTCCATGTCTCCATACCTGCTGCCGTCTGTCTCCGCTGGGGACTCCAAGGAGTCCGTCCTGCTTTCTGTCTTAACAGGGGGTTCAGGAGAGCCCGGCCATCTCCACCTCACGTCCGCTGACGGCTCTGGTGATTCCGTTCAGCCCCCTCCTGCTACAAGCCTGCAGCTTCAATTCCGTTGCCTGCAGCACCACCACCTGCTCCATCGCCTGCGGCTGCCAAGCCACCATCTGGTCCTGCGTGCCTGCTGTCCACCAAGCTACCAGTGAGTCTTCTGGTTCGTCCATGGCCTGGTCATCCACGTCCATGTCCAGCACGGCCTGCTCGTCCACGTCCAGCACCACCGGACACTTTCCAGGCTGTGCCATTATGGGCGGCCTACTGAACGTTGTTGCTGCCGTTTTCCACTAGCCGGACTCCAGAACTGTTTTATCGCTGCTGCTGGCTCCATGGTTGGCCTCCAGAACTGTGGGTAGAACTCAGTGCCGTCAACCTCTGCATCGGCCCCCTGAACTGTTTCTTCCTGGACTCCTGTGCTTGGCCCTCCAGGTTCTGAACTGTTCCCTGAGCTTCAATGGCTTTTTGTGAATGTTCTGATTTGGACTGTTTTTGTTTTGAGGATGGGATGTAAACATTTCAGAATTAACAGGTTGAATATTTGTCACGGTTCTGGGTCATTTTGACCCAGCGTTTTCAGTTTCTTATATTCCTTTGTATTATGGTTTGTATTCTGATGCTTTTGTTATGCTTTGTTGTTTATTAGTTCCAGTTTATTCTGGTTTAAGGTTTTGTCCTTAGGTTTTATGTCTTGTGCCCTCATATTTAGTGTGTGTCAAGTCTGCATCTTTGTGAATTATTTCCTGCTTTATTTTAAAGGTTTGTCTTATGTCAGTGTTTCTAGCTTCGCTCCCCCTGTCTTGTTAGCCTTAATCTCTCCCAGCTGTGTCTCCCTCCTGTTTCCCATTCCTTGATGACTTCCTCAGTGTATTTAAGCCCCGTGTTTCTTTGTGTCAGTGTCGCGTCGTACCCTCAGATTTTGCCTGTGTGTTCCAGTTTGTGGTTTCCTCAGTTTGATTCATGTTTTGTTTCGTGCCAGCAATAAAGCTGTGGTTTTTGAGTTGAATTCAGTCTCTGAGTCCTGCATTTTGATACTCACCTCTGCCTGCCCGCACACAGAGCGCTGACAAAACGACTCGACCCGCATGGATCCAGCGGACTCACGTTTCGCCTCATAGGGGGAGTATCTCGCTCAGCTGTGGGATTATTACCGGAGGATAATCCGCGCTGCAAATCCCTACAAGAGGCAACTGGAGGTAGTGTTTCTTGATGACCTCTTGTCATCCACTACCTCTGCTGTCAGTTTTGTGGATATTAAAGGACTAAAGCAAATAATGACAGATTTGAGGGCGAGGCTCTGTTTTGAACTATTTGGCATGGGCGGTCCGGGCAAGGAAAATTCAGCTGCCCTCCTGGAAGCCCTCACCTCTTGGTATTCTCGGCATCAGCAGCCTTTCCCGTCGTTGTTTATTGCCAAATCGCTCGATCCTCCCTTAAGGGAGAAACGGCGCCCTCGCCATCTTCACCCCACCACACCTCCACTCTCTCCTGAGGCGGCTGTTATTGGACCTGCAGCACAGAACGCCGCAGTGAGTAAAACAGACTCTGCCATCAGAACTAATTCACTCACTAAGACCAGGAAAGTTCAAGAGAGTTCTATGTTGACTGGCAATTTTGAGACTGTTTTTGCTGCCAAGTCGCCTCTCTGAGAAGAAATCTGGTGCTTCTTTTTTTCTTGATTTTAAAACTGAGAAGACTGAGATCTGTTCCACTATGTTCGAGACTGTTAGCTCAGCCACAGTTAGCTTAGAACCTGTGAGCTTAAAAACTGTTAAGCCCGTGTCAGTTAATGTAACAACTCTGATTTCTGAGTCAATGGACTTTGAGGATGTTGACCCAGAGTCAGTGGCCTCAGAAGTATTCAACCCTGTATCAGGGAGCTCAGAGTCTGGAGGTTTGGAGTTAGTCGACGCACAGTTAGTAGACCTTTCGGCCCAGTCAGGCTACACAGAGAGAGATTCTCCCCAGGGCTTCCCCAGAGGCTGAGTTCGTGACTGTTGCCACCTCTGGACCCTTGGAGAAAGTAGAGCCTGCTGGGCTTCAACCCTCAGTTCAGTCCCCTGTTCAGTTGCCGCTAGCTCAGTCTTCCACTCCACCACCTGCTTTACAACCATCATTACTGCCTTCAGCTAAGGTTATAGCTCAGTCAGCCGCCCAGCCTGCAGTCCAGTCAACCACTCCACCACAATCAGCCCCGCTACCTGTAGCGCAGTCTTCAGTTCTGTCAGCCACTCAGCCACCTGGTCAGTCACACACTCAGCCAGGGGTCTCAACGCCTTCTGGCCCTGCATCAGCTCCTGCTGGAAGCTCTGGTGAGCCAATCCAGCGCTTCACGGCTCCTATGCCGCTGTCTGTCTCCGCTGGCAGTTCAGGAGAACTGTTTCAGCCGTCCGCCTCCACTGGAGGGTCTGAGGGGCCCGTCCAGACTTCGTCTGCCTCAGTTGGGGGTTCAGGAGAACCCAGCCAGCATTCTGTCTCATTAGCTGGGGGTTCTGGAGAGTCCGGCCAGCATCACGCCTCGTTAGCTGGGGGTACTGGAGGACCCAGCCTGGTTCCACTTTCAGCCATGCATGCTCATGCTATAACATGTCACATATCTCATATCGTATTTGATCATCCGTTTTATTTTCCATTTAAGAATAAAAAATTAAAAGAGCATTTCTGGCTCATCCAAGGAAACACTTTGACTTTTCCAGAAGCTTAAATGACAAATTCACCTTTGGAAAACACATTAGAGGGACATTTCTGTCCATTTTTTAAACAGTTACAGAAAAATAAAAAGTACCATCCTATATCACATTTCTTTGTGCAACACAAATGCTCTGTGTAAAAATTTCATTACGCATACTAAATAAAAATGGGTCTGGTTGAGCCAATTACACTGGGGGAAAAAACTGCAACCTTAGTTAAACTAATAACTCATGGATATTAAAGCTTGTAGGACTTTAGGTTGTATTGAAAAGAGTTTAGCTTATTAACAACTTGGTATTTCTGGAAAACCAAATCGAATCCTCAGAACTAATGAATAAATCATTTAAATAAGCTGCACGCACTCTTTATAGAAAGAGTCCACAGAGTGCAGCTGGACCCAGTTTCAGTTGGGTTACACTACTGTCAAATAAATTGAAAGGGAATAAGTCTACACAGTTTTCTGTCTTCTTCCTATAAGTCACCACTTTGTTTTTGCTGTTCTCTCACCTCTATTCACTTTCTAGCTCAGTCGACCACCACTGCTCACATTGTCTATTTCCCTGTGAGCATTAGTGATAATGTTCAACAAACATAACTAGTCATTAAAACTTAGATTCTGCAAATTCAAGAAGAAATGCATTTATAGAGGGTTATAAATTGACTAAGCAATTTGTTTTTTAGATTTCTGGAAATTAGGCCTCATTATTATTCACCCAGGCCCCCGAGTAACTTTCACCATATGGGTTGCCTCAACCAGGTGAGCTGTAGTAGCAGCTACTTGTACTAAGTGTTATTTTCTTTTCTTATTTGTTCATGTAGTTTTACAGTTGGTTGAAAAACGTCTTGAAATAAATTTTGCATTATCAATTTACATGAAAAAAAGAACAACTAAACATGAAATATTTTGTGCTTTTCCCTCAGTGAAAAACTTTTTCATTTCTTGTAAACAAAGACATTCTAAACTAAGATGTTTGTGTATGTCATGGTATGGCCGTGTGGCAGGCAGGATGTAGGACCCAAACACAAAACACTCAAACAGAGGAATTAACTTAAAGAGGCTGCTTTAATGCAGTGGCATAATTTTCACAAAAATAAACTTGCAAAAACAAAACTAGAAACTGGGAACTAATAACAGAAACACTGGGAAACCTGTAAACTAGGGACAGAGCTCACAGGGAGCATGGAAGGAGAAACACACAGCACGGTGAGGGGACGACGCGACACTGACAGAGAGAAACACAGGGCGAAAATACACTGAGGGAAACAAGGAAATGAGGCACATGAGGGGAGCACAGCTGGGAGCAATCAACATGAGGAGCCCAGGGTGAAGCAAAACTAGACACACTGACAGTCCCTTGTCTTATGTCAAAGTAAAGCAGGACTTGTGGACTTGACACTAAACTAAGGGAACACGTGACATAAGACACGACTGACCAGGGAACAAGAATAAGAATAATAATACTACAAAAATCAAAGACACTGGGTCACCGACCCAGGGCTGTGTCACTGTAATTTAGAATGTGTTTAACCAAAACAGTTAAATCCTTTTTTCCTGTACTTCAGAAAGTGAGTGCTGCTCTGCCAACAAAGCAACAAACATGTGTTTGCCCATCATCTCTAAACTGGTGCAAAGAAGAGAAACCTCATCAGCTAGTTGCATGTAGAGAGGATTTGCCTCTGCAATCTGCACCTATAACTTCAGATTTCTCATCTATTCATTTATTTCCTGCAGCTGTTGTGCACTCTGCAGTACCCCAGGGCCTCCAAACATTTGCCTATGCCCGCAGCCTCTGCTGCCAACAACTATTACTTTCAAACCTTCAGCCTTATGTGAATGTGGGTGTGAAGCAGGAAATTGCTGAAATCGAACATCTTTGCCCTGGAGAGCAATTTGAACAGTTTTGAGCTTCTCTGATATGAATTATAAAATACTAAAAATCTGCAGCCACTAAAATATTTATGATTGGACACTGGGAAAATAACCTGTTAGAGAACAGCAGAATCTTGCAGGATGTTCAACTTAAGGCAGACTTGCATGAAAAACATTGATTTTAGCCACCTCACAAAGAACTCAGAGCCTGTTATTGCATTAAATTCTATTAGGTTCAGAAATAAAATATTTGAAACTAAATCCAAACAGATTTTTGTTGTTCATATCAATGTATTAGCCAGATAATTTTAATCATGATCATTCACATTATTTTGCTTAGTTTAGGTTATTCTGTTAGTGTGACAATCTGTTGTTTATGTAAGAAGTCTCTTTGTGTGTCTGTTTCCTTTGTTTCCCTCTTTTATGATTTTTCTGCTCCACCCTCATTAGTGTCAGAACTACAGGTGACACTAATGAGGGTGGAGCTGCTGAAGGTCTTAAAGGTTGTTAACGATTGTTTTCACCTTTCACAGTTGTTTTCATCTATGTCCAATCACTGGTGCATATGGTCTCCACCTTATTACTTATCACTCAGTCTGTTCTCCTAGTGCATGTTTACCCAACTTTTTATTTTTGTTTTAATCAACTCTTTGCATTTTGTATATTTTTTCAAGTTACTTCTGTCACTAAACACTTTATTTGCGTTGCTTAGGAATTCTTACAATACACAAGAATGAAAGTTTTTAGGAGTCTTTAGAAACACGAATTGAAAAGGAAATCGAAGAGTTGCATTTTCTGGTATTTATGGCCTGTGTTACTGTGAGGTGGAGTCGTCCAGACACACCTGGTCCATTGCACAGAGTATGTTCACATAACGACCAGCTTTTCTCTCCTGGCTTGTCTCACAGTTGATTCACATTCTAAAAATCAGCAGTGTCGACTCTCATGTTGATGTACAGTAACACAGTGATATGAGGACAGCTTACCTCACTGTTACGCTTACTGGCCAACTTCACTTCAGCTTAAAGTAGGTCAGACGGCGCTCAGCTGCACTCGAACAAAATGAATAAAAATGACCAAACTAGAGTTAAAGTGTTGATTTTTGATTACGCTGGTGCAAACTACTCATCACTTCTTTGATAAAACAACAAAAAACAAACTTTTTACAAACATTACAGAACATTACCTTTTATATTCACTTTTAAAAAGTTGATACGACTTATCATCAATGATTGATTCAACAATATGCACGAGTTTATTCTTTGTGTTTCAAAGTCTTTGGGCATCTTCATGTGACAAATCTATTTTGGTACATCGAGCCAGTAGAGATTTGAATTAAGCTAAATTTACGGTATTAGATTATTTGATATAGAATTTTTTGTTGTTGTTGTTGTCCCCAAAAACAGTAGCTTTGTGTGTAGCTTTTTTGCATGTCTGAAAACGGCTGACTTGTTTAGACCAGGCATGAACTTTAACCCCTCTTTTGGGGTCTTTTGCAACAGAGAGCTGTTGAGACTCGTTGACCCCGCCGCCCCTGAGATGAATACATGTAGATTGTAAACAGCAGATAAAGGTTATGCAGGTTTTGTTTAATTCACAGTTGTATGACCTCTCTCGTCCCTGCTCTCTCTGTTTCTTTATGTTAGTGCATCATTAAAAAGATGTTTGCAGTGGTTTTGGTGGGAGAAAGTGGTCGATACTTCTGTTAAACCCATCTCTGTAGAAAACGATCACTGAGCCCCCTCAGCTGAATTCTACTGTCATACTCCACATAAAATATTTGGCACATATTTTATGCATCTATTAACTGTGATAGGAAACATGAAGATCTTTATTGCTGTTCCTGGAGAGCTCTGTAGTAGGTTATTTGTTTATGCACTTTAACTTTATCCATGATCACTTACAAAAACAGTCCAATTCAAGTAAAAACTGATCTAATCTTTAGATGATGATGAATTTCTTCCAAATCCTTTTGGAGCAGCTAGAGCGGGGGTGTCCAACTCCAGTCCTCGAGAGCTACACACCTGAATCAAATGCTAGCTTGTTATCAAGCCTTTGCCAAACTTGATGGCACGCTGAAGATGTATTCCAATCATCTGATTTGTTTTAGTAAGTGATCATGGATAAAGTTAAAGTTCATAAACAAATAACCTACTGCAGAGTAGTCACACTTTTATGTGGCTCCATGGAGATTTTGGGCTACTAAAAAAATTGTGCTAAAAACAGATTGTTTTTTTTTTTTAAATGGTAAAGTTTCCTGGCCTCTGAGTTAGCAGATATACAGTGATGGACTGCAGATAAGATGTAACTCTGGTTGTATTACAAAACCTTTGGTGCTGTAGAACATTCAGTTAATACAAGGTTGAAATAAAATATCTTATTTAAATAAAACATTGAAATATTATTTACTTTGATTTATATTTAGCTAAGAAAAAGGGGCAAAAAAATGTGTGGCTCAGTGTGACTGGCGTTGTTTTCTAAGTGTGCTAGTTTAGTCGTTTTAAACAGGAATTCTTCATGAACACATGCAACAGCAATATGTCATGGTGGGCTTTCAGATGCATATGAGAAAGAGAAAGGACATGAAACAGTGAGTGGGGACTGGAGACATGTAAGTGATGTGATCAAGCAGTCTGGAACACAACAATGGAGTGATGAACTTCAGCCTCAAGTCACGTTTGATTGACTTATTGATAGTTGTTGAGGTGTAAAAGGAGTCGTTGACACACCCCACTTGACTGATGATGTCAACAGCAGACAAATAACAGGATATACAGGGATTATTTTATTGACAAAGTCATATCTTAATTAAGTACCAGCAACCTTTTTAAGGGTCACAGACCAGGGATAGTCACTCTGCTTTGGCCCTGTGTGTGTGCAGGCTGGAAGAGCTTCTCCAACTGCTTCTTACTGGATTTGAACTTTTCAGAGACTCCTGCAAGGTAAGCATTATTCTCTGCCACAAACTATAATTTGCTATGTAGTTCAAGTTTACCTGTTGCAGCATCTCTGCTGGTTAGATGTACTGCAATGCTGTTTTCGTCAAGTTAAGCATTTAAAGTATGGATAAATCTTTACTGACCTGTTTTAAGTGATTTTGGGAGGGAAAGTGGTTTTTCTGTTAAAACACATCTCAGATTATCCTTCATTTGTTTTGTTTTTTTGGCTGGCTGTAAGGAATTAAATGGATTCAATGCTTTGTGAAAATAACCTAGGATTATAATAATGATATGACTTTTTATACCCACATTTCATGAAGCCAGACTGAGTCAGCGATTGATTTATTTGGAGATAAATACAAGGAGGCCTTGTTTTCAGTGAGTCACAGGCGCAAGCAAATTTCACCTCAACAAGCTTCTTTAAATTCACATGGCAACCCACAAGGACGTTGGGATAGTTATTTCATATTACAGTCTTGCTGGAGGTGCGAGGCTTGCCTGAATAGTTTGGGGCAAAAATAAACACCTTTTACATTAAAAAAAAAAGAGCTTAAGTGAGGTCTTGGTCATTTTTTGTTTAGTCTGGGTTGTAAACTGTTGTTGTTCCCTTTCCAGGTGCTCCTACCTTTCAGCGAATCAGTGTGATTACTCAGGGGCAAAGGACTATTGACTGTAGGGCTGCAGCTTCTGCATTGGTTGAATTTGTGTAAGGAATTGAGGTGCAATGGCTCAAACAGTCAACATGAAGGTCCAGGAGCTACCATATCTGCCACCTGAAGTTTGGGTTTTGGTGTTCGGCTACTTGAACACTGAGGAAAAGCACACAGCCCGCCTCTGCTGCAGACACTTCAGAGATCTCATCGACCACCCGTCCCTGTGGAAGGATTATACAGCAGGACTCTCCTACGTTCCCCGCTACACGTCTGGATTCTGGGACACCGTGCAGTGCCGTGGGGTCAGCCGTGCCACAGTGCAACATTTACGACCCAAAGATTGGAAAATCCTCAGCAAGTCCCTCCCATCACTCAACACCATTGTCTGTGTGAGGGAACGGCGGAATTACAAGATGAAATACTTAGACAACCTGTGTGAATTCCCCAACCTGACGAGTCTTGGGGTACGAAACGCCACCTGGGTTGAGCCATTACTGGTCCAGTGTCAGCGTAAGCAACTAGCAGAGCGGCTGACTCACCTGAGCGTGTGCAACATTCAGATGTCCTGCGAAGACACTGTGGAGTTCATCAACAGCGTGTCACGCTTGGTCAACCTGGAGTACTTGCTGTTCCACCAGCAGGAAAGTGAAGGGCTTGGGAGGATGAGGCCAGTGCCCTCTTACATCTTCCACAACCTGCTGCTAAGCCTGAAGAAACTCAAACACTTATCCTGGGGAATGAAAGGGGAGCCACCAGTGCCACTGCCCGACAACTACTTCTATCCACTGGACCCAGAAAACCCAGGTAAGCCAGTCTCCTGATTATATTTTACACTTGCATGCATCAGAACCAATACAGTCATTTTTTTACACCTTTGACAAGAGCTTTTCATCAAGAAAATACAATATTTTCTTTACATTATGCCTCAATATTAGAACAACATCCATCATATTGAAGTCAGTTGAGCTGCACACATGCTGCATGATATATATTTCACCTCTGTAATATTCTTGATGTTTATAATTGAGCGTTTTGTATATATTAGTGCTATTTCTTAAATTTTGGAAACTGTAATGTACTTGTAATATTGTATTATTTAATTAGTAACAGTATTAGACTAAACTATCTTGGACCAATAATTTCCTTAGGGATTATTATTCTGATTACATACATACATACATATTATTCTGATTAGTATTCTGATCACACAGTCTGTTGTGTAGTATTGTGTGACTATGCTAAACTTACCCGACAGAGACTAAATGTTTAACTAACTACCTCTTTTATCCTGTAGGAGAGTACGGCGGCCCAGAACTGATCTCTTTGGAGTTAGTCAATTACACAGAAATCATCCTGTCGGAGTACGCGCTGAGGGGTCTGACTTCACTCAAGTCGCTTGCTGTCCACTACAGGTACCCCTGGGATGGTATCCAGTGCAATCTCTATTCCTGGCTCAATCATCTGCAACAGCTGGAATCACTCTCAATCATTGGTGAGCCAAAACATGCATTTAATCTTTGTATTGTGTGTGTGTAGTAAGCAAAAATCTGTTGTCTTGCATGCATCCTTTTTTTTGTTTTTTTTAAGTGAAGCTGTGTGAAGCTCCAGGCCAAAACTGTTTCTGTAACTTCTGTCCTGTCAATTCTTTCCTTATAGGAGGGAATTTTCTTGCCTCTTATACGGAAGCCCTTCCACCCCAGGTGACCAGTCTGACACTGCGAACATCCATATGCGCGTGCCAGATGAACTCCATTGCATCTCAACTCAAGCGAGTTGAGCATCTCGACATAGATCAGAACCGTTTTGCCGATAGTCTCTGCAAACAGCTTCCTACACTGTTTCCTCAACTCAAGACTCTCAGGATACGGTATGCCCAGCAGATTTTTATTTTTATTACTGTTACGAAGTAAAAGTTCCATTTGATGGTTTATGTGTGACCTGCAGCATCAAATCATCTCACTTGAGAAACTGACATAATTTACATTTTGCTTTAAATGAAGCTTTTTTCTGTCTTGATTTGAGCTGAAGTACAACTCAAACACTACAGAAAATCTTGTCAACAATTTCCCATTATGGGCCTATCGTTGCCAACACGCAACTAGAGCTGATGTTTTTTCCTGTCCTGTCTTCTGTAGATTCCACCGTGAGGAACCAAAAAGAGACCTGCTGTTCCTCAACAAGCTGCGACACCTGGAGCGACTGGAGCTGATCACGAGACAGACATACATTCTTATAAGTGACAAAAACAAAACTTGGCCGAGTCCATCTTTGGAGAGACTGATCAAGGAGCTGCGGGAGCTCTCCAGGAACAGGTTCAGCATCATGACCACGATGCCCAAAAGGGACGTTTTTCGAGAATGCGACTGCATTTGGGAACGAGAGGAAACACGATTCTAATCCTGAGCAGTGCAAAGTGAACAATACAGAAAAATGATTATTATATAGTTTTTTTTCTCCAGTGCCTCAGGATACTAATTGATATGGACTTTCATGAGGTACCATAGCAGCTTTAAACATCTGTATCACCCCAAGGACTCCCAATGGGTGCAACACTACCTTTAAAATAAATGAAGGTCAAAGAAATAAGCTGCTGCTTTGTTGCTGCAGAGAAACTTTACATATGGTTAAAATGATGTGATGCGATGTGAAATATTCCAGTGTTATTTTTGAATGCATTGCTACAAGCATGTTACAATGGGAAATTCTCTGGTTGTGTGAGTATTTATAATTTTTTTGTTTTGTTTTTTGATCAAATAAAAACTAGTTTCATAAAGAACTGCATTATTGTTTTTCACTTTATTTCAGTTTAAATTTAGTTAATAATTTCTTGTAGCAATTTGCAAATCAGTGAGTGATGAAGGGTGAGAGGTGAAAGACTCAGTGCATCACGGGAAACCCCCAGCAGCCGAAGTCTATTGCAGCATGAGCGAGGGAGGATTTAGAGAAAGAAGCGAATGTGTTGAACCTTGTGAAGCCTGAAACATGAAATCATTGCAAGAAAATTCAAACTTTTTGAAACTGGTTTGTTTATTCAAATGTTTATTAAATCTTCTGATAAGTAAATAGGAAAACATCACATTTGCTACATCTGGCTTTTGTGTGTAGCTAATTGCTTAAAAATGTATTGTAAAAAGAAAAATCACACTGATGATGTAGAAGTCTCAAAAACTTGGAGCTACAGGGCTAAAGGAAGACAGAGAGTCATAGCTTATTTTTCCAGGTTCTCCCAAGTTTCTCTTCCACACGGTCGAGGAAAGCACTGTACGCTTCTCTTCTTCGTTTGTGTCTCTGTGAATGAGGAGAAGAAGCGATAATAAAGATGGAGCTTTACACCTTCTAAACTGTTGCAAGAAATAAAACAAAAACTTTTAGAAATTTGATCAACTTTGACACAGTGTTTTTGTGAATGTAACGAGAAATAAAAATAGTTTAACCGAGAAAAAGATTCAACATGAAATTATAAATTCCCCCAATATGTTTAGACACTTTATCAAAAGGAAAATGACGTATTATTATCAAATCATTATTTTCATGCATCTATGTGTAACTGGTGCTTTAATGTTATTGTTGGTCAAGCCATCATTTATCTAGATCAGGTGTCTCAAACTCGCGGCCCAGGGGCCACTTCCAGCCCACGTCACCCCTACTTGCAGCCCGTACATTGATATGAAGAAATATAATATGATTTGGCCCTTGAAGTTACTTTTCTTGTTGAGGAGGATTTGTTTGTTTTTGAGTGCAATGTTAAAATAAGTTCTTTAAAAAGTAAAAAATAATTTAACATGAAGGCAATATGAGCAGAGAGCACAAACATGTTGAGAGATTGGCTGTGGTACTTCAGTGAGAGAAGTATTTGTAAAGAAAACAAGTTTTACTAGAAGTCAAAAACTACAGTGTACACTTATGTCTGCATTTTTATTTTGTTAAATAAGAACAAAATTAAGAGAGCCAGCAAGAGAGTACCAATTTGTTTGTTTGGTAGTTCAATGAAAGGCTTCGGTTAGTTAAAAGTGAGAAAAAAAATTGCATTCACGTTTGCAGTTTTGTCTTGTTATACAATATTTGAAATAAAAATAAAGAAAACACTACATTTTAGTAAATATTTGTGGGTGTTTTCTTGTTTGTTTGTGCTGCTTGAACACTAAAGTCTCCTTCACATGAGATGACAGTGCCCACAGATCATTTAAGTTTGAGACCCCTGATCGAGTTTAAACTTGTCCTGCAGAGGGCTGCAATCTAAAGAAAAAGTGTATTTTCATACTTTGTTGTACTCACATGGCCTTTAAGCCTTCCCACAGAACATATCTGTGTAACGATTACATGATTTTAGTTTGTTTTTTAGACAACAGCCCTCTGAGACTTGAATATAATTAGCTACTTTACAGCGCTAAAATTGAGAAACTACTGACCGTGTAGGAAGCTGATTTTGGAGGCCAGGGCAGTGGAGGGAGAAAGAGTTGGGCATCCCATTTTGGCTCTGCAGGTTTATAGGTGTCCATCCGTGTGTTGGTGTCTCGAAAACTAAAATCTGTCTCAGATCTGATCCTCACTAGAAGAGAAACAATATTAATCAAGAGAAAAGAGGCTTTTGATCTTGTCACAAATCCATTTGTTTCACTAAATGTTGCTACCTCAATAGAAAAGCAAGATAAAGCTGCAAATCAAACTCAAGAAAACTACTCACAAGTGTCCAAATGCTTTAATTTTAACTTCAGGTTGCCAGGATCTCTCTCATGTGCAATTATCATATCTGGAAGCTCCTCGTCAAGCTGAAATCAGTGATTTAAAGCAAAAAGTCCAGCGATCATGTTAATGTTTTGTCTGCATCTTCCTCTTGTGTTTAAACCAGATATTGTGCTCTAAAACAGACTGCATTGTCTGCAGTTTACATGTGTCTGTGTTTCAAAAAGGTACAAAATCCATGGACTGTTTGGGGACACTTACTGGTCTGAAGTTGTGAGGTTTGGGGTTCTTGTAGGTCCCAGAATGATACTTTCCAATCTTGACAAACATCAGTTCAGTCTCCAGAGCATCAGGAGGCTTGTGTGAAGCGATGAACTTTGGAGGTTCTTTTCTCTTTGGACTCGAAGACAGAGAATTTGGTAGAAATGTTCTATATCTCCTCTTCATTTCTTTGGGCTGAGGTGCAACTATCTTTATATTTTTCTTTCTTTCCCTTATTTCTGAAGCAGACAGACTGCTGTACAGTTTCACTGAGAAATCTGGTGGCCTGTTGCTCTGCACATCACACTCCCTGTCTGTCTTTCTTAGCCTAAAATATTTGCTTCTTGCAAAGGAGAGATCTTGACTCGCAGCAAATTGTGTTTGTCTTTCAAAAGAAACTGAGGACAATGGCTGTAACAACTCGGTTGGAATCATTTCGATTTGCTGATGAGGCTGATTTCCAAATAATAATGGAAGTTCTTACCCTGAATTTCAGGAAGATTTCTCATTACGGACCTAAAATATGAATCCTCAGAGTTTGAGTGTAATGTCCTTGTACCGGTTGTGCAGATGTCCAGAACCCAGTTTTAGCCTAAGAAGAAGGAAACAAAAAGGCTGACTGCAGACACATAAAACAAGCTGCTTGGTAACCAGTGCCTTTAGCCTTCCTAACAAAAAGAACAAAGAGTGGGCTGAGCTCAGCAGGACATTCAACAAAACAGAAAACAGGAACTTGGCAACGCTGCAAACAATGTGGCCTCTGGATTACAGAGACCATGGCACCCTGCAATTTTATTTGTTTTCTATAATGCAGTAAACCTTCAGTTTTACATTGTCAAATACAGTATTTTAAAGTCAAATTCAACTTTGTCAATTTTGTAAAATGTAGAGGACATACACAGGCTCAAAGTGTCCTTTCCCCCAACCAACTGTGTGCAACTAAATAAATAAGTTTAATTGAAAAATAAAGTAAAGCAGAGAGCTATGAAATTATGAGATATGATTAATTAAGTATCAAGCATAATATGAATTGCATGAGATATATTAACGCCCATGTACAATTATTATTATATATAATTAAAGTGCCCGAAATCTGAAGGATGGACTTGTGGATCCCAAATTCAAATACATCTAAATGCTCTTTGTTATGGGGTTAATTACTGGTCTGAGGCAACTACCTGATCCTGTGGAATAAACTATGTCTATTTTAGTTTATACAGATACACTGTGGAGATTTAAGACTGGTTTTAATTGCTGTAGTTTTTTATAAATTTAAGCTTGTATATAATTTGGACCTAATCAGTTATGTCTAAAGCCCCTGTATCTCACAGCCTTTGAATCATTATAATCTTATTAAAATTGTTAAGTAAGACCTTGTCAAGTTAACCAAAAGAGTGCAGACAATGTCCAGTAAAGGTGCATGAAAACCAAGAGTACTTGATTGCAGATTATTATTATTTATTATTACTTTAGGTTCACTTCAACTAACCAGGAATTAAAAAATCACATTATTTTACAATTTAAAAACTGTGACTATATAACGATTTTAAAGCACAGATCTTCTTATATTTCTCAAAAACTCCTACCACAAATAATTGTATGTGATATCTGAATGACCACTAGATGGCAGCAGATATTGTGGTCTTGCAGCCGCCAGCAGAGAACAGCTGATGTTCACAGGTATGAAATGCTTTTTATTCTTCTATCAGGAGCAAACTCTTCATTCCTATCTTTCATTTCCTGTCCTGAAGTACTAAAGTTCATCCTCAGAGAAACCCAAAGATGTGAACACAAACCGATGTGGTATAAACCGTTCAGATGGCTTAGAGCACATACAGAGTTAGAGGAAAGCCAGGATGTGACAAACAGTGATGCATCTTCCAGATTCAAGGTGCAGTCAGTCTGTTAGAGAATACTGCTTGAAAGTTTATGGCTGCTACACAGCAGATTTTTATTGACTGAACCACACAGTGGAAAGGAAGCCCACTCTTTTGAGATGAGATGAGATGAGATGAGATGAGATGAGAGATGAGATGAGATGAGATGAGATAGCCTTTATTTGTCAGTTGCAAGTCTTTTGCCCACAACCGAGATGACAGACCTTGCCGACCGTACATACAATACAAACATCACATTGGGGAGACAGGTCAGGCCAGGTAGCGAGGAAAAAAACATCGAAATATGTAACACAAAAGGATAATACAGGAATGCACAGATATCAACACACCATAACACAATAAACACAGACAAGCAACATGGGAAAGTGTTCCAGTGTGTACATCTGATCTGGGACCGCTGCAATCTTCGACTGCGCCTCCAACTGACCCGATGTCCACATCAGAGGGGAGGTAAGCGTTGGAGGTGGCGTTGGGTAGGGAGGGTGATGCGTCAGTGAGTGCTTATCAGTATCAGTATATGTATGTGTGTGCGTGTCCATAGTTCAGCTGAGACAGTGTCCTTCGCCCTGCCAGGCTAAGTAAACAGTCTTCCAGCCAACCCAGGTGGCCTTGTATGGAATGGGAAGGAACAGACTCAACATAGTCGTTATCAGGGAGTTTTTGTTCAGCTCCAGCCTTGAGCCCACAGCTGGCGCCGAAGGGGTATCCACATTATGATGGTGATTTTTCCTTCATGCCAGACGTTTTGTTTATTAGAACCAGAACACCAGACTTCCCAAAGTGACCACATCTCAGTACATAAAAATAATATTAGATTAAATTATTGCATTCATGTTTTGTTGTTTTATCTTTATAAAAGGTTTTGACTATAATTCTTATCAAAATGTCTGTTTCTATAGTAGTATTATCATTAATATATTGCTTCATGTTCAAGCTTTTAATCTTTATTTAAGTTTCACAAACATAAAATAAAACTGTTGAGAAAATTTAGTTTGTCATCTTGGTCTACCTCTTCTGAACATGTTAAATCTTTCCCCTGATGATTACCCTCCAAATCTGAATAAGTCCAAATCCAAATCCAATTTATTTATATAGCACATTTAAAAACAAAAGGTTTGCCCAAAGTGCTGTGCAGAAACAAAAGGGTAAAACACAAGATAAAACCACTGACACTCACATAAAAACATAATAAAACATATAAAAAAACATATCAACTCACGCCAGTCTGAACGCTATCGAAAAAAGGTGTGTTTTCAAAAGCGTTTTAAAAACAGGAAACGAAGATGCCCGTCTAATATTTAAAGGCAGCATATTCCAAAGTTTTGGAGCCATAATTGAAAAGGCTCGTTCTCCTCTACATTTGAACCTTGATTTTGGGACAACCAACAGCAACTGGTTGGCTGATCTGAGGGTCCGTGAAGGAATATAAGGCTGAAGTAACTCGGAAAGGTATGAGGGAGCAAGACCATTAAGGCATTTATAAACCAGCGTTAGGACTTTGAAATTAATTCTGTCATGAACAGGAAGCCAGTGAAGAGAAGACAGGATAGGTGTTACATGTTCATGCCTGTGGGTACCAGTCAAGAGGCGGGCAGCAGCATTTTGAACGAGCTGAAGACGAGCAAGAGGTCCTTGGCTGACTCCAACATAAAGTGCATTACAGTAGTCAAGCCGTGTTGAAATAAAGGCATGTATTACCTTCTCCATGTCAAGTCTTGACAAAACTGGCTTCAGCTTTGCTATTTGCCTCAGCTGGAAAAAGCTTTTTTGCAACACCGAACTAATATGTTTAATAAGTAAAAAGACTAAAACTAACAGCGAACTAATAAAAACTGGACTGAAAAAAGCAAATCCTGTGCAAAAACATCTAAAACTAAAGCAAATGTTTTTAAAAAGTAATTTAATTGAAAAATAAATGGAAAATTTCATACTACTGTGTAATAATAGTGGTATGAGATAAGAAAAAACTAAAACAAAAATCTACTTTCGTGGCTCTTAGAACTTTAAACCCAAAACCTGAAAGATTTTTTTTTACCATATTTCAAAATTAACTCATCATAACAAAAAAAATACCCATTTTATTCTCTTTTCACAATAACAAAAAAAAGAAACAATAACATCTGTTGTGTTTTAGAAGAGGCTGACAGTAAATAGAAGCGATCCCGTCGTGTAAACACTGATCTGTATGCAGAACCACAGTTGTTGCAGCAGTCACTTTGTTTGTAGCTACTTGGACAGCTGACATCAGACAGCAAAGGCAACGGGAAACCTGAGCTGAGACCAAACAGCGCTTGTGAAGGACCTGACCTTACTCAGCCTGTAAAATCAGGAGCTGCCACCTTCAGAGGCTCCGATCAACCTCCAGGCCCTCGGTCCTGTTTCTGAACAGCCATACCACTGAACCGAGTAACATTTACACCTGTCAGGTAATCAGTAGTTCCAAAGAAACACTTACAGGATCTGGTGGTCAGACATGACACCTTTTATCTCCCAGTCACTCAGACAATATGGCTTTGTTCTTTTAACACCAAGAGAAGACGTAACACAGATAAATTCAGAGAGAGAAGCCTGCAGATGACAGATGTGTAATTGCTTTTAAGGAAAATACTGATGTAACATGGAGTTTCTCATGTTCCCATCCCAACGTCTGACTGTGTTTCAGGGCCTCCATCTGTTTTTACGCTTGTTCGAGCACTGCAGCTGAAGCAGGAGTTTAAGGTTTCTGTCATTGCTGCTTGTCCCATAAGATCAGTCTCTCTTCCCTCGTTTTCTTCTTTGTGTTTATCTTTGTTCACATAGAATAATAGGGTGAGGAGTGTGTTAATGTGGAGGCAAATCAGTGAATAAAAAACGTCAAATTAAATACAATCAGTCAGAAAATTAGAAGAGGTTTGAATTTATGAATGATAATGTGGAGGTCGAAAGGAGCAAAATCAGGTCCCTTTAAGGTTTTATAATGTCACTAGTAAAATCCTGTATTTATGGCCATGTAATGTTTGTTTATCAGTTCAAAAGGTGGGCTCACACACACACAAATATAAATATCTTTTTTATAGATATTATTGATTGTTTATGTATGTTTAGCATTTTAGGGTTCCATATCAACTGGTCTTAACTTACAGCATGTTTGTCCATGATGGGATTTAGGATTTTGGTTAGCTGGATCAGAGACTACACAAATATAGTTTGAATTGTTTTTGGGCGGTGTTGATTGCTCCGCCTTGGTCGGGGAATGCGACGGGAGGTTGGATGTCGGGAGCTGAAGCAGGAATAGCTTGTGTCATCGTGACGCAGCTGCTCCAAGGTCGCATCTGTTCCTCACAAAGCAGCTCCCTTTGTAGCATGAACAATTACAGCAGATCTATTGTTATACAAGGCTTTGCAAATATTTATGAACCACGTGGACAATCTGTGTATTGAATCTGCAGTGTGTTCTTTTTTCTTTAATGTGATCTTTTTTTGGTTTTGTCTATAATATCTGACTCTTTGATTTCAGTTTTCTACTTTTGTTTGTAAAATGTGTTTTTACAGGCACCACATAAAAAGTTACTATCATTTACACTGTTATAATTAAGGTGAGCTAAAATTTGACAAGCTAACACTGTTAAACAGGAAATTTAGACTTTTTACCCAAATCTTGTGGTTAATTATGGCTCTGTTTGGCTCTGACTGATTATTTTTTACTGATTCTTAGATTCAGATTCAAATGCGCATTTCGAGAAGGTGAATGTAAGCCTTTGACTTGCACATCTTTTTTCCAGCATATCAGTGCATTGTACCAACAGGGTGACTAATAGAACTCTTTACCTCTGAAATCTTCTTCTAACACAAATAATTGAACACTTGTTAGTCAGGACACAAGCTCAGGAATCATGATGTGGACACTGTTTTCCAAATCTTCTCCACAGGAGATCAGCACAGGCAGCAGGGTGGTCCATCACCAGTATGCTCGGGCCTAAGTCAGCAGCCTCGCCCTCACCCAGGCTGTAAATCGGAGCACAGACTTTCGAACTTACCTCTTTCTTTTTACTCGGTCTTATTTCAGTAACTCCTGATGTTGTGCTGTTTATGACTAACTATATTTGTCTCATATTTGTTCATATTTTTTTCCCATCAGTGGTGAATGTTACAGTAATTATTTAGTTTACCTGCATAGTGTATATCACATTTCTTGAAGGGACACTGCAGTGCAGCCATTTTTGCATTATTACTGATTGTAATGAGAGAAAATTGAACAAAATTAGCTTGTATGATTAGCTTAAGCTATTAGGCAATTATGCCAATTTTCCTTTCAGTTTTTTCTTCCCTCAATGTAATTTGGCAGTTACACAATCAAACATGTCACGCAAGTATACATGTATGCTTGACACTGATACAGGTTTTCCCTACCTGATCGAGTTGAGGCAAATTTGCTTCAAAATCTGTAAAAAGAAAAAAAAAGAGCCAAAAATCATAAAGTTAATTGTAATTAAAAGCCAAAAAGCCAAAGTGAGAAAAACCCCACTATCATTATAACGGTCATGAACAACCTCGGTTTCTGTATTGAGGTTTAATCGCTGGTTGTGTAAGACGAGGAGTGAACAGAGGGAAAGTAAGTGGGTTTTTACCTAATGGCTATTCCAGGCTTTTACCAGGTTGATGGTCCAGGAGATTTATGAGGGAGGGCTTATGTCCTTCAAACAGACGAGCGTCTCAACAAGACAGTCGGGCAGCTTCATGTTGGGCAGGGGGAAGAGCGGAGGAGGTGTGGTCCACAACCTGCTTAGCTGTTAGATATCCACTGCTTCTGGTTGGCTCTGCTAGATTACTTATAATTAATCACAGACCTTTGTCTTCCTGCTCTTAGTGAGACTTTACAGTTTATTAAAACTGGAAATAACCTTCCTGCTGATACTTGAATTTTAAAAATGTGAGACTACAGCAGTCCTGCAGATGTATAATAACTTAGTTTAACAGCTTAAACTGCTTTTAGAAAGGAAAGTAGGAACTGAAACAAACAGTTTTGTTTTATTAATAATTTGTCTAACTCTTCAAGCTGATATATCAATCATTTGGTGGGAATAATTTGTAAGATTGTAATCTTAACCTTTCTAAATTAGGGTGGATAAACAACACATTTCTAGATGTCCTTCAACAGTTTTATAGAAGAAAGAATTGCAGCATCGCTTCTCTTCTTGATGCTCTTAAATGTTAAAAAAAACAACAGCCCCCCACATTTTCTTTCCCTGTTTCTTATATTATGTCTTCTTTGTATATTTTGTTTTGAGAGCCATCGATTTTTTAACAACTAGAATTGAGCTATCACTTCCTCTTTTTCATATTTTCCCCTGAACAGATCAGTTTCAGGTCTTTTAACAGAGCAAACAGCTTCTCAGCTCCTGCCAGCAAAACAATATCTGAGGCACACAGCTGCAGTAAAAGCATGAGAATGGAAGCAAGCAGCTTGGAAAAAAGATGTTAATGTGATATCTGGTTTATACAAAATCCCACTATTTGGCGAGGATCAGTTCCCTGAAAAATGGAGCACGGAGGCCATCTGTTTTAGCAGTTTGGAGTTGTGACTAATGAAATACCACTGACTGGCCAGTAATAAACTTCTCATGATTAGTCCTTTGGTCCTTTTCTCCCCGTTTAGAAAGACAAGAAAAAAATGTGGTGCAGACAGTTTTACAAGCTTGATCTGACTGAGATTACTGATTTTTAACATCCATTTCCCTTCAAATAAAAATATGAAAGAAACAAAAACAAGTTGAATTTCATTTCGTGTCTTTGTTAATTTTCCATCGTAAATTGTTGCAGAAAAAAATGCAGAAGTTTCTGACCCACAAAACATCCTGGGGAAGGATTCCATCTCTGAATAACAGCAGTTAGACTGATGAAGGTTTGCCTTTAAAGTTTACCCAATAAAATATATATATTGATGGATTTTCCTAACATTTGTTAGTTAAAATAAGTTAATATCTAGTTAGTTGAAATAATTCAGACTTGTGATGTTTTAAATTTAAAGGCAGGTAAAATTAGTACAAAAATTACTATTAGCTGAAATTCTCAGTGGATATTCTGATGAATTCTTGATAACTTGTTATACTTTGATAGCTTTTCTCTTGGCCTTCATTAAGCTCAACGAGAAAACTGTATTGTTAGATTTTATTTTAACCGCCTTATTGTCTACAACCCTTTCTTATCTCTGAATGACTTAGAAACATTGATGGGTTTTACTCCTCTGGATTTATCCACTTGAGGGTGCCCAGGAGTTTTCCAGAGCCCGGTGGAGGAACAGTGTCCTCCTGTTTTGTGCCTTGGTCATGGAATGATGTTCAAACCAGAGTTAAATATTTTTGTGTTGTTTGTCTTCTGTACAGTATTCAGTGCTGTTCCCGAGCTGCACTTCATCAGCTCAATTACTGGAAATAATCAATTGTTTCGGTTTTGAAGAAAAAAACCACTCACATGCTGACGGAGTGGCTTACATTTTTATGCTCATGTTTAATTTTTCCATATCTCCTGATGTAAGATGATACCTCCTGAGGGGAAATCACTAGAAGATTATATGACAATGCATCAGTTTTGAGTTGTAGCACGATTCCGATTAATTTGGATCTTTCAGCATCTGAAACAACTCTTTTTCCATTCGTGCGGGTATGTGCAGAGGTTTGGGTCGTCAGCAGGTTTGCTCCTCCTAACACACTGTAGCAGTGCAGCGTGCAGCAGTTTGAGGTCAGCCGCTGCAGTCCAGCATCACGATCAGCTTCTTCTTCTTTCAGCCTGAAGCACCTCCGGATTTCCTGCTGGTTCGTTCGTTTTTGGCCTGAAAGCCAAGAGAGAGAGAGAGGGGTCTTTTGGCACAACAACGGGGCCAATCGCGCTGAGCGCTCGCGCTGTTTGGTGGCAGAGTCGCGTGCTGGACACTGAGGGACGATGAGACCTGAAACTCTTTCTAAACTTCTTCTCTGTGTTGCATTTTCACTGCCCAACGCAGTGCACGTTCAAACAGGTAAGCTCACAGCTCTAAAGTAATCAGAGACACCGTCTTTGAGTATTTAAATGTTATTTTGCAATTTCATATTTCCACATGCAAATAACTTTTAAGACTATTCTCGGTTTAGGGGGATGCAGGAGGTTTTCAGGAGGGTTAATATAAAGACAGCTAGCTTTAGTGATGCTGCAGGACTTCTTTAGCAGTGTCAAAAATAAGCTGACGCCTTTCCATCTATTATGAAGGTATCCAAGGCCACATAACCTCCAAATATCCCACATGACGTATTCTGCTCTCAGGCTTCCCCTCAAACAGGCAAACAGGATGTGGATTCTCTAAGTTCCTGTTCAGCTGACGAGGACTGTAGTGACCAGGTGTTGATTAGAAAGGATGCTTGCTTTGAAAGCTGCTGTCCTGGCTTTCAGCGGCTTGTCTGCCTGTCACTGCTGTGCAGGCTCTTTGAGGATATTACCTTTCACTTTGACCACTCAGGTCAGGAAACTTTACGGTGCCAAAAACAAGCTAGTTCCTCTTGGTTACAGCCCGCCCCCTGCTTTGTCTGTTTGATCTATTTTGCCTCCCAATAAAGGCATGAACAAAGTCAGACCACCAGTACATGCTGAATTTCACCCGGTGTCTCTGTTTGTGTCTCACAACAGCAGTCGCCTAAAGGTGCTTTAGATTGTAAGGTGGATATGAATAATTACACAGATTGATTGAATTAAAATCCAGTGTGGTGAAGTCGAAATTACAAAAAATTGAATTATCCAAAAACCTATAGACACAACTATATATATTTAAAAGGAAATGTCTTTATTATCTTTTGAAATGTTTTGCTTGGGAAAGAGTTAAATATCTACCATTGCTATTAAGTGTTTGCAATCACATTCAAGTCTAATGGTAGCTGACATGTACCCCAGTGATTTTTGAACAGGCCTATAGAAGTACCCATCTTTGAAAGTAAAGAGAGGCCATTCATCAGCTGAAAGTATGACCTCACTTGAATTAAAACAAAAAGAAAATTGGTTTTGGAGATTCTGCATTCACAGATGTTTACTGCAGCTGTGCTTGTGTGTGTTCAGGTCAACAATCCACCAGTGCACCTTGGGAAAATATCTCTCCAAAACTGGACACTATGTTGTTTAAACTAGCTACATTTACAAAATGGACTTTGCACATACATAATTGTAACCATGCATAACAGTTTATGATGAACTCTTTTTTGTGGACATCTGGTCTAAACTTCATGAGACAGCAATGCACTGGCTTCTCATTCTACATTGGCTCAAGATGTCCATAGAGTTTAGTGAGTGTGTTATCACCTTTCAAATTCACTTTGAAATGTTTCTGTTGAACACAGGCCAGCTGGAGAGTTGATGTCCACAATGCAACATTTGGCCAGCAGAAAGCTTTCCGTATACAGTATTTGAACATTGCTACTGACAGTCTTGGTGAGAATCCAGTCCTTATGTTGTCTCTCTGGCTGTGCCTTCAGTGCTTCCTCCAGAGTGTGCCCCAGGAGGCCACTCGGTCCTCCAGAACCCCTACCGTAGCACCACCTTCAGCTCCAGCTGGCTGCAGCAGTCATCCCTGCAGGACTTCATCTGTGACCACTCCCTCACACCGGGCTGGTACCAGTTTCAGATTTTTGACAAGCCAGCGAGTATGCCCACCCAGTGTGTGGAGGTAAATGATGTTTTTGTAAAAGATTTTTCAAAGAGAGTGAGATCTGTTTACAAGTGTTGTGTGTCTTATAAATGAGCTTCCAAGGATGTTGCTGCTGTGAGGAACTATTCTATTCTTTTTATCTGACTATAAATTATATTTCCTTCATCTACTTCTTCCCATGGAACTCCATTAATTTGATTTTGTTCTTCAAACCATTTAGCTGAGTCCTTACATTTTTTGAGTTACACATAGTCCAGTAGTGTCAACATACTATAAGATATGTTAAATGTACATTAGAGGAGGCCTATATGCTCATTTCAAAATGCATATTTTTATTCTTGCATTCTAATAAAGTAGCTTTGTGTGAGTCAAAGTTCAAAATAATCTTTATTTATGCTTCACTGGGCTTTGGTGCATGCAGGTTTATTAACTGCCTCGAAATATCCACTCTTAGTCACACCATAGAGATCCAAGTCAGGAAAACTATATAAAACTAAGCATTTAGAGCAGTTTGAATCCTGAGCTTCAGGCTCCCAGGGATTACTTGCATGTACTGGCCTAATTATTTGATGTATCGTCATTATGAGCAACAGTCATTGTTTAGAAATTTATAGATATCATGTAAGGTCAATCAAAAAAACTGCATTTAACTCAAGTGCACAATCTTTTTTCACATTGTATAGACCTGAGGTAAATCAGCTTTATTAAAAGACTGCAGCTAAAACTCCAAAATGATTAACTGTATTTGAAAATTTCCTATAAAAACTTCAAATATACCAATGAGAAGCTGTAAAAACACTCCAACCATTCCCATATCCATCTAGTGCAAGTAATTAACTGAACTTCATTTAGGTTTGCTGAATCGTAACCTTTCTATTTCTCTATCAGTTTGTATAAGTTGTTAAAACATTGATTGTTCTAACTTTGAGGCTTGAATTCTAGATGAAAGTCATTTTTTTAACCAATGTAGGAATTTTTACACCAATTTTTAGAACAATTTCACAGGTATACTGCACAAATTCAGTCACTCAATGTGACCTCTATTAAAGGTCATAAAAAATATAATAGAATTGTAATTACCTCAGCCATGGCAGCTTCCATCTTATTTCTTTTTTTAGATTCATGTGGTAAACTTAAATTTATATGTATATAAATTATATGTTTGTTTAATTAAAAATATAACCTGATAAGTTTGTGAAAGCCCTTGAGACCCCATCCATGTCCTCATGAGGGGAAGCTCTGAGGTAGCCTGCCTGTCATGCGAGTTGTGTGTATACACATATTTATGAAGGAGAATGAAAGGAGAGTTGGAATATATCTCATGTGTTGTGGTTGGCCTGCTGTGAGCCTGCAAGATCCATCTAAAGTGTCAGCCTCTCAGCCTCCTGCTTTCCCGGGGCATCGCTGCTCTCCCTGGGTGATGGATAACTACGGGAGTGGGCGGAGGAAGGAAGAGAGGATTGCTGTGAACATGTGTTACATAACAACGCAGTGTCTTTTTGATGATGTTAGCAAATAAAGAGTTAGATGTGTCAAAGCCAAGAACCTTTTGTCTTTAAGGAGAACCAGGGTATAATCTGTAATGTTATCAGATATCTTCTTTTGGACATTTTCTAAATTATTCAGTTGCAAAGTTATTTAAACCATTTCACTCATTGATTGATTTCAATTTTGGTGTCTGTGGATGTTTCAAACTCAGGTTTACAGGGCATGTGTGGCAGTACTGTGCTTGCTTTGTGGCATTTGTTGTTTTTAGTAGAAACTTCCTATTTCTCTTTATTCCAAAATAGCTTTTACTGGTTTTCCTCCATTCTGGAGGATTAGTTTTGTGAAAGAATGACCATAATACATCCATACATACTGATTCCCCCTGCCCCCTCTGTTTCCAAACATCTAGGTAAACCACTGTGGGACTCAGGCTCCGGTGTGGCTGTCTCTGGGTGAGGGTGAGTCCCTGCCGGGGCCGCTGGAGGTCAGGCAGTTGACAGCCTGCGCTGCCTGGCAGTTTTTCTCAAGCAGCAGCAAAGAGTGCTGCATGTTTCGCATCCCAGTCACTGCCCGAAACTGTGGAGACTTCTATGTTTACCTGCTCCAGCCCACGCAGGGTTGCATGGGTTACTGTGCACAGGGTAAGTAACAGTAATTACTGTGTGACTGTAATGTAAAGCATGATTTTTGTGCCAATACACTGCTCAAAAAAATCAAGGAAAGACTCAATCATAGCAGCATAACAGGAATTCAGTTTAGTATTAGTGGCCGTATGATGCTTAAAGAACAGGGAAGAGATGCTGCATAGCTGGAGGCTTTTTGTGTGAAGTTTGTTTTCCTTGTGCCTTTGTGGATTCTCTTTCTCCTTCCACAGTCCACAGACATAATTTGCTGTAGCTGTGAATGTGACGGGCCAGGGTGTACTGTCTCTCGCCCAGTGTCAGCTGGCATAGGCATCACTGTCCTTTGATTTCTACATTACGTGCTAATTTATAATGAAAAATGAAAAGGGGAAGAAATGAAATGTGGAAGCATGGATGTATATATAAAGTGCAAAAACATAATCGTTGTGAAGCTGCTATGTTTAAAAAAAGACAATATTTATATACAAGTCGTGCTATTTTATAATGATCTGTTATAAATCTCCTGTCTCCCTAACAGAGATGTCAGACGCTTTGCCCACATCATCGCTGCTCTGCGGTCCTGATGAGGTGAACGTCGGTGGATCGTGTAAAAGTGAGGACCCCGCTGTTGTGTTTTTATGGGTCTCGCTTGTCTCCTCATGTTAGATTAAATACCAAAACACTTTGGAGGTCAGGGAGGTGCATATGGTCAGGAACACAATAATGCCACCCTCACCTCTCCTCTTAATGACCTGAGCCCGTGTCCTGCTGTCCTCTGGTCCCGGTCTCCAGTAGTGACTCAGACTGTGAATTATGCCAAGGCAGGCTTTAGGAAGCAGAGGTAGAAATTAGGGGGAGAAAAAATTACAGACTACTGAAAATGTTCATCAGTGTGCTTCAAATAACAGTATAAAGCTCAGATTTCTGATAATTAAGAGAATTTAGAATTGCTAAATTAATTCATCTTCCTGTTTAATTCTTTGCTGTTGTGGGATGTCTGCAATTGTTCTTGCCTTGAAGAACTCGCACCCAACAGGCATCCCATGTAAATAATGGAGCACATAAAATGCCAGTGCATACTTTTGTCTTAGTCTATTTAGCCTTGATTTCTTTAAGTCAACCATCTTCTGATTGGCTGCCCTTCATAACAGCAGATTTAAAGAGTAAGTGGGTGTGTCTTCTATGTCTGAGATGACATATGGCGTATGTTCAAAAATATTTAAAATTAGAGATTGATGATAAAAATGTGGATAGAAGTACCTCCACATTTTTCAGAGGACCTTAAAAGTGCCCGTTAGGCCTCAATAACCTGCCTCGTCTTTCTGCTCCTCCCCCAACAGCTAATCAGCCCCCGACTCCGTCAGTGTCAGTGATCGTCTCAGAGGTGACAGGTAACACCGTCTACCTGAAGTGCAGCTTTGAGAGCAGATCTAACAGCTCCCTGGGTTATGTGGTGGCCTGGTCCCGCCTCTCACCTGAGGGCCGGAAGGAGGAGCTCAAACAGGAGACCACAATCCAGACCTTCGCCTTTATCGAGCTCGACGGCTTCAACCTCCGATTAGGAGACAAGGTGTGCATGTGGGTGAACTAGTCCTTTAAAGAGCGTAGTGGGACTGCTGTTTAGCCACTCTGTGTTAGAGGGAGTTTTTTAAAACCAAATCTCAAAATGATTCAAAAATCTAACAAAGTATGTCTTCAGAAACTGTTCAGCAGGTTTTTGCTGGGTGGGCTTCTCTTATTTTTTGAGAATTTATGCAACCTTCCACTCGTCAGTCTTCTGCAAATAAGATCTGCTATATAAACAAAGACGAGGTTCCTGGATTTCTAAGGCAGCAGGGACTGAAGGAATTACCGATGCCTGTCAACATGTCATTTTATTTTACTGTGAGTTGCTCATGTGTTTAACTGGGCCAAAAGCCTTCGACACAGTCAGGAGTTTTTCTCTGCTTTTATTTCCTATCTCTATTCTCCTTTGTTCAATTCATTTTTTCTTTATTACCATAACATTTGCTTAGTGTGGTGCTGTCAAGGCCTGTTGTATGAGGACTTTGACATAATACGCTTAAAATAAGGAAAGAGTGCCTGGAAATTGCAATATAGCACACTATATTAAATACTTCATCTATAAAAATAAACTAAAATGGAAGTAATTTATGTACATCTCCCTCCCTCTGGCTCAGATTTACTGCTCCAGCTCCAGTTTCTTCTTGGACTCGCCCAATGTCCGGGGTATTTCGGTGGAAAGTCAGGAGTTCTTTGCTGGGATCAGGGTAAATAATATTTATCTGACATTTATATTTGTGATCTCTCTTGCTAGTAATTTTTTTGTTGGTCATTAGTCTGCAGACATGTACAGGTTTAGACAGAAGTTACAGTGTTTTGAGCTTTCTGTCCTACGAGATAGTCTTACTCGAGCGTCAAGGAAGGCGGTAGGTGAGCAGACTCAGCAGACATTATGGGTTCCCAGAGATGAGCAATTTATTTACAGCGAAACTTAACAAAACTCCCCCAAATTAACTTAAGTAACAGAAGTCAAACATAGCAACACAACTCAGCTCTCCTCCCTTCTCTGAATCAAGCAGAGACTGACTATATATAAGGCTATCAATTTCTTTTCAATTAGTCTAGCCAATACCACTAGCTTGAGCTGAGGAATCTAAAACTCAACACAAATGACTGAGAATTAAATAAAGCTCCCAAATCTTCTGATTAACACATTTACACAACTACATGGCTCTATATAAGAAAAAATATTCAGCAAATCCTTTTGTATTTTGAAACAAACAAAAGGAAGCATTCCTATGGTAAAAGAAACCCCTCCTCTAACCTGCTGATGTCAGACATGACATCATCAGTACTTTAAAAATCGGGAAATACTGGGCGGGCCTTTCCCCACACCTGACCTACATGAAGACTGAAAACAAACAAAAAACAATGTAATTATGCACAAATGACTTAATTCTGCAACATAATAAAATATAAAGCAACATGTAACTGAGTGCTTGCTTTAATTTGCTGAATGTTTGGTTTGCTGGCAACGTAATGCTTACACAAACAAACCCGGGATAGTCAGTGAGCAATGTTACTTTGACAATAGCAAATCATAGCAAATAAATATATAGAGAGAATAATGTGCATAATGTGCAAAAAGTCAATACTTCTGGGACAAGTGGAGAGTATTACAACTGCTCATCCACTTTGTCACATGTCCATGTAAATAAAAATTAAGAGACGTGTACACAGACATAAAACATATTAAAAAAGAGAAGATTATGTTTTCATTTAGATTTTGGTTGTTATTTTGACTCAGATCACTTAAATATCAGCTTATCTTAACTGTCTTCTTCTAGATGAGTTGTGGATAAACACTCGGTATAAAAGACCTGACCACCCTCTCTTTCTAAAATCATGTTTTGTGCAGTTAAGACCAGAGGCGAGCAGTGTATCTGAGGATGGCAGATTGTATGAGATGGTGGTCGAGAGCACGGTTCCTCTTCCATGTCCAGAAGGGTCTCCAGCTTCTGCAGAGCAGTGCACTCTGTCCCTGCAGCTCAGCACAACAAGTGAAGGTGACCTGGTTGATCTGTAAATAATGACAGTGTGTACTGTTGCTTTCCAATAGCACAGGCTGGACTGTAGGCAGTTTACAGTGAACTTTAATGCAGTTTATATGCTTAAAATGCATTTTTAAACAGCAGGTTATTAACTTGCAGTAATCTCTTAAATGATCCAATATGTGGATTTGATTATTAAATATAGCATATGATGCCATGTTAATTCAATGCTGTGCAGTGAGCCTAACATTAGGGTCAAATAAAAAAATATGATATATGTAGTAATTTGATTACTTTTTGCAATACTTAAAAGATATTTTACCTGTATGATGCTGTATAACAATAAATATTTTTTTATAAAAATATCAAATTACCCACTGAAACATATTCACAAATGCATTTCAGGTTGATGTCACATGAAACTATTTTACAGCTGTGATCTAGTAAAGCTTTTGTTCTTGTGTTCAGAGATGCTAACTATGTTGTGCCTCTTGTTTGTGATCAGTGAAGGGCTGCTCCCTCCCTCAATCTATGTGCATAAGAATAATTAAGTCAATGTTTGGAGAAGCTTTAATTGTGGTTTAAGGCATATTTAATGAAATTTACTATGCTTCATTTATTTCAGCCCATAGGAAAGTCTCCACCACTTTTTTTGCATAAATCTGTAGAAATAAATGAAAGGAGAAGGGGCTGATTACATGTTAATAAATCTTTGTAAATGTCTCTAACAGCAGGACCATTTAAATGCTGTGTTATTCCTATTTAGCTGTAAAGAAATGTCTGTGCAGTACTTTTTTGGTGTTCTTTAATCCTTCAAATGAAGTGAAAATAACTCCTTGTATTGCAGAGGATGGTTTGCTGGGTGCAGATCTGTCCCTGTCTTCCTGTGTCGTGGATCTGTCTCAGGGTCCCTGTCGCGAGGGCATTTGTAGCCGGGCTGTGATCCACTTCAGTCCTGTAACCGACTTTGTTAAAGATGGCAACAGGACAACTGAGATCACTGTTAAACCCATCGTCACACAAAACTTTCTTTGGAATGGATACTCACCAAAACCTGTCCAGGTGAACACGTCAAACTTTTAAACTCACACTCCCTCACCTCATCATGTATAATTTCTTTTAAGAAAGAATGAAATTGATTTCTATATTTCAGATAACAGTTAAGGATGTTCCCTCAGCCTACTGCTACTCCTTCACTGATCCTCACATAATCACATTTGATGGCAGGTACTTTAATTCAGTTAATATGGAAGCTTACTCTGTATTATGCTGTGAGCTGTACTCTAGTGAAATAAACTCTATTACTTATGGAAGTTTTAAATTGTCCATAATAAAAGATGAGCTTTCTTTCTCGTTTTTGCACCATACAGATACTATGACAACTCCCAAATAGGCACCTTTGTCCTGTATAAGAGCAGCTTTTGGCCTTTCGAGGTCCACGTCCGTCAGTGGGAGTGCGGCAGCGTTGTGCATGCCGCCTCGTGTGTGTGTGGCTTTGTGGCGAGGGACGGGGGAAATGTTATTGCTTTTGACATGTGCAATGGGGAAATGGGTGAAACCAAGCCTCAACTGACTGTGAAGAACAGAGACTTGAGTAAGAGCGGCATTCGGATCACAGAGTCCTACCAAGGACGCAAAGTCACTGTGAGTGAAAATGAGTTCACAAGCTAAATAATTTCACAATTTAAGCTACCTGGTAAACTTCTTGCCTTTCTTGGTTTTAAAGTTATATTTTCTTTTCTCAATATTTGACTTTTTGCAGATGACCTTTTCTTCTGGAGCATTTGTTCGTGCTGATGTATCTGACTGGGGAATGAGTCTGACACTGAGAGCCCACATTTCCGACTGGAGGCACACTGAGGGTCTGTGTGGGACCTATGATGGACAATCAGACAATGACTTCCACTTAGCAGGGGGCGCCAAACTGGAGGATCTACATGCTTTTATCTCCGAATGGAGGTCAGGCATTCATGTTCTAATTGCTGTAAGCAATAACAGCTTGTAAGCTACGTAGTGCTCTAGCTATGCAGGAAGAAGAAATCCTCAATCTATATATACAGCTCCATATATCAAATGCTTTCCTAGAAGTTTTTTTTTTTTTAAAAGGCCTGTCCACTCATTTTCAGCCCATTTTTCACACATTGAAAGGCAATGTTTGACCATGGATATTCCCAAAACTATTAAAGATACCCACTGTGGGATTGTATTTAGTAGCAGTGGTTTAGGTTAGAAAATGTTAGAATTATTTCACTTGGACTTCACATCCCAAAGGCTTAAACAAACTTGAAAACGCTGCAGCCAGCAGGGACCACAATACTAAAATTGCCACTATGAACAATTTATTACGACCATGCAGAAAAACAGTTAGCGACATTTGTTACCTCTTTACTGACATTGTTTCCTTCTCTCTCAGGTTACCCCCAGGCAATAGCCTGTTTGACACTGTGCCATCCCATATTAGTACACTGAACTCCCGCAGGCACTGTACCTGCCAGGAAGAGATGCCCCGCTTCTCATCTCCCAGAGCCCCGTCTCAGCCAACTAGCTCATCCGACCCCAGCTGCTCTAATCACGGCAACATGCATTTCCCCGGTGTCATCCCAACTCTGGACATCACAGCCGAGTACATCACCTCTGTGGAACTACTCAGTGAAAATGAAAGAGAGCCACTACCCTCAGATCACTCCGGCTTTCCCTCGAGAGCCTCGAGAGTTTCAACCTCAGCCTATCAACAACCCAGAGGCAGGCGCAGTGCCCAACGTTTCATTTCTAACTCCCCACATCAAAGTCTCAGCCAGTCTGATCTGGAAGGCTTTACCTACTTTTTCCCAGAAGACCATGAACCAGCAGTTCAGCCAGAATCTCCCCTAACGTGGCCCACACCCTCTGGCCTCACCGAGCAGCAGGCCCACGCCCAATGCCGGCAGACTGTGGCAAACTCGAGCATAGTGATGGGTTGCCGGCACCTGCTGAAAGAATTATTTGTTAACCATGCCGTGACCATGTGTGTTACTGACCTACAGCTAAAGGACGAGCAGTCGTGGTTGAATGCGACTATACCGCTGCTGGAGAACGAGTGTGAGAGGAAGCTGCTGGAGGAGGGGGAGGGAGAAGAGAAGTACCAGGATGCTGTGGCCATCCTGAAGTGTCCAAATCTTTGCAACGGGAACGGCCAGTGCTCAAACTGGGGTTGTGTCTGCTTCCCAGGATTTAGCTCCTATGACTGCAGTGTGCTTTCTGGTAACATATCCACATGAAGACACTCACATATAGTAGACAGATCTTAGTATTGTGATAATGTCCTACTCCCACAACACGATATTGTAAGGTATCCCTATGTTTATAGCATAGTTGTAATACAGTTATTAGTTACATACATTAATCTTCCATTGGATGTCCGTGATGACAGACTTATGATCGTCAGACATGTGGTTTATGATTTGGACTGAACTCCCAAGGGTAACATTTCATGTTCATCTGCACTTTTTGTTAATGTTGTGAAGACCAGATCCCAGAGATCACTACGCTGCAGAAGGATGGTCTATGCGATGTCCATCAGGGAAACTGCACCACCGTCAACATCCATGGTCAGGGCTTCAAGGACTCCTACGAGCTCAAGTGTGAGTTTGTTAAAGAAAAGGTAATTTTCCTGCTTCTCTTTTCCTTTTATTCCTTAGTTGATGTACATCTTTTGTTCTGTAGTACCACCTTACAAAATACCACAATATACTTTTTCTCTGTCTCTTCTGCTCAGATTTGCAAACTCTGTTCAGTTTTCACTGGCAAAATGACAAAAGAAGTTCAATTCAATTTCATTTCATTTATCCAGTGCCAAATCATAACAACAGTCACCTCAACGTGCTTTATATTGTAAGGTAGACCCTACAATAATACATACAGAGAAAAGCAATCATATTATCCCCCATGAGCAAGCACACTGGCAACAGTGGGAAGGAAAAACTCCCTTCTAACAGGAAGAAACCTCCGGCAGAACTCAGGCTCAGGGGCGGCCATCTGCTGCAACCGGTTGGGGTGAGAAAGGGAAGACCGGACAAAAGAGATGCTGTGGAAGAGAGCTAGAGATTACAAGACGTCAATCACAAATGCAAGCAGCAAACACTCTTGTTGCTTCTGGTTTTTCTTTTAGAGAGAGTGCTTCATTCCAAACGGCCTCTTTAGATTGCTTAACATTAGCAGAGGGCCACTAACTTCCAAAGTCCACTGAAACCATGAGATTGGTAGCTTTAGCATTGCTTTCTGACATTATTTTTCTTTTTCTTTCCTTTTGTTGATGGCTCTTACTGTTGGTTAGTTGTGGTTTGTTCCACACTAGAAATGGTTCTATATTTCCCTCAGTGATTGAATTAATCCTCCTCACTGTTGTTCAGAACTTTTAGATTTGTCATGCTCTCATAAATCCCACCAACCAGTGACTGAGTGATTAGGTTTCCCTTTGACCAAAGACTAATCACAGAGATCTTTAACTGGATTATTGACATGAAGTCCAAAGATCCAGTTTGTTTTCCTGAGTCTAATCAGGAAATGAGACACATTCATGTCCTTTGTATTAAACTGACATTAACAAGCTAACCAAAGTGTGCATGAATGTAATCAATGTAATTTTACATACAGTAATTGGAAAAGATGTATCAAGCTGTAAACATAACAATGGCACTGGAACAGTTGCTTGTTAACACATCCACATATGTAGTGCAAGTCCAGTAATCCACCACCTTTTGGCATCTTACCATACGTTTAAAAGATGTGATATATGTCTTTAAATGTGCTGGTGAATATTGCTGGATCAATAAAAAGTGGCAAAGCTGCACGTTTTGATGACTGTAAGAATGCGAATTACAGCCAGATGTTGCAGAATTCGGCTGACCTCTATCAGTAGATTTTTTTAATATATTTATACCAAGTTAATGTTGTTTTCATTTTTTTATCCATACATCTGTTTTTTTTCTACATTACCATACTACCTTACACATCCTACCATGTTCTACCTTAGTTCTTCTTCCCCTGTTTGTCTCATTTATAGTTTGTGGATGGGGAGTGGGTTCTGGACGAGCCTCAGTTTGTGTTGGCCACCTTTCTGAATGACACGGCTTTGGAGTGCCAGCTCCCCCTGGAGGACAGCTGGGTTTCTGCAGGTGTGGACTTGGAAACGGTGACAAACAGACCACTGGCCCGCTGGCAAATTAAAGTAAGTCATGTTTCCAGGCATTTTATGAAGAGCACACTGTGAAATTATACATTTCATTAGGTCCTGCCTACCCATTTCAAACTCATCTTCTGCCTCTCTTACAGCATTTGTTTGTCATTTTCTCTCATGCTCCTGTCCGCTTCTCAAAACTAATGATAAATATGAAACTATATGCTTATTTTCTGACATATATAACAATCTAACAATGCATCAGCAGCAAATTTGCAGTAGGATGTTTAAATTGCATGGATGCAGTAATAGAAAGCGTGCACTGAGTGCAGCTGGAGGTTTTTCTCCAATTTCTGTTTGGCTTAGAAAGGAAAATGAACCCAGTGGAATAAAAAAATAGTTGAGTTACACAACTGACAAATATGTTTCCACAGTTACGTTTAGTGAAAATGTATTACAGAGTACTTTAGCGTTTACAACGCAGTGAGATCACAGAAGAAGTTATTCTTAGTCTACACTGGAAATATTTATTTTTCCATTCAGACTACCAAAAGCCTTTTTTTTTTCCAGGGAGCTATTCGTATCATTCAGACCACTTTTTGTCTGCATTTCCACTGCAGTGAAGATCTACTAAGATTAGACCAATTAGTCCACTGACTCATCTGTTTTTACTCACTTTTCTGTTCTTTGTGTCAGGGTGACCGGTGCAAAGACAAATACACACCCACACACACATTCTCACACTCACAGTACTCGTAGGAGACACGGTGAAAGCTAGTTCTTTTGGCTGCAAAATCCTGACAATGCAGTGCATACCTGCAGGAATGTACGGGTGCATTTGTTAGTGCTTTCAAATGTAATGGCTTTGATCAGAAACAACATTTTTTTTAGTGTCTTTATTTCTTAGATTCACCACTTTGTGTTTTCGCTGAGACATCTTCCTCTTTTTATACATTTTCTAGCTTGACCATCACCACAGACTCACTCTGTTTCTGTCTTGCTTTTTTTTCTTAAATCTTTTTTCTGTTTGGTCCGCTCTTCTTCGTCTGGCTTCTGCTAGGTTTTTAAACTGGCACATGTTGGGATTGTCTTCTCTGAGTTTAAACAAACACTGTCAAGTCCAAACATGAGATTTTTAGGATCACTCAGAAGTACCAAACTCAGGAGAGGCCAGCTTTATCCCCTGAAAGAATTCCCAGAGCGGTGGTTTTCCCATGGTGAGAACTATGGGAAAATCCAGAGGAAAATGGCCTTTTGACTATACAACCCATTGTTTGTGATGACCGTTCACCTTTTTCAGCCTGTTTAACGCCTTTTCCCAGTGATTCTCAGTAATCAAGCTTCTGTTGATGGCAGGTTTCCAATGACGGTTACAGCTACAGCAATGCAAAGATACTAACTCTTTACGATGGAGCCTGCCAGATGTGCAGCCTCAGGACTGAAGTCGTCTGTACCCTGAGGGTGAGCTATCTCAAATTATTTTTATAATTTACTTCATAGTTGGACAAGGAGTGAATTCTTTTGCTCTTAGGCTACTTTATATGTTAACTGTGAAATTTCTAATTGAACTAATTCTTTCTAGCAAAGCTCAAGAACAGATCCAGGTGTAGCAAAGGCTGCAGAGTGTGCCTGGTATGCAAGAAATTGTAGACTGTAGATGACGTGCACATGCTTGCTGCTTTTATGATGTGTACATAAAATAAACTATATTAAGCAGCAGCTATTAGAATAAACCATTAATTAAACCACTGCAAGTATTTAAAGGCATTAACATCAACAATTAAAACTGCTCTAATGAATTTTCAGCTTCCCCCCCGTTTTTCTTTCTTATTTTTAAACTGAACACTACTCTGTATTTTGCTTAAAAACACTTTATAGGCTCAATAATTCAGCACTAAACAAAAACAGCTGGGAAACACATCAGCTAGTCTGCTGACGGAAACCTTTAGAGGCAACAGCTAACTTTTAGGGCTTCTGTGTAGCCAGGATCAATATCAGTTTTAAGATAGCACATCGCAGATTGAAGACTTCCTGCTCTGTGCAGCAGCCATTGTTTACAAATGCAAATAAATTTTTTAATTTAAAAGGTGACATTTCATCACTTGATAGGCAATAGCTTTGCAGTTGTATTTCATCAAATGCAGTCCCTGCTTTGCTCTCCACACAGGCTGTTTACCTGCATGTACACAAAGTTAGTTTACGCGTGATTGGCCAACAGACCTCAGATTCTGCACATGCATGTGAGGAAATCTGTTAATAGAGATTTAAGAAAACTTAATTAGCAGGTGTTGTTAGAGGCAGATCTTTTGTACACATGGGTTTAGTATTGCTAAAACCAAAACCTTTTTTTCAATATTAGTTAGTTGCTCGCATAATTTTACAGTTATTTACATAATTTTTAGTTATTTTAAATGTCTTTGAAGCAATTTTTCTATCTACATGATAGAAATCTATCTAAACATCTCAAAAAAACTGCACTAGTGTAATTTCATATCTATTTTAAAATGTGCAGAAATCCCAAAAACATTTTTTCTATATATTAGAATCTGTGATCCCTCTCTCCAACAAGCCAACGAACAGGTGCTCTAAACAGGTGCAAAAAAGGGAAAACCCACCAGCTGGTAACATGTAGGGAGGATTTTCTTCTGCAATCTGCACCTATAACTGCAGATTTCTCATCTATTCATTTATTTCCTGTGGCTGTTGTGCACTCTGTAGTACCCCGGGGCTCCCAAACATTTGCTTATGCCTGCAGCCGCTCCTGCCAACAACTATTACATTCAAACTTTCAGCCTTATGTGAATATGGGTGTGAAGCAGAAAGATGCTGAAATCAAGCATGCAAGCCCCGGAGAGGAAATTTAACTGCTGCTGTGCTTTGATATTACTTATACAACTACAATACACTAATAAAACACTAATTTGAAACTTCAGCCAATAAAATATCTCTAATTAGATATTTGGAAAAAAACCATTTAGAAAAGCAGACTTGCAGTCCAGACAATACCTTTTTTAACACAGTAACAACGACAGTGAAGGACAGAAAGTTTGGTCATCTTTAAATGAAACAACAAATCGATATAAAAGACGAGTCCTTCTCCTGCCATGGATTAGTAAAGGTATAAATAATTTTAAGGTGGATACACAGTTATAGATCCTTTGGCAGCTTTCTCTATCCTCCTGTTGTTTTCACCATTGCTGTGTATATATAGTCCTGTTTACTGTTACCAGCCTACGTGTTCTGTCTCTCATTTGACCTTGTTTTTCATTTTTCATTTCCCGTCCTTTTATTTCTGTTTTAATTTGGTGTTTGTAGTTTGTCTGATCCTGCGTTTTGTTTTAGTCCCTAAAGCTTTCCTTTGTTGTTCAGGCTGCAATCAGAACTGTGCAGAAATCTTCATTAATTATCTATTATTTCATTTTTAGACATTCTAATAATAATGAAGAAGAGAATGAAGACAAGTCGGTGTGTTTTGAAAATGTTGTAAAAGCTTAATTTTAACTGACATGGAATAGATGCGTCTTCCAGTGGGTACATCATCAAATACATGCTGTTCATGATCTGATAGTGATGTAAAACACCAAAAATGCTGATTAGAAGCCACTGTTTTTGCAAAAAGGCCTTTAATTAAGAGACCTTCAGTCTTTTGTGCGACTATATGTAAAGTTACTCTTTTCACAGGCTTGGGCGGACACAATTAGGGCTTGACAAACAATTGCAAATAAGACAGGAAGCAGAGATGGATAATGTCTGAAATACAGTACACTAAACAAAAACCAAAACTGTGAATCTAAATCTGACACCACGGGTGTTTTGGACATGCACACACATTCCCCACTACCGGTAGTTTTGGATAATTGGCTTCTAAACAACATGTTGTGTGTTATGAAAGGCATTTTTAATGTAAATAATATATGTTTGTCATTTCCAGGAGAAAACCTGTAACATTGATGGCCTGTGTTACAATGAGGGGGAGTCCCTTCCCAGCAGCCCTTGCCTCGCATGCCGTCCGGACTCATCCAAACTCACCTGGTCCATTGCAGAGAGTATCTGCTTTTCTTTCTTACTTTGTTTTGCAGTTTGTTCACATTTTAAAAATTATCAGTGTCTACTCTGATGGTGAGGTACAGTAACACAGTGTTAGACTGAAACTCCTCATAAGAGCTGAGGTTGGATACTCATCACTGAGTTTTGTAGCTGGTAGTCACTCGGGGCAGTTTTGATCCTTCGTCAGCAGATTGGATCCACTGAAGTTGCTTCTGTCCCCCAGCACTGATACAAGGACAGCTTACCTCACTGTTACGCTTTGAGACCAACTTCACTTCTTCAGCTTAAAGTAGGTCAGATGCAGCTGAGCAGCTCAGCTCCACTCAAACAAACTGACAAAATAACCAAACAGGAGTCAATGTGTTGATTATTCATTACGCTGATTCCACCAATTCATCAATCATTTATCTGTTAACACAATGAAACAAGAACATAAAACTGATTTTTTAAAATCTTTTTTTAAAAGATTTTTTTAAATAGTTAATATGTTCTATCAACGGTAACTAGTTCATCATTATATATGAATTTTAACTTTGTGTTTGTGTTTGGGCACAAAGAGATTTAGATTTAGATTTAGAGAGACTTTGAGAGATTTGTCTGAATGAAAATTTTGTCTGACATAAGCTAAAACTGCCCACTCTTGCAGCTAAATGGTGTAAATGGTGCACAAAATGCCCTCTTTATAAAGGCTACTTCTGGCTACTTCCTTTTTCACAGGCATGTTTGATTTGCTAGGTTTTTACCACAGATGCCCTTCCTGGACTTGTGTCTCCTCTTGTAATCAAACTGGGGATCTTGTAATGGTTACAAAAAGGTTTGATCAAAAAGTTCTAATCTGCTTTGAATTTGGCCAATTTTCCATTCAAGGTAACCTTCAAGGGCATGTACAGAAAGCTTCCGTGTTCGCTGCGATTCCACCGCGGACCTCAAACTTGCACAAAAAATAAACATCAACTTCTATTTAAAAGTGTCCTCATGTTGGATGAAGGGTCATAGCTGCTGATTAGAGCTGGTATCAAAAATCCACACTTTCCAAATCCAGCAGCAGTGATGAGGTGGACCTGTTATCACAACATAATATAAACATAAAACATTTTTATGTTTATATTATATGGAAAAAAATATATTTCCCAAAATGTTTTCCCATAAAAACGTCTAAACTTTGGCACGCAGAAATGCTGTAATATGGTGTATCTATTGGTCTGGCATCATCAAACCAAACTGTTTTTCCAAATTAGTTATGAATTTTATGAATTTTATCTGCACAGTTTTTTTTATCCTTCCTGCCACACACCACCTTTTCACACCCACCTTTCAGCCACTCTGAGCCAGTCACACGTAGGTTTATTTAGTACCTTATTTCGAGTCCCTTCTTTTCTATTTTCCCTCAGACAATGAACCTCCGCTGCTCCAGTCGCTGACTTTGCCTCTGCAGTCCTTTCAGGGGGAGAATTTCATTTACCAGCTAAATGCTCGAGACCCCGAGGGCTCCCCGGTTCTTTTCACCCTGCTATCAGGGCCTGAAGGGGCATCTCTGTCTCCAGCTGGTCTGCTGATGTGGAAGGCCACAGCTGAACCCACCAACAAACACACTTTCCAATTCACTGTGACTGACGACTGTAACGCTGAGACCAGAGCCTCTGTAGAGGTAAGACTGGGCTCATTAATGTAAACGTAGTGTTGATGGTGAGTACAGATCTACATGCATGTCATGCAAAAGAATTATTCATTTAATAATTTCAATTAAATTTCATTTAAAGTTGGTTTAGCTCTATAACTGAGTGTAGATTTGATGCCAATGCTTAAATTCATCCTTTTTGAATTTCAAACAGAGAAATTTTGATCTGTAGTCCAGTTTCAAATAACACAAAGTTGTGGTGTTGATCAGATTTGCCTTTGGTTGTCAGCCAACCTTTTTCACAGAAGACATGCCAATAAGCCACGACAGTAAGCAAGTACAAGCAACATTTAGTGTTAATAGCCTGTGGTTTTTTTTTCTGCTGTAAGATGTTGAAATTTTGGAAGTTATTGTGCCGTTATTGCTGCCTTCTCCCACTAGAGGGAGATACTGGTGTACAGTATGTAGTTTGGGGCCTGAGGTTTCTCTGTAAGGTGTAACTGCAGTACACACTGAGCAAGTGTTTCCACCAAAAAACTGCACAAAGGTGTCAGCATGTAGACTAAATCAGTTTTTTTCATTTTTTAATATGATGTTGCACAATTCAGCGTACACAGAATAACTGATTAACTAACACTCTGATTTTTTGTTTTCTGATTTCTGTAACTACATTCATGTGTCTCGTTCAGTGTGTCTAAGAGAACAAACCTGTGTGACTGAAGTTCAGATGTGTAGATGATAAGAAACCTTTTCCTCTCTAGGTGTTTGTGCGCTCCTGTGAATGCCTGAACGGTGCTTCATGTGTCGCCAGCGTCAACCTCCCTGCCGGCAGTGGGGAATACGTGTGTGTGTGTCCTGATGGATTTACAGGGAAGAGGTGCGAGGTGGACATCGATGACTGTAAACCAAATCCCTGCAGACTGGGTCTCTGTATAGATGGGCTCAACTCCTTCTCCTGTGTATGCCCACCTGGAATGACAGGTCAGCTGTTTCCTTTAACTACAAGGAGGATTAATCTTTTGAATATTATTCTACCTGTGGTCCTTACCGCACTAACTTTACTGTAATTCCCGGATAATTGTGATGCCCTTTTATTGCATTCCACTCTTTCAGTCCAGTGCTGAGAAATGTTGTAACATGACTGCGAGACACTCCTTTAGGTGTAACTGCATGACTAAATAGATGGTTTACAGTTCTGAGTGCCCACAATAAAACCCTATCTGTCCTCGGAAATACTATAAACTGAATGCAGATACTTGAGTTTTGTGCTGACTTTCCCTTGAGAACCTCCTTTGAAGACAGACTTATATTACTTCCGGTTACAGCTTTGACTTTGTGTTTATACTCAAATAAATGCTTTAAATTAGTCACTAGTGCTCACTAACTCACTCATCTTACTGAAATGCTTTGAAAAAAAATCAGGACCTACAGATTTAGTCACATCCTGAGATTACTGTGTTCAAAATGGAGGCCAACACGTAAGCCGTTTTCACATATAAACTGAAAGTTCAATCTGTGCAGAATTCTTAAATCCATGCAAGAAAGAAACAACTTTTCTTTTTATTTACTTTACTTTACTTTATTTATATAGCACATTTAATAACAACAAAATGTTGGTCAAAGTGCTGTACAAAGATAGTAAAAAAAAATTACACATTTACAATTACACATAAATAATTGTTTATTTATTGAAATTGATTCCATGTTTCCTCATAAGGTGTGATGTTTCATGTGTTGTCAGGGCGTACATGCAGAGAGGATATAGATGAGTGTGTCTCACAGCCTTGTTTCCCTGGGGTGGGCTGTAACAACACAGTAGGCTCTTTTTTTTGTGGATTGTGCCCACAAGGATACAGTGGTGATGGGAAAAATTGCATACGTAAGTCTACATTTTATTTGTATAGTTATGTGTAGTTCTACCTTAGAGAACATTTATACATTTCCATCCATTTGTTTTGAAGGAGAGTCTGTGGCTGAAGCGGTGGTGAAACCAGTGAGGGTACCACAGGTTTCGTTGAGGTCCAAACCGTCGGGTGTGTCTCCGTGCTCCAGAGGGCCGTGTTACCCAGGGGTGCAGTGTTTCGAGAGCATCCATGTTTCAGCAGGCTTCGTCTGTGGACCCTGCCCTGCTGGTCTGCATGGAAATGGCCAGAAATGTACATCAGCAGGTGAGAGTGGAGCAATTTATGCACCTTAGGCTTTGTGCACCTTGTAAAAGAATGAAATAAGTTGGGTATACGTGTATAATTTGCCTCCATTTCTTCATCTGATTTTGTTTACAAAATTGTTTAAATGCGTGTCTGTGAAAGTAAGACAAGTCTAAAGTTTTTCTGGATATTATTCAGCAATATATAAGTGGAATGTTTTGAATAATGTTGACAATAAAGCCTGTATTTCTATGACTTTGTAAGTCAGTTATTTTCAGGTCACCAGATCAAATTCCACTTCCACCTCTTCCTCCTCAAACAGACGACCTCCTGACAGGAGGACGAGACCAGAAGCAACAAATATCAGGAGACTTTCTCCTGCTGACAGAAAAAGCACAGCGACTCCACAGGATCACACCACAGTCAGACCATTTGCTCCCACTGTCCACAAGGGTCAGCCCAGTGGGGTGGAGTTGACCCCTGACCTCTCCACAGGGGTCAGATGGGGGTCAGCAGCTCCCCATGCGACCTGTGCTGACTCTCCCTGCTTCCCCGGTGTCTCTTGTGAGCCTGTGCCTGGGTCCTTCAGGTGTGGCCGCTGCCCGTACAGTTACACTGGAGATGGAGTCACATGTAAAGGTAGAGTGCTCTTATACTTCTACTTTTCATGACAGAATAAATTAAACTGACAACAAAAGTGCTAAAGAAATGATTTTAATAACAATGTTGATGAATTTTCCTTTGGTAAAAAAACTCTTGCAACTTTGGCTCTTGCAAAAAAAAAAAGTGAAGGTGAAAAAGTGATATTTTAGTACCACAAAATGCTTCAGTATTTAATGTTATCTCACAACTGTACCTTATAGTCATGGTGGATTTTGGTTAGCTCTGTGTGGTCTTGGTCTGAAATGATGAAATGAACCCTCAATTGGGCAACTTTTGTTTGCCCTTCTGAAACATACAAATGTACTTTGTTTTCAGCTGTTTGCAGGTATCCATGTGGGCGGAACATGGAGTGCACTCTACCAAACACCTGTACCTGCAAAGGCGGTTACACTGGATACAGCTGCCACATAGGTGAGAAACAGAGCGTGAGCTAATGAATTCACACTCGCCTCTGGATTTGGCTCATATATCTCAAGGTCTGGTTGTATTTTTTAAAGCTGACAGTTTCCTTTCCTCCCAGCCATTTGCCGGCCTGACTGTAAAAACCAGGGGAAGTGTGTGAAACCAAATGTGTGCAAATGTCCTTCAGGCTACGGAGGGCCCACCTGTGAGGAAGGTAACCTGGAGTCATAGTCGAACCAGTCAAAACTGCCGACTGGTTTACATTGCTTACATACTTGCATTGCTCGCAGAATACTGAGGAGTGTCACTGTTTGTGTTCAGCGAGCTGTGAGCCGCCCTGTCTGCATGGAGGTACCTGCCTGGCTAGAAACCTCTGTACCTGCTCCTACGGCTACGTGGGACCACGATGTGAAATCAGTGAGATGTGACTTAAGTGTTTTTGCAGTGTTTTTACATTTTACATAAACCTCCACAATGCATCAATCAGTCCCTCTTTTGTTTAAGTGGGTCGGTTTAATCTAGGATTGCACTACATGATTTATGTCTGTCAGTGGTGTGTAACAGGCACTGTGAAAATGGAGGCGTGTGCGTTTCTCCTGATGTCTGCAAATGCCAACCTGGCTGGTACGGACCGACGTGCAACTCAGGCAAGAAACACGACCTGTAGCTAAGCATGCATTCAGACTGCAGCTTCCTTCTGTTGGAGTGTTTAATTCTGACAGCATAATTAAGTGGCATAAAACTGAATCTGACTTGCACATAAGCACTCAAATATATATCAGTACTGCAGGAACCTTTTCTCTTATTTATACTGTAAATCTAAAAGTACATATGTTGGCTCTTAATAAAGCTTTTTGTACCTTACGCCACCTGCAGCGCTCTGTAAACCCGTCTGTCTGAATGGAGGAACCTGTGTTAAGCCTAACGTATGTGCCTGTCCCAGTGGTTTCTTTGGCTCCCAGTGTCAAATTGGTAAGCTTGAGATGAATACATACAATGATTAATACAATGAGAAATTATACTCAAATATTTCCAGCAATTCATACAGACTGACTTTCATTTTTATTAAAACTAGCAAAAGCCTGAGGCTGCTTTCTGTTTGAAACAGCAAAAAGCACTGACATACATTTATTAAACTGCAGAAATCTCTGTAGGTTTGTCTCTCTTCTCTGCACATTGCAAGTAATGTTAATGGCATCTACTAGTAACTTGCAGACAGGAGTGAGAACTGTGCAGTGTGAGGTCATTTAAATAAATGAGTATCATATTTTTGCTAATATTTCAAACCAGCAGCATACATATTTTACACATTTAGCACACCCACTGCTGCCCCATGGTAGAAAGTAACCGGGGTTGCAATCTCTGTGAACAGGCTGTGCCCTAGTTACAAACATATTCAGCTTACTGAGATTTCAAATAGTTTCTTGACTCTGTCTATCTTTCATAATAGCTAACATCTGTTGAGAATGCCTGAGAGAAGTGAAGTGATGCTTTTTCAACAAAACACACCTAAATGTTGCATTTCCTCTCTTTTAAGTCATATCAATGTTGCTATAAAATCCAATCTCTAAGCTTCAGTCTGATTGAAATGTCCATTTTCTGGGTTCCTCACAGTTTAATATTGCTGTCTTTCAGCTGTTTGTAATCCTCCTTGCAAGAATGGAGGTCAATGTATGAGAAACAATGTGTGCTCCTGCCCTGAAGGCTACACAGGAAAAAGGTGTCAAAAGAGTAAGTGATATCACAGCCTAAATATTTGAAGTACTGTTCAAAGTAACAGCTCACAATTTAAACATTTGGGTTTTAATTTGTTCCAGGTGTGTGTGAGCCTATGTGCATGAACAGAGGCAAGTGTGTGGGACCCAATATCTGCTCCTGTGCTTCTGGATGGAGAGGGAAGAGGTGTAACATACGTGAGTGATGCATGGATGTCTTCATACACATAAAATACACAACAAATAAAAAATTACCAGCTATAGTTCCAAAAAACATGTAATTCAATCAGCTTAATTTCTTATACTTTGGTTTAGGTTTAGGTTGGGTTGGGTTATAACACTACACAATAACAAAGTGAGGCTACAGCAGAGAAAATGATGCCATAAACATGAAGATAAAGAGGTCATACACTAAGTAGTTGTTGTAAGAAATTATCTTAAAAGCACACAATTGTCTCCTATTTATATTTTAATATTCATATGAATATTCATATGCTTGACTTTTATTCATGCAAATCTTTTAAATCGTCTTGCCTTCAAGACGGCATCCACTTTTAACAAGAACTACATAAAATGAAGGACGGTGAGATACATTAAAAACCAAAAAATGTTCGCTTTTTTTGCCCAGAATTCAGGCTTCCAGGCAAACATTATATATTTATTTATTTATTTTTTGGTTCTTAAAACTTATTTTAGTGGCTAGAAAGTCATATTTTCTTTTTAATTTAGCACAGCTAAAGATCTTTTCTGGCTGACCTGCAAATGCCTAATCTCAGCACTTTGGGTTTTAACCTTTTACCTATCTGTTCAGTCCAGTCAGGGATTCTGAGATAAAACCTTTTAGAAGCTGCTTTGGTGTTCATGCCTCCCTCACTGTTCTTATTTTAGCTGTGTGTCTACAAAAGTGTAAAAATGGTGGCGAGTGTGTAGGACCAAACACCTGCCACTGTCCCGCTGGCTGGGAAGGCCTTCAGTGTCAAACAGGTGAGTCTGTTCCTCAGATGTGATAATATCACTAACAGCTGCAGTAACAGCTCAGTTTTTTTGTTAGGTAAAATCTGGCAAAGGTAAATACCAAATTCTTTAACTTGGACTACTTTATAACCAATTTTCCTGAACTATTGCTGAACCAAATTAAACTGTTCCTCTGCCAAAAGGAGAACTGCTGTCTCCTTAACTCTCAGGACGAATACACAAAAACTAATGTACCAAATTACAGGATACTTCTTGGAGAGATGAACTCGAGCAAAGGAAAAACACACAATTTGTTGAAGATTGAGATTCATCCATCCATCAATTTCCTTCCACTTGTCCAGTTCAGGGTCGTGGGCAGGCTAGAGGCAGTCTGCCCTGGAGAGTTTGCAGACTGAGATCACTTTGTTTAAAATAGTGAAGCAGAAGATATGATTGTTGCTTTTCCTTTAAGTTCTTTTTTGCAGATAATTGTTTTGATCGTGTGTTTCAAGTGTTTCCAAATGACAGTCAAGCAGACCCCCTGAAATATAATAAAAGACTTAAAAGAAGAGAATTAAGGGTGAGCAAAATGTGTAGCTAGCTTATTACAGCTACCCTGTTTTACTGAATGGAAACACAAATGGATTTCACCAGTTTGTTCACAGCAAACACATATAAAACATATTTTTTTCACATATAAGACACTGCATTAATGAGCATAACACGAATGTGTCTTACTGTCTTTTCTGATTGTAGATTTTAACAGAAATCGACCATGAAAAGAAAAACAATAAGAGATCAAATGTTTTAATTGTGACTTTCTCTCCAGCGGTGTGTAAACAGCGGTGTCTGAACGGAGGCAGGTGTGTGCTGCCTGACTACTGCCACTGTCGGAAAGGCTACAAGGGACTGACTTGTGCAATAAAGGTGAGAAATGGGGTCACGGTTAACATATCCCAGTGGGAAAAGTCATAAAGAGCACTGATAACTCCAGGGTTTGTAGATTTATAAGATTTACAATAGAGTCATAGAACAAAGCTTCATTAGATGAATATTGTTGGTCTAGATGACTGAAATGTGTAGTTCTGCTTTAATATTGCAGGGTATAAAAAATAAATCCAAAACATATAGCGTCTTTAAGAGAAATGTGATATTAATGACACACCAAAAAACTAATAGGCGCCTTTTGTGCATCTCACAAAAATGCACAACTCAGTATTTTTTTCAGATTTTTTTTATCTTCTGTTCCTTTTTAAAAAAATTTCTCTGTTTAATTCTTTCTGACTGCTGATAACCACTATTCAATTCAATCTCTTTCTACTAATGTTAAGATATATTTTTAAAAAGTCAGATCAAATATACATCAGAAATACCTCGAATTTAACACACTGCTTTTATTTTATAACCTCTTATTACTTTTTAAAAATTTACATTTTTTTAATCATATGTATTTTATGGTTATTTCAGATTTATTTTTTAACTGCAAATAGCCCCGTGGAGCACATGCAGTACTTTCATGGCCCACTAGGGGGCTGCAGGCTACATTTTGGGACTCATTGCATCAAATAAAACGGCACCAAACAAATTAAATATTTTTTTTTTTTAAGTGAAACCTGAATTTTTTTTTGTGCTTCACAGGCATCACAAGCATGATGGGGAACGAATCGGGAATGTGACTAAAGAAGCCACAAAGAACAAAGAGAGCACCATAACCTGTGGTGTGTATGAGTGAGACCGTGGATACTGGCATGTGCTGTAATGTGTGGCTGTGTGCACATTAGAACAGTAACAGAGCGATTTCATATATTGCACTTGTCTTTTCCTGTGTAGATCACTACCTCAAGGCTCAAAGTAACACCCCTCTCTTAAATGTATTGACAGTGTATTTTATGCAGGCCTGTGTGCCGCTGCACAGTATTTTGTTCAGAAAAATAACATGGTGGAGGTTATTGCCATCAAACATTTTAGGTGTGCACTGTTGCTTTCTTTCTTATGAAAAAAACCCAGCTTGAGCCTGCTTCTTCAGTAAGCATAATAAAGGCTTTGATATGAATATGTTGCAGATTAACAAAAGTTGCATTTATTTAGTTTTCTTTATTTGCTGTCATTAATATACTGCCTGATCAGGCCTGTTTGAGTCTGTTATACATTTATTGGCAAATATGGATGAAAGCAACGATGGTGATGAGGTTGTATATAGGGCTTGTTTTCTACACCCTCTGTACTATATATTAAGCCCTATATTTTTCTCCACATTACACGGTGGTACTATAATAAAGACAATGTCTATAAATCTCTCTTTTTTTTTAATGAGCTTCAACAATGCATAACATTTTTTCTTCATTTAATGACAAATTACAGTATATTGTGTGTTTAGACAACATAAAACACATTCAATATTTAAAAATTATATAGCAAATGTTAAAAACAAGCTAAAACGGTACACTTTATATAAAAAGAGGGATGAATGTTTTGTCTGAAATGTGAAACCACTGCTGAAGTACCTTAAACCAGCCTCATTTCTAATGAACAGCAGGGGCCAACTGGTTGCAAAAAAGTAAGTTAAAGTAAAATTGTTTTTATATATAGCACTTTCAAGATAAACATTACAAAGTGCTTCACAACAAAATACTAGAAATAAAGACATAAATGCTACCCAAAAGGAAGTTTGAAAAGATGACTTCTTAGCTGCTTTTTAAAAGAGATCACTGAGACCACCAATCCCACAGTCTGACTGTATATAAGTCTATAGAAAAAACATTTATTGACTACAGCATGATGTTAAATTTGCAAGTTATGTTCACATTTACAGTAAAATAGGTGAGAAAGAGGGTACATTTCATGGTGTTTCCAGCCTATTTTTAAAACTCCCAAGATGGGTCTTTACTAACTTTAAGGGTGACATCATAGTGGCTACATCCATCTTTTCCACACAGTTGCTGTAAAACTAACTACGTTCCAGGTATAAAAACGTAATGACCCCACAACCTTGTTTGATTCTTGGGTGCACTAGTGGGACTTTTTCCTCTCCTCGCAGCGAGGTCCAGAGAAAGGAGGTCGACAGCGACATTTGTTGGGAGAAATGCACTTCCCTCCATGCAAGCAGGGCTGACTGCATACAGCTACAGACAAACGGAAACAAAAGCACAGGCACTATTTATAAAACCAGGGGAATGGGAAATGATTGAAGAGCTTGTCAATTCTAGCATCATAAACTCCAGCAGCTGGTCTCAAAGATGTGAAGTGTTGTGACATCTGGAAATACACTAAGCTGAAAAGCAAATCCAAGGTGCAAAGAGAAAAATTGGGTATGTAAAATGCACTGGTGTGAGAATGGTGCAATGTAGTCAAGAGAGCAGAAAGTACCGGAACTGGATGAAATGAAAACGACTGTTTATCATAAGGAATAACTGGTCCCAGTGGAGGGCCAGCCTCAGAACTGGGGTCATAACACGACTCTGTACATCTGAGACTCCTCAATTATTCTTTAAACTGGTCTCATCAAATGTACACAGCAAAACGTTATCGGTCTTTGGGAACAGTTTGTACTCACCCGTATGGCAGGCACCACCCAACCATCCCTCCACACAGCTGCAGATTCCTGGAGCCACACACAGACCTCCATTCCTGCAGCCCTGGGGACAAATTGCTGCATGGGAAACAAACCATAGAGGTTCGCTCAGCGTGGAACAGAAATATGAAAAAGAAAAACTTACAATAAAAGTTTGTGTTTTGTGAAAACATGAAAATATTTTTATTTAATTCAGGCAAAAGTCAAATGTGAAAATTTAACTTTGGTCAGACCATACAGTGGCAGTAGCGGCTGTAATGTACCATTGGTACATGTGACGTTTTTCAGGCACTTTCAGCCTTTATTGGACGGTGACAGTAAAGAATGGACAGGAAGAGATCAGGCCTTCACTATATTATCCACAGACCCCACTGAGCTTTGCAGGTCCCTGCAGCACTTCAGCATATGGCTCACTTGCTCAAGCATCATCCTGGCCTTTATGATTCCTGCTTAACTACATATGTAACTATGCTATGACATTACGTTTAGCATGTGATTGGTCTGTTTTGTTGGTTGCTAAGTTAATTGTGGTTTTATGCTGATGCTGTACTAGTAAAATTAGTGCCATGCATATAAGAGAAGGAGTTCATACTAGATTTAAGCCCTCCCAGTATCACTGACCCGATGTGTACAATGTGTATGCTAGCAAATAAGGAAAATGAGCTTAGGAAGTCATCGAGTCAGCTAATGAATGAAACGGCTTTAATCCTAGAAGAGCAGCAAGGCTGAATATTTAATCTAGACCACAGAAGATGGATTGCTAGAGTCCAACTGATCCTTAATTTTACATGGAGAATGCATGCAGTCTAACAACAGATTTTCAGGACTCATCACTAAAAAGTCAAGTCTGAGTTTCTTTTGAAGAAAAATCTTGGTAGACATAAAAAAATGGCTTTTCAATCTTTCCTGTTTTTTCCAGTTCAAACTGAACTGTAGTTTTCTGCCAATATTACAAACTTCACCACAGCTCTCCAGCTGTTACACCTGCATGTCTGCCTCATCCACTAAGTCAGACTGACTGTTGCTTCCCTTGGTGACAGCAACTTGGAGCCATAAAAAGCCTTAAACATCCACTAATGTCTGCAGCTGATGAACAGCTCCAGCTGAGGAAGCAGCCCCATTTGGCACCTTTGACCTCTGTGTTAATTGGGTAATTAGATACAGCCATAAACGAACCCTCTTGGCATTTTGATCCGGCCCAGCTTGAAGGGCAGATGCACTTGGCCACGCCGTTGACAGCGGTGCATTCTCCTCCGTTCCAACATCCCCCATCACACATCACTGCAAAACACACACACACACACACACACACACACACACACACATAGAGTTATGCATTCATAAACTTAATAAGACACATTTAAAAAAATCGAATCCATAAAATGTTTTAAGAACTTAGACAAACAAATGAGGCAGTACGTGAGCAACAGCTGAATACTGTGTGTAGCATTCTAGCTGAATAATAGTAAACTGAATACAAATGAATAGAGCAGGAAAATACACCAAAAGCAGAGAACAACTGTCATCATGACACACACATGTGTTTATACACTTAATGTATTAGAACCGTCCCGCTCCCATGAACTCGTTTACCTTTGTGACAGTATCTTCCTCCAAATCCAGGAGGACATCTGCATTTTCCAGGGCGAAGACACACTCCTCCATTTTTACATTTGGGATAACAGTTGGCTGCAAAAACATCCACCACAGTTTTTTTTTAATAGGCTTCAAAGTTTTGACCTTCTTTCTCATAAGTCTTTGTCACTTTAAATGAATTTGCAAGTACGCGCAGATAAAAGGTTTGTCACGTCACCATACTGGCAGGTCTCTCCTTCGTAGCCCCGGGAGCAGAAGCATGTGTTGTTGCGGATGCAGACTCCGGCGTGTTCGCACGGCGGCTCGCACTTCGCTTTCAGGTCAAAGACGAAGCCGACCGCGACGCCCCGGGGCGCGTCCGAGCCTCCGGAGCACACACCGGCGAGCGACATCAACGAGGCAAACAGGAGAGGTGCAAACCCCATGGCCGGATGTGCTTTGTTGCTCAAATGAGGAGTGAAAAGAAGCGAAGCGGTGGATGGAGATGGAGGAGGAGAAAGTCTCCTGAAGAAACAGGGAAAACTTCTCGGCCAGGATGGTGGTGGTGAGGCGGAGCAGGGAGAGCGCCTTGGGGTGGGGGCTGGGGCTGATTTTGAAGACTTTGGATCAAACCTATGCAGTCCATATTTGCATGAAACATATTGGTTAGACCACCGTGCAGATTACGTAGTGGGGTTACATGAAGTAAAAAGTTTGACTCTGCCACAACAGGTTTCCCAATAGTTTGTCTGGAGTTACGACAGAGATGCTAAGGATACCAATTAAATTAGGCCCTAAAACATGTATACCCAAAAGAAGTATTTAAGAGTAATCTGATTGTATTTGCAGTCTGTTCATTGTACAATAAATAAAAAATGCAATAAAAAGCACCCACAAAGAGAGTAATATAACTGCTCCAGAATGCCTGGTCTAGGATTGTGGAATAAATAAATAAATAAAAAAAATCTGTAGTGTAGTTTGTTTTGATTTTTTTGCTAACCATAAAATAAAACTGTTTCAACAACCGTGAGAGCTCACCTGTATGAAGTGTAGAAAGGTACACACTGCTAACTGCTGTTGAATCCTGATCGATCCTGTTTGGGACAGTCTACCATAAGGTGGCTGGATGAAATAAATGGACAAGTTTCTGGTACATATGCACATTTGTTGAGTAACTATACTCACTATACTTGGTATTTTCTAGTACAACATTTGCTCCGCAAAATGAGACACAAAAGATGATGCACAACTGATTTTTCTAATATTTATACTCACATACAGGAAGCTGACTTTACCCAAATATTTAACTTTATTCAAGTTACATAGTACCTATAACTAGTGGTATTTAAACAACATCTCACTCACTTCTGTTATAACAGCAAGGATTGATTTCTAAGGCACATAATTCATAATTTGTGCAAAGTATTATTTTTCATGGCTACATATCTAAGGTTTTATTTTGATTTAAAGAAACTACTGTGAAATATGCAACAAAAGAAAAGTGCAGTATTTTATACTGAGTACATATTTCACAGTGATTTTGACAAGCTACATCTAAAAGACTGTAGAAACACTTTAAATGTCTATGATTATATTTGTCAGAAAGACAGAGTTTGGGATGTCAGTCTATGTAGAGCACATATGGAAAAACCATTTCCTCTTGTTTGGTGAAAAGAAACCCTGGGCCTATATGAAGGACGGGGTGAGGGGGAAGTTCTGTTGTAATGACAATAACACAACCAGTCAGTAGCGGATGTGGTTCTTCTCTCTGCTGCCTTAAAGCTGTTCAGAGACCAAACAGGAAAAGTAGCTTTCTGTTTGATTCTGTGTTTTGCATTTTTCAGTAAAAGTGAACAGTGCTTCTTTATTCTGAGTTCTGTGAGCTCAGAATAAACAGAGTTTGCATAATACTTGGACTACTCCAAGTACAAGATTTAAATTTCTTTGGTAATAATATTTTTTCTGAAACTGGTGATAATGTGTTGAGTCACTCTTTGTACGGCTCTAAATCAATATAGTCCTGTGGAGGAAAAAAAGGGTTGATGCTTATTTGCAGAAGGATACCTTAATGTGGTTTAGTTGATAATGCACTATATTCAACCTGCTAATCAGCAGTTAGCCTGCGTAACCACCAAAGAAGATAAAGAATAATAACAAAGATGAATGCCATCGTGTTAAAAATCCAAAGAGGAAATCACTTGTTTACCAATAAAGTACTTCCAGAAGCAAATATAAGAGTACAGTGCTGCCCAATCAGTGTAAGCAAAATACATTAGCGATGGGAGCGAGAGGGTTTTTTCTCTGTTGTATGTATTCCAGCGTAGCTTTGGTCTAGACCTGTGACCTGGATCCCGGAGTGGAAGTGAGCTGGTGGTTTAATGACTGCAACAGATGTGAACATACCATGATACACAAGGGGCCTGTGCCTCTCGCTTTAGGAAACAAACAGAGGATAACACCAGAAAGAAGTTTTGAAAGCAGACAACAAAATTAGGTTCTTTTAAAAAATAATAAATATTATTATTATCATTAATAAATAGCTTAAACACACAGCTTTACAACCATAGCCTCAATTCTAATCTATTATGAGCATAAATGGAAGTTAACAGATGTGCTTCAGCTCTGTGGATAGCTGCTGGAGTGAAGAGGTTCGTGACAGGATCCCAACAACATTAATGAGTGTGTTTGTGTGGGACAATGTGGGACACTGTACTAATGCTACGAGGCAGATAAACATATTTGACATGAGGAATATGAAGGACAGTTATACTAAAGTTTGTCACTGGTCTTCTGCAATATTACTGCAAATTTGCAATCTTATTTCCAATTTTCATCTCTGGGTTTCAGTAGGAATGCACAGATAACAACAAAGAGAAGTTATTTGGAGACACGTGTTCGTGAACTAGACCAGAATATGGGACACTATTTCATTATGTGAGAAGAAAGAACAGGTTCCAGATTAAAGTACAGTATCTGGTCACCCTGCAATAGCTGCAGCCCCCTGGTGGGTTGTGAGGATACTGCAAGTATAATCATTTTGGTGTAATACAATAAAACCACCCTGTTATCCTCAATAAAAGGAAGATGTTTGTGTCGGGTACATTTTCCAGACAAAATAATTTATGGACAACTAATTTACGATCAGATGAAATTTGTTTTCGCACATTTGTAAGAAACCTGCCAATTTTCTCTCCTATTTAGTGCTCAAACATCTGCATCAAGTCCACTGAAACCTTTCACCACAATAGAAAGGTGAAACTTTTTCTTGTCTTTTGAAGGTCCAGTTTCAAGTATTAATGTGCATTAATAACAATGGAGTAATGAAAAGGTAAGAATTTGGGGACCTTCATATTTCAGCTGAATGAGACATTTGGCACCACTCGGTGTGTACACAGTGTATTACAAGCACACCAAGAAAACACAAGAAACGCTCAAAATGAATTGATTTTATTGTCACCGGCATGCATGAAAAACACAAAACCACTGTTTAGATGTTAGAAAATAGCTGGGAAACTTTCACTTTCATGGAATATTACAAAGAGCTTGATTTCGGCTTACTTTCTTCAAAATGACGTGTAGAAATGTGCAGATTTTGCAGTGATTTAAACTGTGAAACTTTGCATGTTGATTTAAGAAATTATATTTATGTGATCAAAACAGCAAATTACACCATGGCCCACAAAAATTGGATTAATTTAAATTTTTAAAAAAAGGTGACATTTGTATGAATAAGCCTATGACATAAAAATATTATTATAAGTTATTTTCTTATCAAGTGAAAAGTATTTTATTTTTCTGTAAAATATGCTCATTAAGGTCTTCAGAGTAGTCACGCATACCTTTTAACCTGATGATTAACAGAGTTACACACACCGCACAAAAACTAAAAGTTTAGAATAAATCAGTGATGACATGAGTCTGCTGTACTGCTCTACACACTAACAAAATTCATGAAACGAAAAGAGAGAGGCTGTTTGTAGAAAGGAGTCAAATAAGAGCAGAAAGGAATGATTAGGAACACCTCAGTAGTTTTACTTTCAAAAGTTATTTCTCTCTCACACGTTTTAGAAACTATTTCATAAAGTGGTGTAGAATGAGAGGGGCTGTGAGCAGCTTTCCCCTTCTATTTAAGCAATATTCACATTACCTTCTCTTCAAAAGGCCCAGCTAAAGTGCATTGTAAGTAAAGCTATTGCTTCCAGTATTTCAAATACAGAGGAGGAGTGATATTGAATAATGAATAATGTGCTCTGTTTTTACCAGCCTGGAAAAACTACAAACCTCTCATCTGTGGGCCATCAGAAGGATTTACAGGTCTGGTTCACGAGGGATAAACCATCGTTTGGTGGTTTTATTGCAAAACGTCTATTCTAAACATCATGTTTGTCCTCTAAACAGAGTAAACTATTCAGGACTTAAAAACTGATGAGCCACTACGACTAAATTAAAAGCAAAGATGTTTTGTATGGAGGTCAACAGCAGTATCTGATGCCTAAGCTCTTTTGTTTCCCTTATTGGTAGACCTGCACATGCCCGTGCAACGAGGTGGTGTTCCCCCCACAGTCCACATACTGGTACATCTCCTGGGAGACCTGCTCCGTGTGGCCAAAGTAAGACGTCGTCACCATCACCCTGAAAAGCAAACAAGAGTCAAACATGATCAAAGCGCAAGATGAGGTAAGTGGAAATAGTTGTGCAGCAGTCTGATATCACTGATATCATCAAGTACTGTAGCTCAGAACTTACATCAGTGCATTTCCTCCATCTGTAGATCTATCACACCTAGACTCAACATCTTGTTCTGGCCTAAGCTCTAAATAAATTCTGTGCAGCGTTCTTGTGAATTGAAATGGAATAAACCACTATGTTATTCTATGTTACATATCAAGTCTTCTCTGCATAGAGCAGTTTTGCATATTTTTTCAAAGGGGAAACATTATCATCTGAAGCATCCATGAAGAGCTTACAACTTATGATTAAAAGTCAACTATCGCAGCCATGTACCCTATAAACAGCTAAAAAGATTAAATATCTTGAAAATAGTAACAAATCTGATCAATCTGGATTCAGCACAGTAAAAATCAATAAGAAACAACACATTTTATCTTCAAAACAAACAACTTCTGAAGTTGACTTTTTGACTGCTGGGTTTGGACAGCTTATTGTTCTGATCCTCACTTGAGGGCCGACTACAAACAAAATTCAACACAGCCAGGCTTTCTTTATGCTAGCTGTCCTAACAAAACCCCAAACCACAGCTGGAGATAACCGTTATCACAGTTACGAACAGGGTTTATCAGTTTCCTCTGTCAGGCAGGGGTATATGCATCAGGCTCTGTGCGTGCTCAAACAAAACTGGGCGTTCTGCAAGTTATGCGACTCTTCTTCTGCATGAAAGAATCCTAATAGGTGCTGTCTACTCCAATCAGAAATATTATCAACTGATGATGATGATAAAATTGTGATTAGGAGATAAAAAAAAAAAACATCACTGCAAATAAAACAAAAAAATAATGTTGCAGAAAATAATTAATCTGGTGATTTCGAGCACAGAGTAGTCCAAAACATTTGAATTCAAGTTATTTTATCTCTGAGCACGCTCTCTGTGCTGCTGTTTAGTCGCTGTGAAACTGTAAACTGGATCCATTTTAACATTAAAGCTAAATTAAAATTGCTGCACGTTGTCAGCATATCAAAGTGAAAACAACTTTATGGATTGAACAGGTATTCCTGCTGTGTGTTCTTGTAGCGTCCAGCAGTGTAAAGGAGACTAAGCAGTAGATTAGAATCAAGTACAACAACATTTATACAATTTCAGCATAACAAAATAAATCAGTGCACATTTCAGGTGCTTCAATCAGTGGTTTAAGCGGTGGTACGGCTTAACGACTTGCACATATAAAACATATTCCCCCAGTAGATAATCTACATAGCATTTAATACATGCTGTAAATAAAAGAATCAGTGAAAACATAGTGCTTCTAGCTCATTTTCAACCAAAACATGAAACACAATCTGATTAGAAGCAGGTTATCTGTTCAGTCTAAGTTACCACTGTGACTTAGTCAGATAAAAATAAATCCACTTTTGTGACACAGAAACCTTTAGACTGGACCTAAGTCATAAATCTGGCTTCATAGTACAGGCCTCAGGTCTATGTTATTCTGCATTTACTACAACATGCATTAGCAGCAGGAGATCTGAGATAGCATAGAGCAAAGTGTCAGCAGTTAGCTACACCAACAGTCAACCACAGCTTTTCAGGTGAGTCATGCTGACACGGCTGAAAAGCTCAGATAACACCCCGGCCCTGCTGACTTCTCTTTCTTGCTCTTATTACAGTCAAAAACTGGTTGGGAGGCTTTCATTGTACATACAACATCACAAAATCGACTCCAAGGATTATGACTTCACAGCTATCAGTTCCACTCCTCACTTGACAAGTTTGCATGATAATAAGAAAACTCACATTGAGAGCAGGCAAAGGAGAAACTAGAATAAACAGTAGTTGTGAAGAGTCGCACAGTGAGCTGAAAAGAGATTGGTGCAAACAATGAGGACAGTGACCCCCCCCTCCCCTTCCCCTGTATTTGCTTTGGTCTCACTGGGATTTTTTAAATTTTACTAAGAAATGCCAATCAACTAAATTTACATTCTTGGACTTATTACAGTTATTTAAACAAAGCAGTGAAGCCAAGCCTGACATTGCCTTATGTATAAAATTAACTTCCAGTCTGATCCTCAGAGTGACTGTGAAAACAGATTATTCATTTAACATTAGTAACAGATGAGTACTTGACATTGAAAAATGCATGAAGCCAAGAGATCTGTGTCGTATCAGAGCTGGGAAAAGTTGCATTGGTGCATCGTTAGAAAGCTGTAGTTGCTGCCAAGGTGTTGAAAATCTTGCAAATAAAGCTGATAAACCCCCGTTTCCTCTGCACATTTAGACTGTAGTCTGATGGATTTTAAAATTTCCTAGGGGTAAAACTTAAATTTAAATTAGTCCATCTGAAAATCCAGTATTGCTAAAAGCTTTATAATTTTTTTTTTTATTGATATTACCTCATTGGCCTGACATTTATAATAATGAGATCAATGAGGTTAGCAGCCTTCTAAGCTGTGCTTTGTATGTAAGCTTAGTATGACAAGCTTGAGCTTGTTTGGTTTAGAGGCTTTGGATGTGATCTTGACACATCTTATTTTGCAGAAACTACTTTTGAATACTGAAGTGTCCAGTACAAATGTATTAAGCTTAAACGATTGATATACAAAAAAAGAGGTTTAACACGAAGAATGCAGCTTTTGAAAGTGACAGGACAAACTGAAGTAGAGAGTGGACATCTGGCTCTGTTGGAGTTGCAGAAGCACTCACAGGTATACAGCAGTCTTACAGAGCGGTGCTGCTTTTACCTTAAGATATTTCTGGCAGACTGCAGCGAGAGTAACACGCTTTTTTTTCCCTGTATGTCACTGCATGGTATTAATATAATTACTTATTTGCTTGGTATGCTTGTCTGTTTAAATAGCAGAAGTGATGATCAAACCAGTTTTAAACATGCACTTGCTTCCTAATTTTTTGAAGAGAGTCAATTACTAGTGCAAGCAAATAATTTCTCACAAAGACACGCCATCATTTTCACACTGTCAGCTGTGAGAGGCAGTGTACTAACACTGAAGTGGAGGGAAAAACACAAAACAGCCCAGATTGAATAACTTTGTTCATCATTACTTTTGTCAGAACTGACTTTTTAAAGGAAATCCATTCTATTCTTGGACTCTTTTAGAGTCATTCTGCATTCTTCACACATGGGGGGTGGGGGCGTTATTTAGCTTATACTGAACTTCTGCCTTAGGCTGTTGTAGCACCGGACTCTTTAAGCTCACCCTTTAAGCCAGCTTTCTTCTAACTGGCTGCAAACACAGAAAAAAAAAAATACAGTATTAGTGGCATCTTCCCTCACTAACACCATACTGAGGAAAGAGAAGAAAAACTATCTGAAGCTGACCCATCCCCCATTTTTACAAGCGTAATATAATTTTCTCTTATGCATACTATAGTTATTCTTATAAATCCATCTGTTTGATTCATCTTCCTAAAATATTCAAGACAGACTGAAGGGATTTTAAAAATAAAAGCCTTTTTAGAAGCAAATTAATGCAGTGATTTCTCTCAATTGCACCAAGACACTCCATTAGACAATCACAACTGGCCTTTATTCTATCATGGTCTAGATATAAAACCACTGAAAGGCTACATTAGGTTTTAGGGTATTGGCTGCTTTTCTCATCCTCATTTTTACTGGCATTCATCAGTGTAATGATACTTGGCTAGAGGCCAACGGGTTGCCTTCACCCACAATGGATTCAGAGAATTAATTAGGAGAAATGTTAACTGCTAATTTTACAGTCTGCTTCCATGTCAGATTTGACGTGTAAATGAGCAAAGCACCCAAAGCCCCGGGGCTTCTGCTGATCTGAACAGTGCCCCACAGCAGAAGGCTGTTTGCTCTGGGCAGATCTTCAGTGTGTATCTGTGTGGGTGAAGTTATGCGAGTGTGGAGGAGGAAGCTGAGAGAAAGACTGATGCTCAGCTGAGCACAGTATTAGACATAAAAATCAAGAAAAATATTCAATATCTTGTCATACTTACTGCATCATGACCACTATGTTGTGAACTTTAATCGTTGGTAAGGTGCAGTAGTCACTGAAAGAGAGACAAGTAAGATTAAACATGACAGCGATCTGAGTGCAAATGCCTTATTAATAGGATTTCAAATAAGATACTCACAACATATAACTCAATTCATCAGCGATGATGGTGGGGACCATGTAATCAATCTGTAAACACAATTCAGAGAGAAAAGATATTAGATTTGAAAATCTATTTTCTTCCACTTATCCAGCGGGGGGCTGGGGCCTATCCCAGCTGTTACAGAGGAAAACCAGGGTGCACCCCGGACAGGTCGCCAGTCTATCACAGAGCTAACACAGATAACATTCACGCTCACACTCACAGCTATGGCTAATTTAGACTTGCCTGTCAACCTAAACCTATGCATGTTTTTGGACTGTAAGAGGAAGCTAGAGTATCTGGAGAGAAACCACACAAGCACAGAGAGAACATGCAAACGTCACACAGAAAAGCCCCAGCTGGACACGTTTCAAATCCACAAGCAATATAAAGAAAGTCAAGAAAAAAAAAAAAGAAAAAAAAAAACGAACTGAGAGGGTTACTTTGTGCTCAGTTGTACATTTTTAGGGCTCACTGAGCTAAGTGACCAAGACAATCTCCAAACTACACCACAACATTATAATACTGACACTGGGCTGCAGAAAAATGGTAACCTCCTACATGGCCTGCTATGATATATTTATCAGAACACCAATGCTGTAGTGATTTTAATGATTTAGCCTTTTTAAAAATATTTATTTCATACCATAACTAACAAACCAGTAATGTGTGAAATGGTTTTGGTGAATTGTATATTTTTGAAGCATCTTCCAGAGCTAAACTTTGTAGATGGCCTCTGCACACTCATCTCACAGCCAGCTGCACAGAAAGACCTTTACTTTATTTCCCCATGTTTTTAAGGCCTCACTCTGTATTGTGTTTTCACAGTAAGAAGGTGCTACAGTAGTACAATAGGAACGAAATAGTGAACTGACGCCAATTCCTTTAGCATCTACCTGGTCTTAGATGCACACATACACCTTGAATATGCCTGTGGGTTGCCAAGTTGTGCAGACAGGTAAGTGGAAATTGTATGTAATATATGTACGAGTGTTTGTGTATGTAGGCTGTTTCATAGAGAATCTGGAAACTTCAGAAAAACAAACAAAGCCGACTGATGCACAAACTCCATTTATGCATAATAAAGTTTGAGGTTAGTGCAAATCATGTGAGTTTCCTGAGAGAAAAAGCCACATCATATTTGATTCAAGAGGATTTCAACGTTTAGGAGAACCCATATTTTATCTGAGAAAATATGTGAGAAGAAGTGCTCTCCGTGTGTAAACACAGAAAAAGTATATCAACCTACCTGCTGTTCATCCAGTGGTATGATCACTGTGCTGTTGCTAAGCCTGGCCTTCCCTATCACCGTCTTGGAGAACTGCACTTGGGCTGTGATGTTGGTCACAGTTATGGCATAGTAGTTATTGTTGGTGATGTTCAGTGTGTTCTAGAGAAAAGAAGGTAGTTATTATGGCAAACTTGTTAGCAAGCATTATTGATTTGGAGCTGCCCATGGCCATTGCCTGTCTAAGCATGCTAGCATCAATTTAAATATTTAAAAAAATGCGTTATTCAAAAATTAAAAATTAAACCATGCTATATTCTACTGATGCAATACTATCAGTAAATTCAGTTAGATTATTAATAAAGTTTTATTTTAGTATATATATTATGTATTATTTATTATAAAGTGCTCAAACTTACTGTAAGGTTGAGATAGACAGTTCGTTTGTCATGGTCATAGGAGACATAGGCAGACTTCACTCCCACATAGGAGACATCAATGGAGCGAGGGAATAGGAAGAAAACTGCCAGGCCAGACAGCAGCAGGCACAGAGCGACTGATATTGTGACATACAGCTTTCTGCAGGAGATTGAAAGAAGAAGTCAAAAGCTGAAACCAGCTGTTGACTTCAAAGTCTGTCGTGCTGCTGTGTGTTCATTTTGTTTCATCACACGCACAGCTAAGGCAGTTAATCTATAAAAAGAGCACACAATGCAGACTTACGTCCTGCTTGGTCTGAGCCTTTGATCGCTGTATGGAATCAGAGCCACAAGCTGATTCTCTTGACCTGTTGAATGAGTTTAGAAAAAAAAAAAAGTGTAACTGCTGGAATCGATTTTGCATCACTGCTTTAAAACTACATCCAAAGAAGAATCTTCGCCTAGTTGTTTTTTCTCACTTAAAATTGCAATTTTCAGGTCTTGACTAGATTTCTATTCCTCGTGATCCAGAAAACTTGGCCTTGGCAGAAATGTGCAATCCTGAGTTCCAGATCTGGTTTTAAGTAAACTGGGATGACTGATAAGCAAGTGTAGGCCAAGCCAGTTTTAATAGTTGCCAAGAAAAAGAACTGTGGTCTTAAGAACATAACTACGACTTCAAGTTATAACTTTCGACTTTAAGTTATAACAATTTTTGTAAGCAATATTTCCGTTTTTGTCCTTGCTTTTCTTACTGGTTGGAAATTGAGGCCACATGTGGAAAAGGTGATGCAAAGACAAGCAACACTTGCATGAAAATGTGCAAGCAGTTGGATTGCATGTTTCCTTATAATGCAGAGTTGTCAATCAAACTTGATAAAACCAAATGCATACAGCATTCATTAAGCCATTACTAAAGGTTTATAATAAATTAGGATGGTATTCTTGTAAATTTCAACTTGATTCATGGGTATTTTGTACAGATGGGTGCTTTGACATCTCTGCTTTTAAAAAACTCTTAACAGTTAAACATGTAACAGCTTTAAGTTTTACCACGAGGGATTCTGCCAGTGCCCTGGCATGTGGGGCAGGTAACGCTGTCCCGTCCAGTGAACTCCACATAGGGGAACTGAGACACATCTCCATTCTTTCCATCCTCTTCTGTGTGACTCCCCCCATACTCCGTCAGAGCGTCTTGACTCTCGTCTTTGTGCTTAGCTAAGAGTGACTGGGTCTTGCCCATAGCTGCAGCTGTCTGTAATCAGCAGAAAAAAAAAGAACATACAGAGAGAGGAACTTCTGCACAAGTTCAGCACGCCATGCTGACTAACCACATGCCAGAGAGCCATTTGGATGTAAAATTAGATCTGGATGTATCCCAGTAAACACTTCCCAGGGAAACAAACTTCATCACAAAAGTCTTTTGTAAATCTGTTGGAATTCAAACATAGACTCTATTCTTCTCTATTTTTCAATGTTGTATAAAATACATTTAACTAACACATTTGTAAGTTAAATATTTAGACCAGTCTCATGGCAAAATGTGACAGGAATGAAAAAGTAATTGAATTGCTCATGGTCACGGAGACAAACTGTCACATTCTTTTCTCCACCGTCAGTATGACTTTACTGTCACAGTGACAACCAAGGAAACAGGGTTTTAAAAGAAGCGGGAACTGCTGTATTTTAACTCAAACCAGTCTTTTTCCTAAATCTAATGAGTAGTTTTTAATACCCAACCCTAAATGAGTACTTTCTAATAGATACTAATACACAGATAATAATCCAATCAAATTGATACAACTGAAGTAGAAAAGTCTTTCCTGTCGGGAGAGGACGGGACGGGAGTTGGTGCAAACTATGGTGTCTACCACCTACCTCTCCAACCTCTAAATACTGACCTATTTCCTCTTTTTAAAGTATAAAATATTAATTTCTATAGACTGAAACAAACTCAGTACATGAGACCGTTGAGATCGTAAGCTGCCTCAAGTTAAGCTTGATTTGGACTACAGTGGGAAATCTATGCCGTAATTGGAAACTCCTTTTAACTAGAAGCGACCACGCCATTCAAGTTGTTGTGGGCTTTGTTGACACAATGTGTAGTTACATTTCTCACTAGGCGCACGTCAGGTTACATAGAAGTTTATGACAAAGGTTTAAAATGAGTTGCTGGTTACTATGCAACATAGACGCAATATAGTTACAACATAGATTTCCCACTGAAGCATAATTCACACATTATCTTTCAGTTATTTATGAATTGCTTTTAAGGACACAGACTTTCTAGTCATTTTTTAAAGTGGTCCTGAGCAGTAATTCTCCAGGCTTTCAAAGTCTTTCTTTGGATATTGGCCAGTCCTTGCAGTCCCCTTCCTTTAAGTGACCTTTGAATCACTCAAGATTTTAGAAAAAAAAGAAATGTAACTAAATTCAGGGATGACGTAGTGTTGTCTCTGTACATAACTGAGAACTTTAAGAACCAATTTTGCACCAACAATGTTGTTTCCAAAGAGCTATTAGCCAAAAACTTCTGAGTATCTCGGCATGGTGTATAATGTATCCTTTAATAATGTTTAAGGAAACCAGACAAGTGGAAGACAAAAGAAGTGGTAGACCAAAAAAATTTCAATTTCAATTTCAAAATCCCACATTCCCTCAAGTGTGACTTCTGTATCCACACTACCCATCCACCAGGCATGATGACAATACCCTTTTCATCCTTTTACAGCTGTGGGGAAAAAAACTGCCTGCAGCATTTGAACAGCATCTGAATCGAGTCATGTCCATTAGAAAAAAAACAAAAATCCACCAAAGACCTGTTACAGGACCTGCGATTGATCTAATGTTCACTGAAGCCTTATCGCAAATGGTCTCAGAAGAGGGGTGTCTGTCAAGAAACCTTTGATAAGGAATGGAAAAAAAAAAGAATGAGGTATGTCAAATTATACAAGACCTGGACTGAAAGTGAATGGTAACAGGTTATATGAAGTGATGAATCCAAATTTAAAATTTAAAATCAGTATGTGAGGAGGAGCTCCAAAGAGAAGTAAAACAGCGAGTGCCTAGTGTAAAATGGTGGAGGCTCTGTCATGGTTTGGGGCTGCATTTCACCAGTTTGTTGAAACTGATGGAATTATAAATACAGAAACTACAATCAGACTTCAATCCACCAGAAAATACCATCTGGAAAACATCAAATTGTTAACAGCTCCAAGTATTGACTTTCAAGCTTCTCAGAACTGCACAAATTCTGTTTTTGTCTTACATACTGTATTTCCATGTATGTGTGTGCATGTTTCAATAAATCGCTGGACCTATTTCCTATTTTTCCAACAAAATATGAAGAAATGATGGGCAAATTAACTTTTGCACAGTACTACAGCTTTACATTCATAGAATGCCATAACTAGGAATTAATAGTCATAATTCAGACATAACTTGAGGACTTGTAAATATGCTTTGCTGTGTGATGTGCTTCTTCAAGCTTATAAATATGTGAACAATCTGTTTTTTAATGATATTATTGCTTTAAGACTGCTTTGTCATATCAATCTGACTCTAATGACTAGCAGACGTGTTCACTGAACAGGAAAAATCTGCTCCATATCTTCCAAAGTACATTTACTCCAGTGTGAGGCATTTTTAGGGCTGTGCTCATTTAAAACAGATGCTGCTGGGCACTGGTACCGGTGCATTTTATTTTTCCCCACAACAACCAGTTTCAAATTGTCCAGCTCTCTTAGGTTATTTGCTCATTTTAGCCATGCTGGCATGGCTTTCTGACTATGTATTGTCAAAACAATGGCATCCAGTGGGGGCTTAGGACATGTAAGTCACACACTTGCCATCTGCCTGCTTTGTGTCTCTGTACTGTGTTCGGTCTCACAATTGCTAAAACAGTTTGGAATTTAGGCCCATTTCTATATGAGATTAAGCAACAGCAAAGACAGTGGTAAAAATATAATGAAATCTTGTTTTGAGGCAAAGTCAGTAAACTTTTTCAGCTGGTTTATCCGATTTTTCTGTTACTTTTATACATTGTTTTGTCCAGATAGCCATTTAAATTAAGGTTAATTTAAATATTGCTTGAAAAGTCCCCTAATAAGTGTCTGGATGCATTTCAGTTGCAAGTCATTCTTTCCCTATAGATTTTCCTATAGGCACGATCAATTAATGCCAATTAATATCCACCCTGACTTACATCATTTTCTGTGTTTCTCTGGTATTTAAAACACTACTTAATCAGCAGTTGTAAATAATAATATAATGTAAATAAGCACAGTACCATATTCAAGTATAATAATATAAGAAAACGTGTTATATAAAGTGGCTAATATCGGTCTGTCATACAATAATATCAAAAAACTGCTTAAGTATTAATAAACCAGCTATAGTTTCAAGTATACTACGATTTCATGTGAGTACACTTAAGTAAATGAGCAGTAACTGGCAGTTCTGCTTGAACTAATATCCTCATAATAAAGAACTCTACAGTTATTTGTTTTAAACCGTAAAGTAGGCCGGTGTTTCCCAACACGTATAGCACCGTCATGTTTGAGTTGCCTTTTTCCACACCGTTGGAGATTCACGCTGTTTCATCTGAGGGTTGCTCAACATAAACTATAAAGAAATGCTCCAGACTCATCCAGGCTGTTGCCGTTTGTCTACATAGATGACACACAGCCCAGGCCGCCATGCTGTTACTGCTGCTGCTGCTGCTACTGAGCTGTTAAGGCTAGCCGAGGACACACAGTACCGGCCGGAGGAAAGCGGGTTTTATGCCTTTATTCTTACAAACAGGAGGCACATTTAGCTCATACATTTTTTTTTTATTTAAACACACTCCGAAAAACCGTATTCCGCGTCGACTGTAGGCTGCCAAACGTAATTCAGACATTTAATTAAAACCCGCACGGATCGACGGTTGGTATGTCGTCGAAGTCGTTAAATATCTAACAGACGTTCGTTTAACATTCCCCTAACCGCTTACCTGACGTGTGTTTTAGTCTGTTTTATTTGCCATCCGCTGTATCTCTGTTGTTTGTTGTGGTTCACGCGCCAGCGAAGAATAACGCCAGGAACGCCCCCCGCTCTTCTCATTGGGCAGGCCGGTAATGGTTGATTTATCCGTCTGCACTGTGTTCAAACAAACGGGATGCTGGGGGTGAAACTGCACTGGGGCACACCCAGTCATTACTCAAATAAGACATGTTTGTTCGTTGTGTAATGCTATGAACTATGAACTGCCTTTGTTCAGGTCATTATTACTCTTTCTGACATACTGCTGCAGCAACAGCAGTTACTTCCACAATTAGTGACAAAAATATCAGTTGCAACGTGTGTACTGCGCCCCCTGCTGGGACCCGAAGATACTGCAACTTAAAGTGAAAAGTTGCAAAAAACATTAACGATTTAATAATCGTTCCCATCGGTATTCAATATTTAAATAAAAAACAACAACAATAAAACAAAATCCCTCAAATTAAAAATATATATATATTCATTTTCTGACCCGTTTTCGATTATGTAGCTGGCCACTTCATTAGTTACACCTTGCTAGTACTGCGTTGGGACCTTTTTTGCCTTAATAACTGCCTTTATTATTTGTGGCATAGATTGAAATGATATAATCATTGCTTAGTAGGCACTAACAGGCCCAAAGCATGCCAAGAAAGTATCCCCCACACATTTACACCACCAGCAGCAGCCTGAATCCTGCAGAATGGATCCATTCTTTCATGCTGTTTACCCCAATTTTTGCCCGTTTCATCTCATGAGTCATCAGATCTCATGAGTCATCAGACCTTTTATTGTGCCGTTTTAGTGAGCCTGTGAATTGTAACCTCATTGTTCTGTTCTTGTCCGACAAGCTGCTGCTGTAATCTGTAATCTGCTTCAAGGTTTGACATATTTTACATGTTATGCATACCTCAGTTGTAACGAGTGGTTATTTGAGTTGCTCTTGCCTGCCTATCAGTTCAAAGCAGCCTGGTCATTCTTACCTGACCATTGATATCAACAATGCATTTCCAACCAGAAAACTGCTGCTCACTGGGTATTTTTAATTTGTTTAAACCATCCTCTGTAAACCCTGTCATAGTCTGGGTGAGCTTCTGGTACCTTTCCATTGTTGTTGTTATGACTCACGGGGATCCGCCCTGGGGCGGGGCCCTCATCGTCTCACCTGTGCAACTCACCTGACCCTGTTTCCCAGTGATAAGCGAGCCGGTATTTACCAGCGTCACCATCTCCGCAGTTCGTCAACTAACCACGCTGGTAACTCTTTGTGCCTCCAGTGTTCTCATCACGTCACCACTCCTCAGCCACTCACATTCTCTGGACGCTGGTCTCTAAGACAGGATTCACGCACCTCCGTTCGGCACCGCCGCTCAGGAATAACTCCCCCTTGCACACGCCTGCCTGTCCTCCTGCCACCGTCTGTCTCTAAGTAAGCCACTCTGACCCTGTAATCTCCAACACCTTAGGTTCCAGCCCCTTTTGTTTCCCTGTTAATTGCATTCTCATTTGTTCAGTTTCGCCAAGCCAAGCATACTTTCCTCGTATTTCAAGTTTGTCCCTGTGATAAAGAATAAGGCTTGTGAGAATTAGTTTGCTGTCTCCGTGTCTGCTCTGCACTTGGTCCACATCCAAGTACTAACCTACAGGCCCCCGGAAAAACCCAAGATAGCTGTTCAGGAAAATCCCCAGTGGATCAGCAGTTTCTGAAACTCAGGCCATCCCGTCTGGCATCAACAACAATGCCCCAATCAAAGTCACTTAAATCACGTGTGATTGTGATGTTCAGTTTGAATTTCAGCAGGTCGTCTTGATTGTGTCTGTATGTGTTATGCATCGAGTGGCTAAGTGTTGTTACATCTCATTAGATACTTGGATTAACAAGCACTTGAACATATGTGTTCTACTAATGAAGAATTCCCTTTAACAAATAAATAGTCAAACATTTTCCAGCAAGATAAAGTTATTTTAAATGAATCAACACCCCTGAGTCATTCTTACTGCCAGGATCCTTAAAGCACAGGGTGAGGAGGAGGAGTGGTAGCAGTTTTTGTTTGTTTGTTTGTTTGTTTTTGTTTTTTGTAATAAACCAAGGATCTAGATAGTTATAAGCCAAGCCTTACTTGTACTCGCTAACTAAAATACACACATACACTCAAAAAAACAGTTGTTCAGTTTAACTCAGCACCAAATTAGCAATCGCCTCAAGGCACTTTATATTATAAGGAAGAGACCCTACAAGAATACATGTTGTTTTTATCTATCATCCTTACTCAGAGTTTCTGTCTTACTTCTCAGACTTTTTATCTGATTCATTACTCAGTTCTGATGAAATAATTACAGTGGGTGATTTTAACATTCATGTAGATGTTGGAAATAACAGCCTTAAAACTGTATTCAATTCATTATTAGATTCAATTGGCTTTTCTCAAGATGTAAATGAGCCCACCCACCACTTTAATCACACTCTGTATCTTGTCCTGACATATGGCATTTTTTCCCAGAAAACCCTCTTTTGTCTGAACATTTCTTAATAACATTTAATTTTAAAATAATAGATACATAGCAGTGGGAAAAAAAGATGCCTTTGTGAAAGGGTTGTAACAAAATTTACATAAGCGCTAACCACATACTATGAATACCTCTAGTAACACTGTTAGAAATCTTGGAGTCATTTTTGACCAGGATTTGTCCTTCAAAGTGCTTGCTAAACAAAAATGTCAGACTGTTTTCTTTCATCTGTGCAGTGTCTCTGAAATTATAAACATCCCGACTCAGAGTGATGCTGCTAGTTATAGGCTGGACTGTTGCAATTCAAAGCCTCCAGTTGGTCAACCAGAGTAATAACAGGGATGATAAAGAGAGACCATATTTCTCCCATAATAGCTTCTCTTCATTGTCTCACTGAACTGAATTTCAAATCCTTCTCCTCACATGTCTTACATGATTAAGCCCATCATATCTTAAAGACCTCATATTATCCTAACAGTGCACTTCATTCTCAGACTGTGGTAATCAGAGAGGCTGGGTTTTGTATAAACATTTATTATTGTGGATGTGCAAATGTTGAAATTGCATTTGATGGTATTAAGTGGCTGAAGTTAAGAGCATTTTACCAACTTACTATTTCAGTAGCACTACTGCCTTACTTAAAGTCTAGTAAGGTAACAGTATTTGTTAGGAAGAATGACATCTTTCCCGTCCATCCTAAAGTAATAGTATCTATTACTAGAAATCTAAAATTTAAAAAATAAAACATCCACTGCATATAATCAACCAAAATGTCAGAAGAGTAAAACCAAAACTATTATCCTCTCGAAGAAAATTATGTTATGGAAAACACAACTGAATCTTTTCACTTATGCTACCAGCAAGCTGTAAATATAATAGGCTGCAAGTGAAAGTCCTGTTCCTGCAATATTACATACTTAAACGTATATGTATGAAATTGTTTTAATAATATTCCATACAGAATACTGAACCTTGTGAGTTTTAGGCAGAATTACGTTATGAAAATATTATTACATGCGCTTTAAAGTTTAAGTAACATTGTTGTCAGCTAGAGAAACTGCTGCTTTTTTTCTTTTCCCATCACATTTTTGCACTCATGCAAGTGTATGACGGTGATCAAATGTCTGCTGTCGGCCACAGCTGATGTTTGATGTCTTTCATCTTAAGTGCAGATGTCACTTTAATCACTGTTCCTATTGAAACAGTGGCACGCTGAGCAGTCTTTGTGACTGAAGCTTTTGTGATAAAACATTGAGCCCTCTTTCAAAGCTCTTTAGATCTTTTCCTCTTGCCATCTTGACTCAAAATCAGAATCAACTGGGTCTGCTCAGCATTTTTATCAATGCTATAGACCATGATTGCAGAATTATAATGCAAGGCATCTCTGTGCCACTATTGATTGTGTTTCTAACCTTATTTATTTAAGTATTTTTTTCATCTTTTTGAATGTTTTGTCTTACAGCATGAAAATGTTAATATTATGTATTGTTGACATAGAACGAAGAAAGAAGCATCTCAAATTCATACTAAGTGCAGTACTACTACAGTAAATGTACTTAATCCCAGTAATCACTAATGTGTGTGTGTGTGTGTGTGTGTGTGTGTGTGTGTGTGTATATGTATATAAATAAATATAAAAATCTATAATACGGTAGATTTTTGATTTGAATAATTCTAATTCTATAAACCAGGAAGAATTATTTGTACAGTATTACATAAACTGTTTAAACACTATGCAGTCCACATTTAGCACAAGTGGTCTGAGGAAAAGCCATCCCAGAACCCTTTTTCCAAACACAGTGACTCAGATGATATGGATGGAGTTCCTGGAAAATGTAAATGTAAAAGAAGTTCTGTGAGCAATTTTTCCCACAAGAGTCAAGACTGTCTCTCTTAATGAGCAAGAACTGACCATATAATTCCATTAAATCCATGAAAACAGATGCTTCTAAATGAAACCTGTATGCTAGATCACAAAAAGCTGGTTTTTTAGGGGGCTTTCAGGAGTTTATTAAAAGGACCTTCTTATTTTCTCAAGGTTTTTTTTTTCTTTTTCTTTTTTTTTAATTTTTGCTAACTATAATGTTTATTGTTGCACACCATGCAGAGATGTACCAAGTTCTTTGTGCTATGTTATGTTAGCGGTTGAGCTAATATTTGTTGGTACAAATATAAGATTTTATGGCTGTTAGAATGTGTTATGTGTTTTATGTTTCAATAATTCGTAGGTCAGTTTTACAAAAAGCAACATTCATCTGAAAATGGTCATATAGAAGAACTGCAATGAAAATGAGTGAAAAAGCAGCCAACATCTAAAGATAAACCGAAATGGTTTTGTACTCTGCTGTAGGTGAAAAGATTGCTTCTACCCCTCAGCCACTAAAGGCTAAAGGGGTATTGGTGTCACCCTGCTGGGCAGGCAGGCAGATGGGGTGCACGCCTAAGTTTGTGAATGCAGTAACTCGAGAACATAAAAAACATCTTCTTTTAACAGTGAAGGTTTTGATTGTAAGTAATGTGCAGTGCTGTTAACTACAGGAGAACATCTTTCGCTCCACCTGGGTTCACTGGTTTGTTTTTTTTTATGGTGGTGCCGCCTCTTTGCTGGCTGCTGTGTACCAGAGAGGAGAGGCAGCAGCTCCACCATAAACAACACCCCTGATGACAGTGTCGTCTTCACTGCTGTGTTGTGAACATTTTTACTAAGCAAAAATAGAAGTGTCTTGAGCTGATTGTTAGACCCACGTGTTCCTAAATTTTACATTTTACATTTTAGTATTTTTAGCTGAGCCCTCCACCCCCATGAACATCTTCCTGCAGTGTTAAATTCTTAAATTACTGACTGCAAGACAGGAAAAAAAACCCCACTTGTTAGCCAAGGTTTGCTTCACCCTGTTTTCTTCAATGGGGAGCTTGATTGATGGAGAAGGCTGTCAGTGGCCCAAATACTTTTTAAAAAAATTCTCTCTTGGTTATTCTGATCCCTGCAACCTCATTCCAAATACATAAAAACCAATTACCTGAAATAATGGTCTCAGTGGAAACTCGAAATATAACTCTGCTGGACATCAAAGAACAAATGACGAAACGTCTCCTGTATCCAGACTCTAAACTCGCCTCATGAACCACGTTCAGTGATTTTACAGCTCTCCAGTCAACCAGATGATGGCACTGTGCTGCCATGTGTGAATGTATGATTCAGCAATAGTGAGGCTGGTGAATCCTCTTGTCAACAACATGGTCATTAATGCCAGAGAGCAAACATCACATTATAGTGATAATAGATTTTATTTAATCTGTTTAATCTCCATGAGTTCAGAGCATCCACCCTGAATAACACATAACCTGGTAAAGTGAGGGAGATTTCAGAAATGTGCAGTAAAAATGAATGCTTTTGCACCAATTGTGCTGCAAACTGACCTGGGTCAAGGTTTAAAATACCAGTCAGTCTTTGTTTTGAATACCAGCTGGATCTGGGTTACTGATTTTAGGACAATACAGATTTTCCACATATTGTTTCCGTGCTTGTGCTGCACACTTTTCTCTGATTGTTTAACTGAGTGACACTTATGAGTCATTGTACAGTGCCGTGTGCTGCAACCATCTGCTAGTCACATTCAAAATGTGCTAAAAATAAGCAGCAAATACTGTTTGACACAGGTTGGCTTTAACAACGACCTACTTGGCATCATCAACAAGTTTACCATAATGCCAGCGCTAAATGACAGAAATCAGCATCAACAGTGGCCCCGAATATCCGCCTAAATACGGATTTGGTGTTTTAGAGAAAATATGTTTTTAATGACGTGCATTCATGTCTGTTTTCTAAATGTTCTATGAGCCATCTAGGCTGTGAATCCCCCTGATTTCCACAATAATTATGCAGCGAATGTACAGCAAGAGACAACGTTAACTTAATGCTGAGGACTGGAAGAAATGTCTTCAGAAAATTGGAGTGCAGATCTGCTGCTGTTGCTGATACAAGAGTTTGGGATCAGAATACTTCCTCTTCTATTATTAACTGGGTTAGAAATTACCACCAGCTACTCTCTGTGCCAGTAGGTGGTGGTGGGTTTGTCAACTCACTCGGCACTTTGGCAGGAAACCAGCCATTGTTCCGAGCTCCAGTTGCATCGAAATGAGGCCATCACTGCATTTTTATTTTGTCTCTGATCCGATCCACTGCGGAATCGTTTTCTAGGTTTGTTAATCTTTCATCTCACCAGGTTAGAGATGTTGAAATTTTGATTTTCACTGACTCATGTTGAAGCCTGGCATAATGAAAAGCACTCCTATCTCCTCTGGTGTTCATTCCACTTACAAACGATATTGGAACATGCCACAAATTGAGCATAACTGCACGCTGTGTTACTCTGTGGTTTAATTTTTATTGTACTCTGCCTTCCAAGTGTGGGTAACTCCTGGTTATTAGATGTCAGTCTTCCTCAGCTTGTGTGGCATGATTGTTTCTTGCAGATAGCTTGCGTCACTTTCTGATTAACAAGCCAAACCAGGCATGATTGTAACAAAATGTGATGCCATCACATACCCAACAATCTAAGCTAATAAGAAGATGTGCTGTCAACATTCTTATTATCAGTTTAATGCCTGCTAATGGGCAAACAGGCCAACATCCTGCCCTGTCTGTTGATGCAGAAGTCTGTCTACCCTAATCTCAGAGTCCTCTCCTGTAGCTGCAACTCACAGTACCAATACAGTCGTGTAGTACACAGAGAGGACTAATTCATTCAGAATCACCGTGAGGAATATGAAAACACCGCTGCGCTAGTCTGAGGAAGCAGGTTAAAAGTGGCAGCGCTGGTCCAAGCTGCTGTGTGAGGAAGCTGCCTGTGTGTCCCCGATAAGGGGGAGCGAGTGGTGAGGACATGTCAGCCTACTTCAGGTGTCAGCACTTCAAACTAGAAGCATGGCTTCACAGGGAATGTGTAAAACTCCATCTTGCAGAGGTGAAGTAGAGGATATTCTGAGTTTGTAGTATTTGATGTCCAGTGTCAGCTTGTTCTTAACCTAAAAAAGAAAAAAAGAGAAAAAGAAAAATGAATCCTTGAGTTACTCTGTGGATTTCTGCTCTTGAAAGCTTCCTGTGTCTTTTCATCCAGCGTGTCAAAACATACACACTTTATATTTGGCTGACAGCACCCTACAACAATATAAAGCCACTTTAGTTATTTGACATGATTGAACATATGATGCCAGTCTGTTCTACAGATAATGGGATAAATTCCCCAAATCTTACAGCTTACATGATTACAGTTATGAGCTGCTGTAAGGGTGAAACACTGAACAGTGACAGTAGAAATAAGCAACAAACACTGAACTGTTAAATCTCATTTAATTTCTGAGGAACACCAACTGGCATCCCAGAGGACTCCAAGAATAAACTACTGGGAGAAACGACTATCACAATAACATCTTATTTCCTAAAACATAAAACATTATCCATTATTAGTTATGCATTTATTATAATCTGACAAAAACAACAGAATTGTTAATTGTTATTTTAGGAAACTTGCTAGTAATTCAAATTGTGTGAAACAGAAAAACATGCATATGCTTTTCTTGAATAGAAATTAAAACTGAAATCCCCAGAACAATTCACATTTGCATTCATGTAGCATCCTTTGATTCTGGGATCATTTAACTTTCAATCATTTAAAATGTTATCTGTCGTATGTTTAAATGCTGATACCAACTGCGGGTTTATTATAAGGAGAAAGACAAACTGAAAGTGATTCTAATTTTTAAATTTTATTTATCTTTCACTTCAAAAGTAAATAGTTTGGTCTCAGTATGGCCCCCTCCCAAAATAAAGCCTACATGAATACAGTAAATGCCACTTTTTGGTAAGATTATATAGATTGTCATGACAAAAATACATGAATTAAGAGTATAACATGCAACAATATATCATGCCTGAATGCATGAACGTCCTTCTAAATGTCTGAGACACCCCTCCTGAAACTGTGTAATACTAAACCCCTAGGACCTGGCGTCCACATATGTGGACATCACATTCTTTGTTGTCTAGACCAAAATAATACATTTTGCTCTACAAGGGCCTGATATCCACTTACGAGGACATTATGCTGCCACTGTACATGGAACGCCATAACCAAGTGGCCGGCATACTGTACAGGAACATCTGTGCCGAGTATAACCTGGAAGTCCCGAGGTCAAAATGGGAGATGCCCCCAAGGGTGATGGAAAATGACCGAGCTAAGATCCTGTGGGACTTCCAGATGCAGACGGACAAAATGGTGGTGGCTAACCAACCGGACATAGTGGTGGTAGACAAACAGAAGAAGACGGCTGTAGTGATCGATGTAGCGGTTCCGAATGACAGCAATATCAGGAAGAAGGAACACGAGAAGCTGGAGAAATACCAAGGGCTCAGAGAAGAGCTCGAGAGGATGTGGAGGGTGAAGGTAACGGTGGTCCCCGTGGTAATCGGAGCACTAGGTGCGGTGACTCCCAAGCTAGGCGAGTGGCTCCAGCAGATCCCGGGAACAACATCGGAGATCTCTGTCCAGAAGAGCGCAGTCCTGGGAACAGCTAAGATACTGCGCAGGACCCTCAAGCTCCCAGGCCTCTGGTAGAGGACCCGAGTTTGAAGGATAAGATGGGCGAGATGGGTGTTTTTTTTATATATACAAACTGCAGAAGTCAGCAACATTTTAATGATGTGATGAAACATCTGTGGATAATGACAAAACGGATGCAAAGAAAATAAATACCTCCAAACGGCTCCAAAATAAAATTAGCATGTTTTCCCACTTTACTTAAATTGTTCAGCTGATCAGCTGTACAGATGTCTAACATCTCTAGAATATGATGGAACTGCACTTTTATTGCAATGCTTGAAGTGTCAAAAAGTAGCTTTTAAAAAATCAGAAGCAATGTATCTGTCCATAAAACATAACCTGCTTACTCAACAAAATCCAAAAACATTGTTATGAAAGGTTCGTGCATAAAGTATTTTCTTTCTGCTGTCTGCATTCACCACCCAAAGGCAGCATGCAGCTAGCTAACATTACAGCTGAGCTGCAGGGGGTACCATTAATGTCTACATCCTGTCACACTGTCACAAGCATGAACCTCTTGTCATGGGTAAATGGAGGTTTTTTCCACACATACAGTTCCTGCATGAAACTACTCAAAACAAGGCTGTGGGGGATTTTTATTTATTTATTTATGTATTTATGTATTTGAGTAACCATGTCTTGATTGCTGAGTTACAAAAACACTTCCTGGCTCAGAATGGGTATTTGTATTTAAGTACGCATACAGTTGTTAAGACAAGGAGTCTGTGGTACCTTACTCAAAAGAATTCTGTGCATTACCATCTTTGCTGTCATTTTGTTAGGTATATCTGTTCAACTGCTGGTTAACAGCCAATCAGCCAATCACATAGCAGCATCTCAATTCCTTTAGGCATGTGGACATAGTCAAAGTAACCCACTGAAGTTCAAAAGGTGATTTAAATTACTTTTAACATGGCTTGGTTGTTGGTGCCAGACAGGCTGATCTGAGTATTTCACAAACTGATGATCTACTGGGGATCTCTGAACAAGAATCTCTAGGGTTTAAAAAGAACCGTATAAAAAAGAGAAACTGTCCAGTGAGCAGCAATTCTCTGGATGAAAATGCTTCGTTAATCTCAGAGATTAGAGGAGAATAGCCAGACTGCTTTGAGCTGATCGGAAGGCATCAGTTCGTATGCAGTATCCAAGGTATGCTGAAGAGCATATCTGAATACAAAACACATTGAACCTTCAAGCCAATGGGCCACAGCAGAAGACCACACTGGGTACCTCTCCTGTGAGCTAAGAGCAGGAAATTGAGGTTACGGTTGACTGTGGCTCGCAAAAGTTGAACAACAGAAGGTTGGAAAAATAAACAACATAAAACATAGATTCATTTTGCCTTTAAGCAGTTGCGGCTGCTGCATTGTAAAGCTTGAATCATCTCAAACTGGTTTCTTTAACATGTCAGGGAGTTCACTGTACTCAAATGACTTTCACAGTCACCAGATCTTAGTCCAATAGAGCACCTTCAGGATGTGGTGGAGCAGGAGATTCCCATCATTAATTTGCAGTCAACAAATCTGCAGCAACTGTGTGATGCTATCATGTCAATATGGACCAAAATCTCTAAGGAATGTTCCCTGCACCATGTTGAATGAATGCCATGAAGAAATAAGGCAGTTCTTAAGGCAAAAGGGGGTCCAACCTGGTACTAGCAAGTTATAACTAATGAAGTGACTGGTGTATACGGCCTGAGGTAACTCATCTCAATAATTACCATAAACTGGGATAACTCAATACAAAATCATGCTGTTTTGAAATGGATTCTTAGTAGGGATGCTAATTATGCAGTAACCACATAGAAATAAATGGAAGCAAAGGCCGTGCATCTGCACACAATATTTGATTCAGCTACACACTGTGTGTGTAATTTCATTCACCATGAATGGAATTAGTAGGAATTTTGGAATAAAAATGGTCCCTGTTTTTTCTTCTTACATGGGATGTAATACAGATGCTGTCCATCAGAAAACAGATGCATCCTATTTCCAAACTCTCCACTCCCACCTAAGCACAGAAATACAAGAGGTCAAATAAAATAATAACGCAAAGAAGAATCAAAGAAAAAGGTTCACACATAAAATCAATATCAGGGTAGTGTCAGGTTATTGTTTTGGCAAGGTTCTTGTTCTTGAGGACAATTTATTTCCTGCTACATTGTAAAATGGTAAATGTTTTACATGGCAAATTTGAAGCAAAATGTTTTTACGTGGCTACATTTAACAAACATTTGTTGCCTCTAGTTTCCAGCAGAGCTTTGTTGATATCTTTGCCATTGTTGTTTGAAATTTTAAGATATAAAAACATCCATTGTTCAAACACACACACACACACACACACACACACTCATAGCAGTTCAGTTAACAAAACCTTGGATACTTTTTTATGCAATTTATATTTTATATTTTTTGTATTTGAGAACAAGGGACTCCTGCCTTCTTTCTCAGAATAATTTCTTTATTATGAACCCAGGGGAAGAACAGAGTGATTGAATAATAGGCTCCAACTGGGCTACTGCATGCTTCCAGGCGCTTAACCAACTCTCATCAGTGCCAGTGTTGTGACACTTCCGAGGCCAGCTACACCCCAGCAGGGAGTCTTTCAAATAATTCGAAGGAGATCTGGTCGGGCAATTTATACCATCATTTTGATGCTGTTGTCTTGTGCAGCTGACCTCTGATTCAACTCTGGCCAGCTCAGCCAGCAGTGGTCACATCTGTCCCACTCTGGCAAAAAAACATCCTTCTTACACCCACTGAAGGGACCAGTCCTGCCGTGTTGCAGTTGGCACTAATATTTCATGAGCATGAAGTGCATAACTTCATCCTCCTACCACTAATGTATTATCAAGCCGACTGTCCAGATTTTTAGAATCAGAAATGGTATCATATAATGGTTGGGTGCCTGCCAAAGTGGCTGATTGATTTGCGTACCAGCTTCTGTCAGAATTTTCCGGAATTTTGTCTGGAGGCTGGAGACTGATGGTTATTTTCCATCTTGCTTATAGAGCATGACATCTTTGAGCAGCATGCAGCATTTCCGATTAACTCGTGTTGGAGTCCAATCTGACGCTCTAGTTTTTAAAACAGAAAACATCTTGGCTAGAATACAACTAAAAATATTTCCATATAAGAAAGATATTTTTATGAGGGTTAAGTGATAGATGGGGGGGGGGGGGGGGGGGGGGGGAATTGAGCACATACTCATCTCTGCTGGACAAGGCTTTAGTCAGAATGTAAATATGGGGCTAAATTGCAGTATGTTTGCAGGTTATTCCTGATCAGCCACGGCCACAAGTGAAAGGTGTAGTCACTAACACTGATAATCATCATTTTCATGCAATACTGGGGAATCTTGATTACTGGTATTCATGTCTACATCTACCAAAAAGCTTTTTGTAGAACATGCGCACTTAACACATGTTTTTTTTCTCTTCAGACTTTACACAGAGTTTCTTTTGAAGAGAGAAGCAACACTGGGCACTTAGAGATAAAATCTTTATTTGATAGACTTACAAAGTTGATGTAAGGAGGTTGGAAGAGTGGCAGGCTACTGTTTGTGTCCTGTTCAGGTCACTCTGTTTTATAGTTGTTTTGCTTTTTAGTCCCTCTTGCTGTTCGTTTTACTTCCAGTTGCTTTTTACTTTCACTTTTATCCACTGCACCACAAACTAAAAATTACTTGGTTAGATTTAGCAAAAGATGGCTGTAATTTACATAAAAGAAATGACAAGTTGGGAGTGAGAGCCATAACTGCATATGTCAAGCACCATGGTCAAAGGAAAGCTTGTGTATCTTGATAATTTTTTACAATGCAGCCTTTCTTCCACACCCTGAATACTGCTGGCTTCCAAATCTCTAGTCTCCAAACTTGCCACAACCCAATCCAGTGGTTCATATCCCATTAGGTCCTTTGCACTTGCATCACTTCTTTCTTTTTTTCTGCCTCGTTATTAGTTTAATTGTCATTTGAATTCAGGTTCATAGACTTAAAGCTGCTTAGTTGAATTTAGAGAGAGATCATTTCCCCTTCAACACCAGTAGCCATACTCATTTAAACGTGACAAACTTTAAGTACTGCCACCTTTGGCATCACAAACACTGTCAAGTGATAATTGTTTGTTGGCCAGCTTCCAAACTTCCCAGAGCCCAGTCTGGTTCAACACATTTTTGTGACACAGTGCAGTAAACCCTGTCTGCTGTCTACTGTGGCCATTACCTGACACCACCAGATACCTTGTGTCCAAGACCCAGAGGGGTTACACTTGACGCTCTGGCCGCCTCTATCGCGTTCGGTGTGAACACACTGTTAGAAGTGCCATTCTTTTGTTTGTTTGTGGTTTTTGGTGCCACACTAGAGACTTACCAACTCTAAACTGGGAGGTTTTGATGTTTGTCTGGATTGTGTGTACTGTATTAAGAACTAGGAATTACCTGATCAAAGGGGGAAATGGTCCAGTAATATAATTTCCTGTCTTAAGCTGTTTTTCAGTGCTCTAGGGAGCAATCACAAGTGCAGAGTAGTCTAATTACGTTCCTACACAGGTTAAGGTCAATTACCCAGCCAATCATCCAGTCTGCACTGCATTACTCTTGCTGTGGAGCATCCAAAGCTATACAACCACTCCTAGAATAACACAGAGAAAGCGCCAGACTTTTGACTGCACTGCAAATTGTGGTCAAGGAGAAATTCATAATAAGCACGCAAAGTTTGCACCGAGTTATAAAACTCTGAGGTGACTATATTACTTAAAATAAATTTCATTTTCAGTTGCCAGTTTCAGTACCCGCAGTGGAGGATGAAGTCAGTGTCTAGCTCCACTCTGGGGAGGAAAAAAGAAAGTTGTTATAAAATTAAGGTAGGTAATACAAAAAGTATTTCACTGATAAAGTGGGTTTTTTGGGTTTTTTTTTTTTTTTTTTTTGGATTTATATGTATTTGAAAAAATAAATTGGGTGCAAATTGAAAATCTTGAAGGTTTCTGTATTAAGACTGTGGGGATAAAAAAATACTGCAAGTGTGCGCCTGCATGTCACACTGTAATGACAAAAGACAGATGTTTTAATAAAAGGTAGATATTGAAGAAGAGTTGTAGTCTTTTTTAAAAATAATTAAATGTGACATATTTTCTTTATAGTATAGATTTACTGTAAAACATAAGAGAGAAGATAGCTTAAAGATCAAGAAGTAAAATGTTGTGAACCTAAAATACTGTTTCTACATCAGCTGGTTTAGTAACATTCAATAAAAGGCTCTTTATTCTGTCTGTGGGGCTATTTTGGTGTTAGTTTTGCAAATGGGATGTGACAGTCTGTAGTTACTCTAATCCCCTTGATCACCTTTTAATTTACCAAATTGCAGCTCGATCAGGGAACAGGAGAGGAGGAGGCGAAACAGAACACAGCACTGCTGCAAAGCAGGTTGGGTAACTGTCGGTCATGTTTGGGTTTTTGTGCACAGAGTTGTCTCGTTCCGTAACCTACAGCCAATTCAAATGCATTTATGTAATCTTGTTACTGTCATGTCTCTCCTGTAACCAGAATTTTTATTTTATTTTTTTAAAATATCCTGTAAAGTAGAGATCCACCGTCCTTAATAGGGATCAGGGATTACAGAGGCACAGAGAACGAAGCGAGAATTTTGTGTTGATACCTGATTTCTTGGCAAATTTAAATGCTTAACAAGGTTTTCACAGCAGTTTTTAGAGGATCTCATGTAAAATTTAGATGGAAGAAGTATTGCTTTGGCAGCAGTTTGTTGGGAGAAAAAAAATATAAGATCCCTATCTGTAGCTATGGTGAAAAAAAGTCTAAAACCAAAAGTGAAATGCACTATGCGTCCACTCTGCTTCATCCACTGATTCACACTTCATCGTGGGAGTAATCTTTTATTTGTTTCACAGCATTTGCTCTGTTAATGTAGCATGCAGTTTTACAAGAACAAGTAATATTGGATATATTGGAAAATGTGGAATTTACAGAACCGTTTAGAGGGGGAATTATGGCATTTCTTGTAATTGTGGACATTGTGAGTGTTTGCTCCATAAAGATTAGAGGACTGCAACTACAGGAAAACAATGTTTACCCGGGAAAGCAGCCATGGCCTCTAAAATCTTTTTACTGAAATTATTTTGCTTGTCTCTCAGTCAGAAAGTAATTTAGGCCCCTGGATTAGCAAATATATACTGCTGTAGCTTCATGGGGATCTATGTCTGGGGGAAGGGATTGCTTCATGAGGGTGGTTGAAAAGAGGTGCGAGTGCAGGCTTAGTGTCATGCACTGTCAAAAGGGTCACGTTCATGAAGCAAACGCCCTGCTTGAGAAATACAGGAGTCTCGCTTTTATTTGTTTGGCAGGCAGTAAATAAACTGGTTCTAAGTGGTTATTTATGGCAACTAAAGTAACGAAATGTAGATAAATATCTAACACAGGACCAAAGTACATTGTAACAATGCCTATGGGCAATTGGTATGCTCTCCATTAATCAGAGCTTAAAAATAATAAGTCCACAGATGGAGTGGGGGTAATTATTGATCAACAACACTATCAGATCACTGGGGATACATTTGGGTCATTTTGTGCTGAAGCACTGGTTTCCATACTGTATAATTTTAAAACATGAACAAAAAAACTTCAGAAAATTGCAGCGATTGAGACTTAAGTGCAGCATATTCACAAACACTAACCTCGTGGGTGAGTGCGAGGACTAAGGGCTGTCTCCGCTCTCATTTTTGCTTAAGTCTCTGCTAAGAAGCATAGCAACGGCACATTGAGGAGTTAATGAGCTTTACATACAAACACAGGCATGCATGCACACTGAAACACACAGAGAACATGCACACACAGGAAAGTATGTACTCTCAATAATAAAAAAAAAAGGCCTCCCACACACATGCACACACACACACACACACACACATTCTTCCCTGTCAAATCATATTAGCATCAGGTCAGGCTGCTTTTTTTTTAGCTGGTTGCTATGGCAGCAGCGAGAGGGTCTCTGGGTCGCTCCTACAGGCGTTTCGAACAACAGGGCTGCAGCAGCAAGATTGGTGTAACTACCAGAGATTGCTCCCCGCTGCTGTAGTGTAGGAAATGTAAGAGTGTGACTCAAAACTACATGAATAACTGAAGTGCTGTTGGTACATGTGAAATTACTTCAATTTGGTATCATAAAAAGGGCTCAAAACCTTTTAGGCTTCCACATTTATGCAGTAAAAAGTTAAGTTCACTCTCTTAATATTTCTCACTGGGGTTACCAGGGTGATCTCGTAAAGCAATTTGGAAAATTGAAGCCTAACATATTTTTTGTTTCCATTTCAGCTTTCTTTGAGCTGATTATGTTAAAATATTACTGATATAAAATATAAAATATATAAAAAATATTTCATCTGATATAACATGAAATTGGCCAAAATTCTTTAAATGCCAATAACGATGATTTAAAAAAAATCATTCATAGTTTTTAATGGAATGTCTAGCAGAGACATGGAGGTCAGCACTGTGTTCCAGTGGTCCACTGTACTACCTGATACATTAGAAACCCCTTTTTCCAATTATGCTATGAAACTGTTCAGATAGTTAAACGTGTAACCAAGGTTTTTTTCTGAACCTTGTTAGAGCAGTTGTCTTCTAAGAAATGTTTTTCTATGTGGGGGAATAAGAAATCTCAGTTAAATCTCTGCCCTGTGCTCACAGACACAAAGTGTCTAACAAGAACAAAAAGTCAAACTTAAAATTGAGCTTAATTAACGTGAGACTCATATCAGACAGATACAAGTGTAAGTTGATGAAAGGAGTCGTACTTTTGTTTGAAAACTTCAGTTTTCTGTTGAAAATTTCTCAGAGAAAGTATACTAGTTTTTAAACTTCAAACCCTCAAGTCCTTCAGAAACCAGACTAGCTAAATTTAATGATCCTTTTCAGCAGCTGTCAGCTTTTTTAATCAGTTTGTTATTTAACATTATACATTTGCATTCAGTGAGTCCATGAAACCCAGGAATGATGGTTGCTGATAATGAACCCATATAGATATTCAGTATATAAAAATCGCAATGTTTTTCAATTAATGGTCTAATTCAATATTAATTTTCATCTACTACTTGCATCATTTACTAGATGCATCTACTTTTCTGCAAAATTGAACATTTCCTGCAATGGCATGTGCTGCTCCCTCCACAGAACAGCCCAAACTGTTTCTAACCAGAGAAAATGAATAAGCTCTAGTGCAAAACTGAGCAAGAGGACAAACAGATCAGAAATGCATCTCTTATGAAAAACAGATGCCTCACAAGTCCTGACCTTTGTTATATCATGCCCATAGGAGGCAAATTGTTATGATTTGTTAAGGGAGTAGTAGATACTGTTGTACGAAGACTTGAGTTTGTTGAGCAGTTACCTGCATTAAATAGCTTTTATTCCGTAGAAAAGGTCAGCTCATTTCAACACTACAAGCAAACTCACAAAGAGTCATTCTCCTGACTCTAGACTGAAGTTGATGCTTTTTAATGCAGTTCTCAGCCATTACCATGATATATTTGCATTATGTAACACATTGTCCCACTGGAAAACAGGAGTGATGGACATTAACATCTTATTATCAACTCCATTGATCTTTTCATTGCACACAATGGTATGCACTGCTCACTTCACAGAACAGCAGCAACGGCAGCAACTGAGCAACAGCAAAAATGCATCAGAAGTACATCTCTAGTTTGAGAAATGGATTTCTCAGGGGTCCTGACCTTCATTAAATTGAACCTGATGTGCCACATAGTGCTGACTTATAAAGGGTGTCGTACATACTATTGCAAGAAAAACTCTTTTTTGTTTTAGTCTTAACATTCATTTCTTAGACCAAGAACAGTACTGGTGCATCAACACCAGACGCAGAACAACGTTTTTGCGTGGTGCACATGATACAAAATCTGTGCAATGACAACAAGTGGTACAAATTCAAACGAAATATAAATTTGTGCAAGATAAAATATTTCACCTCAATCTCATTTACAATAACCCATCAGCTTGGATTCTCATTGCACTACACTCTAGATAGATTAGAATCCAGATACATGATTTTAAAGTGATTTAACGTAAAATCCAATATATCAGTTAATATTTAGTTTTTCGTTTAAGATACACAAAACATAAACAGATTTTTTAATATGTATATTTTATCATTTATTTACTCATTTATGCTTTTCAAGGCTCTGCTCGGATCAGCTCGTTGTTGCGTTTGTGGAGTTTGATAGTTCCCAACATCAACGTTGCAGAGTTCCCTCTGGTGGTAAAAATATCGAGCATTAACACTCATAATGTGATTGAAGAGTGTTTCTCATGTCTCTTCTTTACTTTTTAAATTTTCATTAAATTAGTAAATAGTTAATATCGGGTGACAACATCAGACCCCAATAAACTGGGCTTTAATAGAGACTGAAAAAAATAAATAAGGAGAGAGCTTGCAGAAGAATGAGCTAATTCGCACGAGTTTTTGGTTAATTCTGAAAATACCTTCCTGTGACTTATGGATTGGACTTTGGCACTGTGTAAAAGGCTTTGGCGTTTTGGTTTGTGAGGATGCATCACAAGTCTTTTTTATTTAAATTTATCTGTGTAGATATCTTTATAAATGAGAAATTATTTAGTAATTATTTATATAAGATAATAAAAAAGTGATCTTCTTCAAAACAGGGATATTTTGAAGAGACCCTATGCCAGTTGTCTTGAATGATAAGCTATTAAGAAATTTACAGCAAATTTCCTGTTTGCTCCAGTTAATTATGAATTGTGTGTTAGCTTTCTAAAGTCACACATATGGTCCTCTTTATACATTATACCCTCTGGATTCCTCCAGTCTAATTACATTAGTTTCATTTGGCAGATGTTGACATCATCAGTATCTGTCTAGGTCAAATTTTGCCAATAATGTTATAGACAACATGTGTTTGCCAAGTTTTTCTCTCCGCTCTGAAGTCAACTGCAGTGTGCCAAGTCTTTCTGCCATACCCCGAAAGCCAGAGTTGTTTACCACAAAGTGAGCATGAGTGGAGTTGAAAATTAAAAACGCCTCAGTCTGGTGTAGCTCATAAGAGGAATTGTATTTCACCCTGCACTGCCTGTTAGCATAAAACGTCATAAATTCCAGGCAGTTGTAAAGCCCTAGTCCTACATTTTTAGTATATAATTGGTAATAGGTGCAGTTTTGCTGTGTTGTAGAAGCTCTTCTATCAGCAGCCAGGAACCTATGTTGGCTTGACACAGAGGCAGAGATTGGGCATGTGGGTCGATTTTTAGTTATTTATTTACTCTTCCCTCTATTTTGAGTAGCTTGGCAGAGTGGCCACCAAAAAAGCAGTCCTATCTGACCCCGTTCTGCTTCAGCCCCTTTTTTGGTTGCTTCTGATAACGACACTGACCCATATTTGCTGTGACTCCTCATAGAGGAGTTTGTTTAGAGTACTAATAGAAAGGTGTCCACTGGAAATCAAATACAGTAAGACTTCCAGTGCATACCTCTACATGTGAAAATCAAAGACATTTCAAGCTTGATAAAAATTAATGAAACACTGATGAACATTTTTTTTTATTATAAATCAGCATTTGAACTGGCAGAATTGATGATTAATTATATGAAGATCACTGAACCACTGATTGTAGCAACCTTTCCCTTGAAGCATGTTTCCCTCATTTTTGTAATGCTAGGAAAAAAGAGATTGATACACTATAGCACGTTCTTTTAAATCAGCCTATTTGGCTAAAAAATCTGAAAACTGAGATATTAAAAATTAAAAGAATCTTACAGCCTGTACCAGAAAGTCGATTTGTTCATCTGGATGTAGTGTTTTCAAAAAGTTGATTCTCCAGATGAACAGAATCAACTTACTAGGATTTCCTTACCTGGATGATTATGCTTGTATGAAGAGGCAGAGCCTGTAGCTTCACAGGGTAGGCAGCTGTTAGATTAGACAATTAGATGTGCTTTGTGAACGTCTGAGACAGTCGTGTTTAGGGTTGCCTTTTGAACTGGCTTATTTTACACCCACATGAGTGAATTAAGAGTTTTGGAAAGTCTTGTTTGTAAATCAAACCCACTTTATTGACACACGAGAATGAAATATCTTTAATTCTAATCAAATTAATTACAGAAAATTCTGCTCGTGCTCAATATTTAATTCATTTGCCCTTTTCAGAGAAGCTTGAACTGCGTCTCCAGCTGCACATGCTGGTTTTCCCAAATCATCTACTGTAGAAAAAGTTATCCAAAAGAGCAGAGTAGATTTAACAGAGAACTTTTTCATGCACAGACATTAACTAATGCAGTGGTGTCAAACTTGCTTTAGTTAATGGGCAATATTTAACGCAATCTGATTTCAAGTAGGCACGATTGCATGTGTGCTTTTTTTTCTTTTAAATGGTAAAAAGTACATGTAAAAGTAAATGTTCACATTTAATGAACGATCTATTTATAAAAGATGATAAACAGCCAAGGATGGCTTAAAAAAGAAGTGCTATTTCAACAGTATGTCTCGTTAGACGTGTCTTACAGATCACAGTGGATCTACAAAAGCAGGAACTTTCACAAATACATCATTTTAATCTCTATCATTTTTATAATTGTCTGGATCTAAAAATACTTTTAATTTTCTCTATGCATTTTTATGCCTGTGCAGTAATGCTGATAACTCACCAGAAGAGCAGATGCACTTTTCTGAAAAACATGAACTTCTTGGTCACACGTTTGATACACCTGAGTTTATTCAGCACATCATAGCAATTGTGTTGTTTTAAAATTTTTTTGTCTTAATGTTACATTTTTGTTCAACTGACATAAAATGAATAAAATGGATTTTATTTGTAGCAAACCTCAAACTAAAATAGTATTTGTTTTGAGTGTGTCCAAAACCTCAATAAGTATTCTATCATATGGCTTCTACATACTATAAGCCTGTGCAACCATTTTACACTGCACAAGCAGAAATATCCCACTGTGCAAACCTCTTTATTTTAAGTGATTCTGATCTAAGTAGTACATGTGAAAAAATTTGTGCTGTCAGCGTTAATCTCGTTAAAATGACGTTAACGTCATAACCACATTAACGCGGCAAATCTCCATTAGCGAGTTAGCGCGGATCATCCCTGTGTGGGACTGCATGGTGTCAACGCATTAGCACGGTTAGCTTGTTAACGTACAGATCTTAACAGGTGCCATTTGTGGTCCTTATACACACACAATACGATAATATTAAGTTGAAGCACAGTACGTTTTACTCCGCGAGGCTCCTGACTACAGTAGCCGTAATGCTCCGACAATCCATCAAGCAGTGCGGCTTTGTAGCTTACCGAAGTCGTGTTAGCGCGGTTAGCTCGTTAACTTGTCGACGCTGTCCAGCCCCACGCACAGGGCGATCCGCGGAAACTCGCTAACATAGATTTGCTGCATTAATGCGGTTATGGCGGTAACGTCATTTTAACGAGATTAACGCTGACAGCACTAGAAAAAATACATATTACTGAAAGTGTGTTTCTAGATAATATACATGTTGAGTCCAGAGAATGCGGTTTCGGACGCGTTTCGGACACCATGTTTGGTGTCTGGTTTGCATGTTTTTTTTGTGAACTATTTACTTTATTAGAGATGCTTGTTATCATATTCGGAGAGTCTAAGTTTGCTAGAATTGTTTGTGCAGATAAACATCTTAAAGTGCATAGAATAAGGGCCTGTATGAATGCATGGCTTGTAGCGCTCTTGGTGGTAAGTAAGCTTAGGGGAACGCTATATAAATGCTAGTTCATTCTGTCTCAAATGTTAAATGTGCTTTAACACCCACTTTTAGTTGGGTTTAACTTAACTGTAATGACCTTGGTCTAGAAAGTAAGCGGATTATTAAATGTCCTGGACAACCCAAAAGACAAGAAGACGGATGATTACAATAAAATTATAGAACAAGGGCTGTGAGGCTGATTGGCAGGTAGAGAGTAGTGATGTTTAATTTTCAAATGAGGTGATTTTGACAGTGAGGGAAAATGGAAATTGATTAAAAGAGACCAGTGCGCAAAGCCTATATCACCAAGAGACCACAGAGACTGAAAATAAGGGACAGGTCTTCCTTATTGATCTTAAACACAAGCATCATGTTTTTAATTTAGAAGCTTAGATGTATTTTTACTTTCAGCTTACAAAAGCTGCTTCCTTTGAACTTCACTCACAGTTACACAGACTCTGATTTGAGGAATTCATATTGTAATGTTTCACAGATTATTTATATACAGGGTTTCTACCAGTGTTGTGTGGCCTGTGTTTTTTGTTTTAGTAACTTCTAACAAATTAACAGTCCTTATTTATAAAGAAGAGTGTTAAATAAATATCTCTAAATGAGTGATTGCATTAATATTCCGGCTTTTCTGCTGAGGCTTCATTGCGCATCAGGGAGTTCATCAATTGATTAAATTGTTGTGTCTCATATAGGAAGGTGAAAGTCAAGTCTGAGTGGAACACTGCACCTAATCAATGGCAAGCTAAATAAAGTATCAGCCTTTTACACAGTGACAACCCTGTGATGGAAATTCTTCGTCTTCCTGTGTGTCATCAGACTAATTGGCTTTGGCCGGTAACCGCTTGATGAGGTCAACAGCGATTGATCACCTGGAATGAGTAAAATCTTCATCTTAAAGATTTCTTGCCTCTACATATCTTGTCCCATGTCCCAGTTTTAGACCAGCCAGCTATTATACATGTGTAGACAGATGAATCCTCATCCACTGCGACTCTATAAGGAATTGTTTACTTTAAAAATGTCAGCCTACTTTGAATTCTTTATTTCCTCAGTTGTTTTCAGAATTTTTTTTCCCCCAGCCATAAGTATCTACTTCATTCCTGTTTAGGTTGTATTCTGGGTCCAAAGAGACCATCAACATTGCACAAAAAATGTATGCACTCATATAGAAATATACTCTCTGGTGTGTGTTTGGAGCTTCAAACGGTTGTAACACATGCTGACATTTCCTGATTGCCGAAGAAGGGGGGCTGGGAATGAAACCCCTCACCCTTCCAAGAAACCAAAGGGGGAAAATGAATTTATTTACCTAATTTATGCACATTTTCATTTCAGCACAGTGTATGAGTCTCTGCTGCAGTTTGCGCTCATTTGTGGTCATGTTAGTTTTCTCTTCTTTGCCTTCACTGCAGCGTGCTCAGAGAGAGTTGATCCTGAAGGGGAAGCTTTCAATTTGCCTCACCTGTGGTCACGAGGTCTGGGTAGAGGCTGAAAGAATAAGGTTTCGGGTACTAGGGGTCAAAGTTGGTTTCCTCCATAGGATATCTGGGCTCAGCTTTAGGTTGGGGTGAGGAGCTTAGAGTCAAACTTCTGTTGCTTCATCTGATCAGGATGCCTCCTGGATGCCTTACTTTAAAGGTTCATATGATCAACTGGGAGGTGACCCTGGAGTGGACGCAGTACTCACTGGAGAGATTATATATCTGGAGGAACTGGAAAATGATGCTTGGGAAATGGACCTTGGGCATATTCTCCTTAGGATACTGTCAATGCAACTGGAGATAGATGGATGTGTTTGAGTGGGAAGAGATGGAGTGGTGCATGTAACACAGTAGCAGAGTATAGATGGGTAGAAGAACATGTTAGCTTACTGTAAGTGAAACAAAAGCTTCCTGGCAGCAAATGTTAATTTGTCTAAAACCAGAGATGGAAAGATATTGACCAAACCTAAATGTCTTTAAGTCTGAGGGCAGGGAAGCCCTTACTGGCTGTCTGGAACATAAACAGCTAGCTGCTAACATTGTAGCACAAACAAACACTGGGTTTAATCCTTACTTGCTTGGGAAAAGCTTGGGAAGGAGATGCAATTAATAATTGCCCTATCATCTATCCAGGTTTAAAGCAGTTAACCAAACTAAAACCAAGTTAAGCACAGTAACATGTTACCTGTTCCTGCCACCTACACATTTAATTTTAAAGGACATTTCCATTATTAAAATGGGAATTAATGCATTTGAAGGTCCGGTCTGTGAGGTATTATTATACAACATTATACAACATCATGGGAAATGTGGAAAGTGCAAACTGGTTTCGTGTTGGTCTACAGTATATACAGGTCAGTATGCTAGTAATGTATTGAAATCAGCGGTTGGCTGGTCCATCAGCCATCCAGTAACTGAGTTTACTGACATTAATGGACATTATTTGTCCCTAAAGGTTGGAGCATAATGAGTTTCTGGTGACCTAAAATTTACTCAAGAAGTAATGATTACGCTGATTCTAATTCATCTGTAGTCATTTGGATCCTGTATCAGTCTGTTGTGTTTAAAAAAGAGAGCTGAGAGTGAAAATGAAGCTGTTGACTAACTGGTTGACTACTCTTTCACATCGAAAGTACTCAGTTGCGATGCTTCTGGCCTCTAACTAGAATCTAACTATTTCAGGTATTCTGGGCATGTCCACCTTTGAATAGTTCTGCCGCTGGCCCACGGCACACTCTTGTCTGACTTTCGGTACTCTTGAACTGCAATTAGAAGCATAGGATGGATTATTTAATTAAAATAGAAAATGAAAACTAAAGCAGTGTATGCTAGAGCATGGCCCTATTTTGTGACTGATAAGTCACGTGCGGTCTCCCCCCGTTTCTTGATACACACCTCACTCATCAAATCCAGTTCCAAAATACCAAGATGGCCTTCACCGATAATGGCTATCATTATACCCTTAAACCAGGTAGCAAGACAGTTAGTTAAATTGGACAACAGTTGGATGGAGTATACTCAAATGTAAGATATGCATCCAGATTTTTCAGTATTTTGTTTGTTTTTTGTTCAACATCATAGACTGTGTTTCTTTACTTTGCAGCTATCTGTTGACTTAGTTCTGTTGTGCTTGCATCTTTCTGAGTCTCTTGACTCTTTGGAAGTAATACTTTGTAATACTGCATCCCTTTAAATCAAAACAATTAGTAACAATAGGTAAACATTCACATAGCAAAGATCCACCCTATCTCCTCTCACACTATGATATTACTGTTGTCTGTTATGTTGCTGCACTGAGCTGTATTTGAGATGAAAGGCCTAACGATGTGTGTGTGGGCACACTCCCTGAATGGGTGTATTTAGCTCCTCTTAGATGTCTTAAACTTAAATGTTTAAAAGTTGACCACATAACTAACATGTGAGCCATGGATATGATTGAACTTCCTTTCTGTAAATGTCACATTAGGTTAAACAAAGTAACTTTTTGGTATCACTTTAAATATAGAATAAGTCTGAAGCAAATGGAAATAGATTATTGTGAACACTGCAGGTGAAAACATACAGTCTGTTGTTAAAATCCCCAGAAAGAGTCTGTCTAGCAACACCCTCAGACATCTTCAGCTCCTGTGCATAAACTCACTTTTTAACAAAATAAAAATTATGGAAATAATTTCGGAAAATAAGTGGGAAGATGTGCATGCTGTGATGTGTGGTGGAGGGGCCGGGGGTGGGGGTGGGGGTGGAGCAGATTTTGCTGTCAAAAACAACGAATGATAACATGTGTACCAATCTCACTGATAGAAGTAGCAAACGGCTTCCTTTATTCTCATGATGATCACTTGTAACATTGTAAAGGCAGCGCTAAAATCATCAGTGAAACTGCCTGAGGGAGGATGTGAACTTGGAGTTAGGGGACTCTGCCATTTTAAAAAAATCATAACAACATTACTGGATTTAAATTTAACCAACCTAACCTTCAGGGTGGTGTTGCTGCTGTTTCAAGAGACTACCAGTTGCAACAGCTGTTTGGCAAAGAGCTACTGGAGCATGCTTATTCTTTATTTAACATTTATTTGGTGGCACACCTCGAGTCTTAACATAGGAATCTACTGTAACATCCTGAAAAACATGCAATGGAAACCAGATGAACTGCACTTCATGCCAGCTTTCCATCATGCTGTGCATGAAATTGAAAGTTCTCTCGCCAAACATATAAAATGTTCCATTACCATCCACCCTTCTCACCAGATTTGTCACCCTGTTACTTTCCTGAAATTATTAAAAATAATAATGATAATGAATAATTAAGAGCTGTTTAACACACCAGAGGAAATCCAGCACTTATTACAGACTCAAAAGTGCACAGTGATAGAACAGGACTTGAACAGGACTAAAATTAGCCCAGATGTGATGACCTTAAAGAAACGATCAAATTCAAATCAGTTAAGGTTTTTGATTGTTATAGTTGGAGTCCTGGTATTTCAAGACATCACCTCATACAAGCAGGGTTTTTACTGCATAGAAAAATTGGTTTGCATAGTATGGTTTGAGCCAGGAAAACCAGTATAAGTCACTGTGACAGTGGGGTGTGGTTTCCTGGCTTAGCTGTAGGAGGGATGTGGAGGTGTATGGTTTGGGAGCAGTGCCAGCTGACAAGGGTGTCTTTTCAGCTAATATTGCTCTCTTCTTATATAGTAGGTACAGGGATAGAAGCAGACACACAACTGAGGCCTGTGTTGCATTCATGAACAGTCAATGCTCCATGGCCAGGCATATTAAGTGGAGTAAGGATAAACTGTGTATTGAAAATTTTGATAATAAAGAAGTATTTGCCCAAATGACAAACTCATGCTCATCCTCACTGAGGTGAACCCATAGTGGAGGGAGCCACTGCAACAGCCACCATCATCTTATAACGTGTCCCTCTATGCCTAAGAGCTGCTGGTGCTAAATATTGCGCCAGCATATGGCTTTCTGTAAATGTTCTGTCATGTCTTACTGTAGCTCTAAAAAGGCACATCTGTGTGAATGACACAAAAAGTAATTTTAAAGGCTTGACCATTTTGGCATTGTTACATAATCCATATCTGCAAAGGTTTGGGGTGTATAAGGAAAGAAAAGTATGTGTAAGAGATGCCAAAGCATGCACACAATTTGTAGCCAGAGAGGAAGAAAAATTAGCATTGATATCATCTAGCTTGCTGTGCATGTTTATCACAACAGATGCTCATATTTTTTTTATGAAATTGAACCCAAAGATTTATCTTGCCATATGGCTGTTAGTCAAATGTTTAGACATATCTGGTGCTCTTTTCCCTGCTGGCATGTCCCCCTCTGTGATCCACCTAGGAAAAAAACCCTTTAAAGACTTGGAAGTGCTCTGACCTCAGGATTCATCTTATTAAGCCATTAACTAAGAAGTTCTTTAGGATGGATTACAGGTCAACTAATCAGAGACTGACTTATTTTGATGAGACTTATAGAGATAGTTTGTCCAAATATCTCAGATGTCAGCTTAAGAAATATGGATGAACCTGCTAAATTGAGATATAGTACATTCATCCATTCTTTCTTAGCTGTTTGAAATAAATACCATGCAGTGATCAGGTAGAAACGGTGAGCATGTGCAGACAAGGCCAAATGGTGGGGCTTAACTACATTAGATACAATTCATTAGCAGGGACTACATCATCGATTAGATTGAAAAAGAAAGACAGATGGAATAAAAACAGATCTGGGACTGAGATGGCAAAAAAGACCATAGCCAGTCTGTACTGCAGGAAGGCATAAAACCGGAAGGGAAATGTATGAGGTGTGGTCCCGCTTCTGAAATTCAGATAGATTACCTCCAATTCTATGAAAACACTTTGCAGATCTGCACATTTTAATTGCACCTTAACTTTTTGGGCATTTAAAGCACAACTCTATACTATGGATATCAGGGAACTGTTATTATCATAATGTTAGATTTTCCCTTTCTGGCATTTCTGCCCTTCAATTTCCTGAGTAGCAAATTCTTCTTTGGTCTTATCATTAGCTGAGCTGTGCTGACTCATTTTAAAGTCACTGATAGAAAAAAAAAATCTTCACTGTGTTAATGTTAATGTTGGATACCTCAGTGTGACACTCCTTGGTGATTCTGGTGCTTACTTCTGCCCCAGGCAATGAGTACAGCAGCTTTGTCTGAGGGGGAAAAATGCACAGGCACCATTTCACAGAATGCATTTAATCAATTTCATAAAGTTGAGATCATCAAATCAAACACAGCTTCCCTCCCCTCCCCCTCCAGCTGCAGAGGATTGCAGTATTACATCCATTTGGTAGGTCACTGGTGTGAATAACTTAAATCTGTCTGGCTCAGTTTAATCTTTTGTTACTCAAGGGCTCGTTGTATCTTTATATACTGTAACTGTAAACAAGCCATTTAGTCTTTGTGTTTAATGTATGATGTGGGTATTCGTGCACTATGACAGATGCTGAGCTGAAATTTTAAGTACAATTTAACTTTATGCTTTGTGGGCTCAAGTAAATTCTGAAGAGAAGTTTAAATGAGATCTATTTCTCTGCAACCACCTGTCCATGTGCATGCTGCTCATTGGGGTCAGCGTCATGTTAACAACACAACTATTGCCACTCCTACTAACCATGACTGGGTCACTTCCAACAATCCTGAAATCAAGTCATGACTGGACTAATCTACTGAGCTAAGCTCGGTTTTTGTTTTTCAACCTGCATGCTTTAATTTTTAAATTTTTTTTTGACAAGAACAGAACAGAATTTCAATTATAAAAACTTCTTTTCGAATCCTTGGGAATTACCTTGATTTCTCCATTGATAGATCAGAAATTGTGTTCTAATCTTTGCCTAAGCCACAAATATAACAACTGATTCTGATTAAACAGTTGTACTTTTTATTTCTTTATTAATCTTATTTGTTTTAATGCTTTTCATTACTGTGATGGCTTCTCTCACTGTGCTTGTTCCTTCTTGCATCCTGACGCTCATTACACAGCTGATATAGCTGTTCTACAGTACTGTGCATAGGTCGTGAGACACCCCTCATTTCTTTATATTTTGCTTCCAAGGAGGCAGATTTTCTCATCATCTTTTAAAGTGAACTTCAGCAATAGTTCTCTGGACTTTCTGAAGGTCTTTCAAAGTTTTTCTTTAGACATTGGCTGTCTTTTTACTCATTTTCAGTGCAGTCCTGGCCATTTTTAGAAGATTTTTGCTTGTTAATTTAATATTTTGTTGACATTTCTTTAGTATTAGATGCCTTATAATCTGGCATTTCTTGGCTTGCTGTGCGGTGCGTCCTTAAAAAATCTGAGAAAATTGAACAAGTGGAAAATAAAAAGAAAAAAATTGCAAAAGACTGTCAATAAAGTGTCTGAAAGTCACGTACTTAAAAATAGGGAGGGGGGTCCAGTAGTTCACCAAAACCCAGTGGTGATCTAGGATCTGATGGGTCTAAACAAGACACCCATTTAACTGGCATTCATCACCATTATGCTAAAGATATTCTGACACCCCAAGAACAAAAGTCCTATAAAATGAGTAGTAAAACATTTTTGTGAACACACCAGAGACGACTATGTTTATTTTAACAATCCCTAAGACAAAGTATTGTGAAGTGTTAATGTTAATATACCTAATGTGACGGGTCATGTGACGGCCATGTAACTTAACTAAATTAGGCTGCTCTGCTGGCTAAATTAACTAATGTTTAATGTCAAAGGAAAGCAAAAGAATGATGCGATGCTTTTTGAAATAGCCTTGAAACATTTCTCCCCCACATTTTAAGCTAAATAACTAAAGCATTTAGTTATTTAACAATATATTTATTTGCTATTATCTGCTTCACTCGTATCTGTGTTGCTTTTTTTTTTATCCTCTCTCTCATTTTTTTTTTCTCGTGGTTTTTCCTCCCAGAAGAATAACTCCACATTATTTCCACTGAGTGGCTTTCTTTGTTGTTGTTATGTTTGTTTTTAACAAAATCCTCCTTGTCACTTGCAACAGGAGAGCATAGAGTCAAGTTGGGCCCCCTTAGGGTGGTCAGCTCTCTCCTCCCGTTATTTCAGCCCTCGGGGGCCCCTTGCTGGCCTGGTTCCCTAAGCAGATGGCTGGCCAGCAAGTGGTACCTCTGCCGAAGCCTCACCAGAAATAACCTCAGTAGAAGGTTGACTGTCAAGAAGCCATTCTTAAGGAAGGGAAACAGGCTGAAGTATGCCAATCTGAACAGGCCCTGGACTGAAAATCAGTGGCAGCAGCTCTTATTGAGAATACAAATTTGAAATGTATGTTTCAAATCCTCATCATTAAATACAAAGGAGGTCAGTAGAGAGTGACATCAGTGCGTGTTTATAGCCATCTGTGGCTCAGGGGATTGGGAAGCTCATCTGTAACCGGAAGGTTGCCGGTTCGATCCCCCTGCTCTCTCTGTCCTGGTCGTTGTGTCCTTGGGCAAGACACTTTACCCTACTGCCTACTGGTGTTGGCCAGAGGGGACGATGGCGCGATATGGCACCCTCGCTTCTGTCGGTCTGCCCCAGGGCAGCTGTGGCTACAACTGCAGCTTGCCTCCACCAGTGTGTGAATGAATAGTGGAATTGTAAAGCGCTCTGGGTGCCTAGAAATGCAATCCATTATTATTTTTGTAGTAGTGTGTGTGATCATCTTGAGAGAGATTAGAACAAAGACCAGCCAAAATCCAAACAAAAGCTTGAATGTCCTTCAGGAAACCCGAAGAACAATTCCTGGAGCCTGCTTAGAGGCTTAATCACATCAGAGTCCAGGCCTAAAAGAGTTCAGATTGTGTTAGAGAAGGTCGTCATACCAAATATTTCAAGCCTGTTAGAATTGTACAAAGTCTGTTTTTGCCTTTATATAGTGTATGTTTGCATATGTTTCAATAAATTGCTTCACTTAGTTCCCATTTTCATAGCACAATATAAAGAACTGAGGGGTGTCTCAAGACTTCTGCACTGATGCTTGTATATCTTAGCAGTCTGTTTAATTTAATTAAACAAATCCTGGGTGTTTAAATTTGTACATTTTTTTGTGGACTCCTATTTGTCTGAACTGTGGTCTGGTTCATGTCTGTTTTCAAATGGACTAATGTGGGGATTTTTAGCTTAGTTTGTAGTGGTGGTGCTGTTGAACCTACCTGGTAAGTGGCTCTTAGGAAAGTTTCTTTTGTTCCACATGTATAAATCCTTTTGAGAGATTCACATAGGTATCTGCTTTTGTTCTTAGAAGAGAGGGAGACTTTGATTAGTAACTCATTATTCTTGTGTTTTCATTGTTATGCTCTCTGTTGATTCTGTATGATTCTCCATAAACTTTATACTTAAAAAACATGATAATCACCTTAGCATTTTGTAATCTTCCATCACTCATTCACTGTAGCCCAGGATCATAATTATATATTTATACACTTAGAGGAAAATATATATATATAAAGTACACCTCCACACAAAATAGTATGATTTTGTATCCAAAATGGAGTGTTGCAATTAATCTGCAGCCATATGCACCATGTGCTTCAGTGATACATATACATGTGTTTGTGTTTGTTCATCAGTTGAATGACAATAATTCAGAACATCTTTACCATAACTGATGAATGGCAACCAGGTTCTATTAGGTTTTTCTGGGCATTTCTGGGAAAACTTGATGCAATAGTCCTGATCAGCGTGAGATTAAAGAACATACAAAAATGACTTTGCCATTCTTCTTCAGTGCTTTGACTCTTTGGTGAGGTTGGGTGATGCAACAATACAAAGCACTATTCCGGGAGCAAATCATCCCCAACCTTCTTTCACAGCTGGATTGTGGTTGTGGTGTTAGTGTGCTGTGCGTTTCCTGTCTCCAATTATATCATTGTGCATTTTTCGTTTTTGATTTTTTGTGTTGTGGAACATCCTGTTGTTGTTTTGCTTCTTTCATGAGGGCAGTGGTTTCCTCTGTGGTGTCCTTCCATTAATATCATTGATTATTCTATTTTTTTGTTTTCTATTTTTTTTGCTCACATTAGTCACATAAACATTGATTTTAGTAAGTTGTTGCTGTGACCCTTTGCTCTTATTCAGGACTGTGCAATCTTTTCTTGGTGTGATCTGTACATGAGTAGGAGGAGGCCTGAATTTCCTCCTGCCGACCGTTTGTCTTATTCTAGATTAATGACCACTGCTTTGGAGGAAAGTTGTCCTGACCCATGCATGGTTAACACCAGACAGTCTTTCTTAAGAAGAGAAGGCTTTGCCACTGGAAAGGACACCTCTGCAAGCCGGTCAGACCTCCTTAATTAGAACACATGATACAAAGTAGCTTTTGGAGAAGCTCAAATATACTTCTGGTCACAATCAATGAAGTTTCATATCTTATCTTCACAACAATGACAGGGCTTTAAATAACATCAGCCCTAGCTGATTTGCTGCACAGATGTCTTATTGAGCATATTGTATTGGAAAGTTTACTTGAAAGGTCACACAGATGGGTGAATAATCTATGGAAGGAAGCAAAGGCCAGGAAACCAACAAAGGAAATAAAATAAACCAACTGAAACTCTGAATCTAACTTTACATAGAACGATGTCTTTATGTACAGTGCTGAACATGTCCTTTTGTGGTGCTGAAGCAAAAATTAGATGGAATATTAGCAGTCACTTGCTGCTACTTATTGTCATTGTTGCTGCTGCTTATATAGGATTGCAGCTGACGGGTAGCAGTCTCAGCTCACCCACAGGGAATTATTATTCTCCCAGTCTGTTGTTGTATCCCCAGTGGGAGTGACAATATCAAAACACAAGTGCCACAGCAGTTATGTAGACATTACTCATTAACATAAACCATTCAAAATGTTCATAATATCAGGCACAAAATAAATGCTGAGACATAAATGGAGATTAGTGTTTGTTCAGGCAGTCAACAAATCCCAGCAGATCAGACGATCTCAATGCCAGCCTCATCAGCTGATGGCTCAGCGGTCTATACATCCAATTGGTTAATCTCATATAGGGTGCTCTATTTAAGCTGCTTTGGCCTGTCCACATCAGCTGCACATTTGCTTTGCCTCACCTCAGCTAAATTAAAAGGTCTGCCGCCACTGATGCCTGTTGCTGCCAAATATAAACTTTAATAAAAATGAATACCAGATTTGACTGAATTAATCTTCTACTAAACAAAACAGAAACAAAAATTCTTGCTTTTCCAATAAAATAATCAGCACAATTATTTTCGACTACTTTAAATTTGAGAAGAGATATAAGTGTATTCAGCTTTTAATGCTGGCAGTAGACTGATAGAAGAGTGTGGTGCAGCTTACTGAGCTGGTTTGCAGTAATAACTTCACTGAAAGATTTTTTGTTATTGTTTTTCTTTATTGCGTTTCCACTCAGAGCTGCTAAAACAAAGCTGAGAGTATTCAAGTTCACATCCCAGAGCTTGTTTCTGTCTTTCAGTCGGTGATGTAAACTGATCTCATTGTGTCACAAGTGGTGCACTCATGCCTTGTGCCACATACTGCATCATGGTTATGAATTTTAGAGTTAACTGTATTCCGACAATTCAAGTGTTCTTACATTGTGTCCCGTCTCTGCTTCCTGAGTCATCCTCTTCAGACCCAGTTTTAAGGGAGCCCAGTGTTTGACTTGAGCCTTGATGTCACTGTCACTGTCCTCTGCTTTGTGAGTCATGCTATCACCCACACAAAATCTACCCTGGACTGGAGTAGATAATAATAATAAAAATAACGAGATGAATCTTTGTGTAGTTTCTTAAAGCAGTGAACGTGATTGTCAGTTGTCCTTGTGAGATGAACTCTGGTGTAACAAACCACAGACTCTGTGTCTTTTTCTGCTCAATGACATCAGTTGCTATTTTGGGCATCGCCGTCTTTTTTTCTTTTCTCTATACTTGACGTAATCATGTTTGGACAAGAGGGTACAATTGGAAAGTTATCAGCTAATGCTATCTCAATAAGCCAGGTGAATCGGTAATTTGCTGTGGTAATTCAATGGTAATAAAAAACTAAATTTGAATTAAAACCAGTAATTAAAACAAAATGTAAATATCCAGTTCTTAAAAACCACAGTGAGTACTTGAGCAACATTAGGTGAAATCCGGCACCAAATGATAAAATCTAGTTCATATTAACATATAGCAGTACAGTATTTTTGTATGTTTTTTAAAAAAATAATATACCTATTATTTATATATATATATATATGTATATATATATCTATATATATATATATATATATATATATAGTATTAGAAATGTGACTGCATCAAGTAGTTAAAAAACTACATATATATATTTCACATTTCATACTCCCATAAACTACCATAATTTGAATCTACAAATACACATAAGTCAACAAATCACAGACTGATTACTGACTAATAAATAGACATCACAGGCACCTATAGCCCACATTTATTACACTAATAGTCTATCATACTTGAGCCTCTTGTGATTTATTTATATTTTGCTAGGAAAATCTAGCAAAATTGCAAAAATGTGCAAAAGTACATGACAACATACTATATAAGACAAAAACAGAGTTTGTTCATTTTGAAAAAGTTTGAAAAACAATATTTGGTATGGCCACCTTTATTCTCTAACAGAGCCTGAACTCGGACTTTCAGGCTGTGTAGGAGGCAAGCTTTCTTGTAATTTTGTTAAGCAGGCTTCGGGAATAGCTCTCCAGACTTCTTGAAGGACATTCAAAGCTCTGCTTCTTAAGATGTTGGCTGCTTTTTATTCTGTTCTTTGTCAAGATGATTCTACGCTAATTCAATAATGTTGAGATTTGTGTTTTGGGGAGGTCAGTCCATGGTAGGTATGTGCAGATATGCAATGAACTTTGGTGTATGCCACGTGTTTGGGTAATGGCTCTTTGGGAATCACCTTGTTGATCAAACTGTGTTATCTGTATCTGTGCAAAATAACAAATCACATGCTTTGCGTCAGGCTGTAATAAAGTGTCTAAAGATACAAATAAGTTCATACACTGGTTCATCCAGTGTGCATAGGTCAGTGTTAAGTGAGTTTAAAAAAAATACTGGAAAGACTGGGCTGAAAATGAATGAAAAAGCAGCCAATGTCCAAAGAAAGACAAACACAAAGCCTGGAAAACTATTGCTCAACACCACTTTAAAACATTACAAGAGTGTCTGGCTCCTTGGAAGCAAAACATGATATTTTTTTCTTGTGTGGGCTTTAACGTTATGGACTTCCCTTAACTTTGAAATCCTCTGCCTTGCAGTGTTTTTTAGTTCAACTAAATGTTTAATAATGCATTGAGTAGCCTTAAGTCAATTAAAATGGGTGAGTTACATAAAAATCCCCCCCCCCACACACACACACTGTTGTTTTTTATGGGAAAATTAGCTTTAGAGGCCAAAATCTTTTTTTTTTAATCAGTCTGTGAATTAGTTTAGCTGGGCACCTTAAAATGGCTGTCTGTGGGGACGCATTATAGAAGCTGGCCTCATGTGGCTAAAATAACAGTTTTTTTTAACTGTTAAATACAACCTTTATGTTTCAGCCCCAAAGGATTATGCTAACCCAAAAAACCCACTTCCTGGCCTGCTTGACACTGTTGTTGTGATTTGCTGATATAAATAAAACTGAATTTAAAAATTAAGTATCTAGATTTGCACAGTTCAGACCACTGTTTAAGACTGTTTATTAGTCCATACATGATTAAATAATAAGTTCATAAATAAATATTATTAATATTGTGTCTGATCTTTTAGATTATCAATCCAAACACACATATCTGCAAACATTGTGGCATATTTACCACGGCCATTATCTGATGATCAGCTGATGATAACGTCAGTATCCAAACATAAGCATAAAACTGACCAATAAAATAAAACAACAAATAAAATGCAAAAACTAACCTATAAAATATTTAATGTTACATAACACACACAGCCCAGTAGATACAAGACAAACAAATAAAACCAAACAAGTGGCGAACATCTGATATCCAACAGTTTGCAGTTAATATAAGCTTGCATGGAGTATTTATCTCTTGTGTGTTATTTGACCTGTGATAGTCAGAAATTTAATTAACTACCCAACATATCTATTCAGAAACATAAGGTTTTTAAACACTGTTTGCTGTGATTCAGGATATTAGGGACAATATAAAATATAAAGTAAAACTCATTCTGCACATCAATGATAGTAATGATAGTAGTTTTTTTTTTTTTAAGGAAAGAAATTTTGGACTAATGGTGATATAAAACCTGTCAACTCTGAGAAATTATGACAAATATTTTTACTATTTGCTGACATTTTATTGATAGCAGCAATACGTTGATTAACCCTGGGAGAACTGAATGATCATTAATGATAATTATCTGTCTTTTTGTTTCTCTGCCGCTTCTACGTCTCCTCGCCTGTCAATTCTGGCACTGCTAAACAACAAGAATTAATGTAAATTATAATAAAAATTAATAAAAAAAGAAAAGAAATAAGAAATATGAATATAAAGAAATATATTGGGTACAACAAGGTACATATGATCCTGTCCCCATGTTTGGAAAAAAGTGTTCATAATTTTTTTTGGTCATTTTCAAAACAACCATAGCACATCAGGATTGTGACACTGCTATAAATCTGCTATCAATTTGCAATTGAATTGGTTAGATTCGAAATACGTTTGTAAATCAGCAAAAATCCCAAATCTGTTACTCTACACATTAAACAAAACTTCACATTACTTACATTCAGCATCCGGTCAACGTCTCATAGATTTGAGGCAGAAATTTAGAAATTCCTCCAAAAAGAGAGAGCCATGATCGTTTGTAGACAGGTTGCTTCTCACTGGTTAACCTATGCAATCCCTTTGCAATCAAAAGTTAACTTTCCTGCCTGGCAAACACCAGGTTACCAGGTGGTTACCAGGGGACAATATGCCCACCACAGAAGTATCGAACCACATCTGACAAGATGTCCTAAAACAGTTTGGATTGCTGCAGACTTTCTTGTTGTGATCAGCCTCATTTGTCTCCTTCTTCAGGCAATAAACTGTTCTGACTCAAATATAACTCAGATAAGATGATTAAATGGCTGAACAGCTCTGAACACTTGCTTAGCACAGCATTATAGGCATGTTTCAGTGTCAGCGAAAACACAGAGATTAGCACTAATAACTATAGTTATAGAAAGTCCATTTTCTCTGCCCTTCGGTTTGTACTCAGTTAGAGGCTGTTTTCCCAACTCTGCAAGCTGTTGACTGAGAGGATGAAACCCCACTGATAGACAGGACAATTCTGTAATGCAGGAAGACATATTTGCATAGCCTAGATAATTTTTTGTTGGACTATAAATGTATTCTGTTTGTGGATGTAAACAAACCCAATTTACCACAATAATGCTCTAATTTCATGTTACACAGCTGAGGTGTTATATGTATTAAAACCAGTAACCTTCAAGCACTCCAGCCTGAAAATCAGCTTTAATCATCTGAAGAGCTTACTTATTTTAGAAAAATGTCACTAGGTGATATTAATGTCTTTAATATTACCTCATGGCATTTTGGATATTAAATATCTCCAAGACAACGAAGACTCAGATGTATTACCTTTTATCTTCTGAGAAGGTGGGGGGACCTTTTTTTGTAATTTATTGGGTTATAAAATAGGGTTTTTTGAAATTTACAAATAAAGTAATCAACCTATTTTAAAACAAACACCTATTCAAGCTTCAACTTTTCAATTTAGAGCATGTATTGCCTTTGTTTTTCATTTTTATCATTCATTAAAATCTTAACAGTTAGTACTAATGGTCTGATCAAAGCCACCTTTGTGCTGTTAGATTTTTCCAAATATTGAATTGTAGCACCCAGTAATGTTATTATTTCTCGAAAAATGTAATTAAATCTGTGCATAATTTGATTAAAATCTATGCACAACCAAATTTTAATATCTTGATCAATAATTAAATAAAACTATCTTGATTGATATCCTAATAAGATTTTCTGGTATTAAAAATTTGCACCAGCTCGTGGCAACGGCTGAATTCAGTCTATTCCACCATTATTGTGTTTTTTTAAAAAAAATCTGCGTTATTGTCTCAGTAAGTGCTTAGTGGCTGGCAGTTACACTCAGTGCCCTCTCTGTTTGGTTACCTGTTTAACTCCTGTTAATGCAACCATCTAATCAGCCAGTCACATAGCAGCAAATCAGTGCATTTGGGTATTTAAACATGGTATCAATGACTTGCTGAAGTTAATATCAGAATGATAAGTGACTCTGAATGAGACATGGTTGGAACCAGAATGGCTGATCTGAGTATTAGAGAAACTTCTGATCTACTGGTTTCCACACAAATATCTTTATTTCTTTATATTTTATATAGAGAAAGATGCAAAAAACAAAATATCCAGAGGGAGGCGATTGTCTAGGTGAAAAAATGGTTTGTTGATGCCAAAGAAGAATGGTCAGACTGCTTTAAGGTGATAGGAAGGCAGCAGTAACTCAAATAACCACTTGTTACCACCAAGGTATGCAGAAGAGCATCTCTGAGCACACAACCGGTTGAACACCACACCAGGTGCCACTCTCGTCATCTAAGAACTGGAAACTGACACTACTGAGGCTTCATACAGAATCACCTAAACTGAATGAGAGAAAATTGGAAAATTGTTGCCTGATCTATTGAGTCTAGATTTTTTCAGATGGTAGGGTCCGAATTTGGAGTAAACAAGGTGAAAGCATGGATCCATTCTGAGTAGCAGTTCCCAACCTTTTTTGCGCCACGGACAGCTTTAATGTCAGACAACATTTTCATGGACCAGCTTTTAAGGTGTCGCGGATAAATACAACAAAATAAAATGATACGACCAAGACAAAAACTGTGGTATTTTGCAAATATAATAATAAATGCAAATTCACTGTGTAATCGTGTAACTTTATTAGCAGCGTCCTCCTGAAATACGCCAACAACATTAAGAGTAACATCATGCTCTCTGGTCGCTATGGTAACGTGAAAATATTTCTTTCAAAATAAGACACACAAATACAACACAGGAAAAGACCCAGAGAAACTGAGTTAACGATAAAAAAACCCCCTGAAAACCATAAATTTCAAACCCGAGCCTCAACTCTCGCGGCCCAGTACCAAACGACTCACGGACCGGTACCCGTCCGTAGCCCGGGGGTTGGGGACCGCTGGTATAGAGGATATTTTGTTGGCACACTGGACACCTTAGTATCAACTGAGCATAATTTATGAAACCAAAAAGGGTTACATATCAAATTTAAAGTAAATTAAAAAGCTGGTCTTACTAATTAAGTGAATTTACTTTTGCTCAGTGGCTTCCCACCGATGACTATGATGGACTGGACTGAGTTTAATCTGTACTTTTTGAAAGTTTCACTTTAGTTTCAGCATAATTTTTAGTCTATTTGATTGAAGCTATTTTAATGAAGCTCTGACAGCTTAATTTTCCATTTAATATGAGGTTCTTTAGAGGTTTTAGTGAAATTGCACTGTAGTGTCTCACAATTTTGAACTACTCTGTAGACATGCACACGTTCCCGTATGATATATCTGATTACTGAAGAAAGAAAAAAAAACTCTGATCCTCAAAACAAGTTGGCGAGGGTCCATCAAGCATTTGTGCCGAGGGGGGTCTGTAACCTGATGATGTCATGCTGTTATGAAAATCCTCATGTTGTACTTCACCCTGATTCCCAAATAACCTGCTGCATGGACTCCTCGAGTAATGATTTTTCACTACCAGAAGTGCAACAATATATTTTTTCTTTGGTGTATTCTTTTTGATGAATCAATTTTAATAGTTGTAATCTCTTGCTGAGTGATTTTATTTTCTCTGCCATTATCTCAATCATCTCCTCTCTTCTCCACATCTACCTGCTGCTTGTCAAACTGCAGCGATGGGCAGGCTGAGTTTCCACAATTAAAAAACATATTTATCTCCTCATAGAATAAATTATACCTGCAATTAAATCATAAAAGAGAACACCTATAAAGAAATGTGTTACACATGTTTTGTTTTTTTTAATTTATTTATATCACATGCACTAAGCCTTAAATTGCAAATAAATATAATCACCCACCCGCACATGTAGCATCAGTGCTGATTATCCTGCTTTCTTTTGAGGAAAGAAGTCCCAAATCCTGATAAGGAAACTGCATCGAGGCAAACAGTGTAGGGTAACACTAAGGAATAATTAAACATAACTTTAACAAACACTGGGTTAATGGTGAATTAACAGCAGTGTGCACCAGTCACGTCAGGAGCACATCATGTAAAAATCTGCCACATTAAGCCTAAGGATGGCCATAAACATGCACACAAGTGATTTTTGTATGTGGGTGTACATTATAAAAATATACCGTGTCAATATATTTCATTTCAGATGCAGGCACAGTAACACATGCACGGAATAAGCTGTTTTATACGGGAACCAAATATGCTCATTTCTAATTCCATATATTTATTTTTTGACTCTTCAAGATTAGATTATATGGTTCACATTTGAGAAAAATCCTTATTTATCTCACACTGGACCCTCAGCACCTCAGTTCATTTTCTGACTAGAACAAGCAGTTTTAGTTCCTCTCCCTTTAAACCAACATTATCCTGATTGGCTCATGGTGATTACTTACATTTTAAACTTTGGTTTAATGTGAATGTCCACCATATATTAATATACATATGTTAGAAAATAATGAAAAGGATTATAGGTCTCCTTTGAGAGTGCCCTTATCTAGAAAAACAGGTTTATTGCAAACAAATTGTCTAATATTATTTTCATTATCTAAGTTATTTCAATTATTTTGCAGTTATAAGAACTCGATGGTGCAATTTGTCCATAATATCTGACAAGATGATAGTAATAAAAAAGGCTTCATCAAAAAATTACTGAAGCAGTGGTTAGTTTTTCTTTAGATGAGACTAAAACATATGATAACAGCCTTGAGTGAAGAAATTATGACAAAAATACCTCATCTAACTGAAAGGCGAATTATTGTGAATGCTGGATTTATTCATAGTCATAACGGCTTCAATCTCTTACTCATGCAGTTCTGTTATTGCTTCTCATTTTGGTTTGGAAGAACATTAAAGTACACCATGTGCGCTCTGTTTTTGTTTTAAAGGGACATTCTGTCAAAAATGTATTTTTTTGGAACTGAAAACTTGGTATGTTTAGAAAAAGCAATGTTTTATACTCTTTGGGGTTTTTTTGTTTCTTTTTTTAAAAGGATACATTTTGGGTCAGTTTCAAAATTCAAAATTCCTCATTCCTCTGTTCATCTGTCTTTTCATTATTTCCAAAAACTAATTGTTCAGCCAGATCTGCCTATTCCCATTCCCGGGGTGTCCAATGCTGCTGAATACTGTTTTATCAAAGCAGGTGGTGTGCCTCAGTTACGTGAAAGGGTACTGCCATCAAAGGTACATGATGCACCATATTAATAGCATCTGTGAGACGGCGCTGTCACTGCCAACATTTTCAGTACAGGGTTACTGATGTAAATGGGGCATGCTTTAACCTAAACCACCTTCTTTCCACTAATCTAACCTGGTAGTTTTTAGAAAATAAACCTAATCAGGTGGTCTTCAGTGTCTAGTCTAACAAAGAACCTCTTAGTTACTGAACCTAACCAGTTAAGGTCCAGCGCTAAAGGGGGGAAGCAAACGAAGTGAAAATCAAATTAATCTGTGACTGCTTAAAAAACAAACAAAAAGCTTAAATAATTCTATATTTCTAAAAGTATAATGTAAGTAAATGTGGGATTGTTTTTATCTATATTATCATTTGTAATGTATAATATTTATATAAAAAACATCATGTCTTGATGCAAGGTAGAGACTATCCAGGAAGTTTGAGTTCCAGATTTGGGGAGTATTGTATTTGCTAACCAAGCTAACTAGCAGTAGCTGATAAATCCACTCTCCTATTGAAACTTTGGCCCAAAAAACTAATATGGCAGCTGCCAAAACATTCCAACATGTAGGTAATTGCTGAATAATTACTACTGTGCACTTGCACATTACTACAGATAACTGAGGGACTTCTGTAACACAAAAAGGTTTTTTTCTTTCATTTTTTGTTGTCTGTTTAACGTTAAGGTATCTGAATTTAATTCAGACATGTTTCACCAAACGCTTGCTAAAATTTAGATTTTTCCTTAAATTCTAGTGGTGAAACTGATAACTAAAAACTAAATGTGTTTTCTTTAGCTTTTTTGAGGCTCAGTTAACTCATTAAACATAGATTAATCATTTTACTGAGGAGACCTGTTATTGGTTTCTCAGTGAAAAGTATGCATATGCAATGCATGGCTTAAATCCTGACTGGATGTATGTTGAGCACAAGAAAACCTTCATCTGTTTATCAACACATACACCGTGAAAATGAATCATCCAGGTGAAGTAGCAATAACATTAGTAGCCTTAGCTACTATTAGCTACTTAGAGAACTTATCCTCACAAAAATTAAAGCCAAAATTAGCTGCTAACACAACTTCGGCTCTGTGCAACCATCTGCACAGATAACATGCTAATGCTAAGCTAGCCAAGAACCTTGAGTGATGTTAAAGCTGAATGAATGCCGACCTGTTCATATTTCTAAAGCAGAAGCACTGTGGTAATGTGGTAAAGTCTCTGTGCTGGTTTTTATCTTTGCTTTCTGATGTCGGCTTTGTGTTTATACCCTAAATACTAGGAGAAATATATGTGTCCTCGTTAGGATAGGGATTTGTGTTGGTGTGTGGGCCACTAGCCTATAGGTTTAAATTGTTAACTGGTAATAATGAGATCATGTGTTTCAGGACATTTTACAGAGAAACCCAAAAGTGTTTTTAAAAAAACGTGACAACTTACTTTCTCCTGGAAGTAATTAAGTATTACTTTTAGGAAGAATGTTCTGTGTAATATGTGTAATACTTTTTGACCCCAACACTGATCACAACAAAGAGGGGAAATACCTCCATGCACAAACATTTGACCACACAGCATGCAATTAATTTGCACAAATGTAATGTCTTTGATATGCTGCTAAGTCTTGGTGATGACTCGTAAAGGGGAGCCAATGAGAATTGATGAAAGAATCGAATTCTCATCCCTACCCACATCTGACCAAGAGCTCTCAACAAACTTTACCTCAAACCCAACAGCATAATAAAGACTCATTTGTATTCAGAGAGAACTATGTAGATGCCTGCTATTGTTTTCTCATGAGCAGAGCCTTGACCAAATAGACCTATACAAAAATGAAGTAAGGACGCACCGTGCATTATTTTAATGTCAGTAATTGAAAAGAAGTCTTAAATAAGGACAGCCATTATTGATGAATGGAGGGGGAAATTCAGCGTCTTTTAAAGGCACGCCTCGATTGAAGTTGGCAGCTAGATAATGGTCTGACAAGCCATTCAAATTTCAGTCAGCATCTGTCCTTGGCAACTTACTGAAGCTAAGTGTTGATCGTGTTGTGATACGATGTGTTGAGCCATGTGTTGTCAGACTGCTGGGCTGCTGTTTTCCTGTGATTACTTTCTGAAGGCAGGGTTTTTGTTTTTTTGTTTTTTTGTGAGGGAGGATTGGAGATAAAGGTTGCTACTTTCACTACTCTGTCTACTTTACAAATGAGATTTTTTGATGGAAGGATGGCCCGTCAGTAATTAGATAAATGACAGATCTGATTTGTAGAGTAGATGCATTTGTCATTTACTGATGAAGATTAGTCTGGCAGCATTTAGGTGGTGGCTGGTGGTGAATTTTCAGCCTGCCAGTTTCACACACATCTGCCCCGTCTTATCTGTTTTTCTCCATCTGGCTGACTGATTCCACTGCACTGCTCACAGCTGACATTTAATGGCAATAGCAGTGACAGAGGCTACGTCATAGCTGACACTTTGAACGCTACTGTTATACTGTCAACTTATTTTAAACACCTAAAAGTCTAGTCTATGTAACTTGAGTACAATAAAAGTCATTGCACTGTCCCCTAAAGTTCTCTGTCATGTGTGCCACTATCTGCTAAGATTTGACATTTATTATGCACTGAAAAAAATGTCTGTAACTCAAGCAGCCGGAGAAAAAGAAATATAGACCACAATGTGGAAAATCATTGTATTTAGTTAATTCCTGGTTGAAATGCTACATTTCTGTGGCTCTAACTGGCAAACAGGAGCAGTCAGGTCAAGTGTCATTATTCCTTGTGGTAAATAGACCAGACTGGGTTTTACTTCTTCTTCTTAAACCAGGTAACGATTGTTGTGCTATATAAGTTTACATGCATCCTATACTCAAATAAGTGATATGATAGTGTTGGGCAACAACTAGTTCTATTTATATACTAGTCTCAAGCATAAACTCAATTTAATTGTAATTAGTTAGAATAACTGTGAAATGTACTTAATAAATTTCAGTTGTTAATTTAAACACTGATTACAGTGTTGTTACATTCAGATATTATTTGTGAGAAAAAGCTATACATAGGATGCAACATTTGCTCTGTCACTGTGCAGAAATGTTTTCTTTTGCCATGTTTCAAGATAACACAGGGCAGGACGCCTTACAAAGACCTGTCTGTACATCTATACAACCTCTGTTTATTGATTTTCTCACCACCTCTTGGTTGTCAGTCAGACTGATGTGCATTCCTCTAAGGCCTGCTACCAGCTGACCATAGACTGTATATAAAAGATGGACATAACCATAAAGTTACACATCAGCCACGGGTTTCTGGACTTTTTTTTGGAACCCCATGTTACCATATTTGCGTGAGAGGGTGGAGTGCTGAGTTGTTAGCTGATCGGAGCAGGCCTGGTTTGCAGGCTGCATTTATAGACTCCAATTGCTGAATTACTCCAAAATGACAGATTGCTAAAATGTAACTCAATGAGATTGAAGTATGGATTTCTTGGACTCTCTCTACCTTCTAGCTTGTTATGTTATTGCTCAGATAATATAGATAAAAAATATTCCATGAAGCACTAATAGCAAAGACCTCGAATGGCCATAGTGGAACTACAGTGTATGCCATGGCTTCATTTTTAGCCCCAGTTTGCCACTTTGAGCTGACTGTACCATGGTGGCACGCCATATCCATCAGCTACGCCTGTGTACTTAATCGCATTTTAAACTTGATCATGATTTTAGCCTACCAAAATTTTAAAATTGCAAGCTATGCTAATAGACATTTTTTAACTTTTATTTAACGAGGAAAAATAAAAATCTCTTTTCACAAGAGTGTCCTAGCAAAGAAGGACAGAAGTACATAAGTTCATCATAAATTGCATAAATTAATATGACATACACATACAAATCCATACGCTAGTTAACTACAGTCAAAGAGCAAAAACACAAAGCACAGAAACAACCAAAAAGTATAAACTTCAGTGTCAATAAAGAATGAATACCTTTGTAAAAGTAATTGTCTAATGCCAGAAACAAAGGTGATATTAATCAGGCAAAATATTTGCAGCTTAAATTAACTCCATTCAAGTCATTTAAAATTGTGAAACAAAAGAAAAATTGAGTGCTCCCTAAACCACTGACCACAGGTCAAATGTCTAAAAACACATTGTGTGTGTGTGTGTGTGTGTGTGTGTGTGTAAATGGCACCACCTATGTTGTATGTAAAATGTCGCAGGCGAAAAAGCTACTTAGGCCAGGTGAGATTCTTTTAATTTACAGGGATGTAGCACAATGCAAAGGTGAAAGCAGAGCCCTATTGATTCAATTTAATTTGAAATTTTGGTATAATTATTTTTAATTTTAATTTTTATGAAGAGGATCTTGTGGAGATTTTGTTCATCAGCAGGAATGAAGCACAACATGGATGCAGTGATACGTTTTCATGAAAGTGCAATAAAAACACTTGTCACTCAACTCAGTGAATAATGGATGAGAGTAATTGTGATAATTATTTTGGCCATAATTGTGTATCCCTCTCGTCTGATATCGGAAAGAGGTTTTAACACAGATTTTGACCGTTTTATTAGTTATTTACTGTATTAGTCAGTATCATCAGTTATGGTATCTTCTAATATATTTTCCCATTCACCCCATTGTCACAAACAATAGATAATTGATTGCTTTGCATTATTTTCACATAACTGTACTACACATTGAATTCTCATTACTGTTCTGTGCAACTTCAGCAAAGAGAGTTGGCACACAAGTGTTATGTCCTCGGGATAAGCAGGTTAGCCTAAATATCCTTCTGCTTCATGCTTTAGATCTTCCTTGGTAATTTCAATAAGTGCCTGCTAAGCGAGGTTAGATATGTTTTCCCTCCAGCATGTTCTGGCTCCCTAAACCAGGTGGATATGCCCCAAATGACCGTACAGAGAGATATCAGTCTGGATTGGACATCCCTCCAAATCACTGAACCATCTCAGCGTGGTTCCTGGGACCAGATAGACCAATCTTTGTATTCTGACCTCCTTTGGATATCTGGGGACTTAACCTTACCTACCCTTAAAAGCAGGGTGGGACATCAATTTGCAAAATGCCACTCAAGTGGTTCTTTACCATGATACTGACTTACATAGTCATAGTCTTGGGTCTTGCTGAATTTGTTTTTGCTTCTTTTTTAATGCGTTTAATTACTTTTCTAGTGCTTGAAGTTGTTCATTCTTGCCATGTTGAGGTTTGGATTTGTTTTTTGATTTAATGATTCTAATAATGTTTAGCGTCAGTTATTATGGACTTATTTGGCTTGTAGTTTCTATTAATTTGTTTGTTTGTTTTTTTAGCTCCCTGCTTCAATTGATTTGCTGTTTTGGTGTTTTAAGTTTCTGATTCCTGGTTTCATTGAGTTTCAATTAAGATTTTTTATTTGTTTTTTGCTGCATAATCACAGCTCCACCATCATGCTGATATTTGATGTGAGGTTTTTGGACTGATTTGCTGTTTTTAGTTTTCTCCAGCTGTGTATTATAGTCAAACCTCTCTACTTTGGTATTGTCTGTTCAAAGAACATTGTTCCAAATGTCTTGTGGTTTATTCAGATGCAACTCTCTAAATCTAAGTAGTGCTACCATGTTCTTTTTATAGACAAGAGGCTTTCTCCTGGCTTATTCTTATTGTACTGCCATGAACCTTAATACTTAACATGCTGACTGAGTCCTGCAGCATCTGGAGTATACCTCAGGTGATGAAATGAGCTGGGGGTTTTTGTTTTTTTTTAATTTTATTATGATTATTATTTGTTCCCGTCTCTCTGGGCATTGCACAGTCTGACCACAGGGTGAATTTGCTGGGACAGCCCTTCCTAGGAAGACTGTGGGATTGGTTTAACACTCACCTGAAAGCTCAAGACCACCTGCCAAAGCCTCTGCTTTTATATAGGTGCTTATGCTTGCAGATGATTAATTTATCAAGTGCATTTTATTAGGAGCACTTGGCTGTTACATACCTTCTTAATTCACATGGACGCCATAAGGTTGTACATAGTTTTGAAACGCAGGACTGTATGCAGTCTTGTAAAAGTTTTCTTTTTCCCATAATTGTCACTCTTGTCATTAGTACAAAGCTCTTTGTCTCACATGACCATAAAACGTTTCTCCTGAAGGAGTTTGGCTTGTCCATGTGGCCAACTGTGAATTTCAGTCAAACACGCTCTTGACCACTAATGAGAAGTTAAAAGCTTTTGCCTTATCAAGTAAAAAGACATAGCAGAACCTTCAAAATCACTTGGTGTGTATGCATATATTTGAACCCGTATGTATACTTGACCCTGTGTGGAAAAATAAATAATTAAATAACAAAACAGTGAAATAAATAAAACCTAAATAAAACCCTTGTTTGTTAAAGTCATTAAAGATGTATGCTACAACCATTCAAGCCCCCTTCAAAAAAAAACTTGGAAAAAAAAGTTCAAAAAAGTCTTTAAAAGCCCAAAATTACCATGAAATTCATGGCCATGATGAGTGGTTGAGAACGTCTCACCACAGTCTTGTGTTAAGTTTTCTGTTTATGTTCCACTGTGTGCTGCCCTGTTAAATCGCTCAATGGTCTCGTATTTGGGCATCATCAGAAATGAAAGCTTGCTTTTTATTAAAACGTCTTGATGCATTCTCAATCATCCAGGAAAGTAAATCTCCAAAAGTTGAATCTGTTCATCTGGACGTAGCGTTTTGAGTACTCTTTATAAGATTGGGGAAACCTGCAGTCAGCTGAGACTGAAGAAGTCACTTGGATGAGTGACGAAACGTCCAGATGAACAGATTCAACTTTTGGAGACTTGCTTTTTATTGAGTTAATATGCATTTGGTTTATCTAGTAAATAAAACAAAACAAAACCATCACATTAGTTTGTCCTGTTCCATAGTTTATATCCTTTATCTATACTTTAATGGAGACAACAGAATTGTCCAATCAGCCTTCATTAGCTGTGTCCCATAGATTACAACTGGTGACATCCTTGACAATACATAGGTTTCAGAAAACCTAGAAACTCTCCAAGAAATGACTGTGTGAGAGGTGGATTGCTGTTCCATAACCAGAAAACTCTGCAGTACTCCTCCCTCAGAAGTTACTTGGTTGGTGCCTCCTTACATAAGCTTTCCTGTAAAGACATTGTCACTGCTCTGTGCCATTTCTTTGTACTGATGTAATGAACAATTTAAAAAGTCTAATGATGTTACAGCCATACACGTAACAGAAATAGTTTTCTAAAGGAGGCTTTTAAAGTCTGCTTTTGTATTTATTGCCTTTTTCTATCCTTATTTCCAAGGGGAAACAATGCAGGCTTAAGAACTAAGCGATTCTGGGAGTCACTCTTCTCTCAGCCTCTTTGTGAATCTACTAACTAGGTTTATGCTGCCCCTCAGCTGCCTCGGTCTAGTAAAGACGAGCTAAAACTAAGATGACAGGTTGGCCGTCCGCAGGTCAAAGCCTGTCAGTCAGGTGTCCTGACACAGTCTCAGCCAGGTCAGACTGTCAGAGGTTGGGACAGTAGATGAAGATTATCTACGACAGATGAATTCTGCCTCTTCATTTTTGCCACTAGACTTCCTCTTTCTCCACTGTAATCCCTGTTCTTGTTTAATGCATTAGACAGAAAGGTACACACACATTTACTTTTCTACTTTGACAACATGTAAAGAGAAAATGAG